>NC_080753.1:37664231-37987564 GCF_020826845.1 Diceros bicornis minor | reverse complement strand
AAGAACTTGAAAACACCAATTTGTAAAGGTACATGCACCCATGTGTTCATTGCAGCGTTATTCACAATAGCCAAGACTTGGAAGCAACCTAAGTGCCCATCAAGGGACGAATGGATAAAGAAGCTGTGGTATATATACACAATGGAATACTACTCAGCCATAAGAAACGATGAAATCCAGCCATTTGTGACATCATGGATGGACATTGAGGATATAATGCAAAGTGAAATAAGTCAGAGAGAGAAGGTCAAATACCACATGATTTCCTTCATTAAGTAGTAGATAATAACAACAATAAACAAACACATAGGGATAGAGATTGGATTGGTGGTTACCAGAGGGGAAGGGGGGAGGGAGGAGGGTGAAAGGGATAATTCGGTACATGTGCGTGGCGATGGGTTGTAATTAGTATTTTGGTGGTGAACATGATGTCATCTATGCAGAAATAGAAGTACAATGATGTACACCTGAAATTTTTACAATGTTATAAACCAATGTTACTGCAATAAACAAAAAATTAAAAAAAAAAATAAAATAAAAAAAATAAAAAAAAGATCCCCTTTCTTTGTTCTCCCAGAGGATACTTTTAGTTTGCTGCAAAGGCCACATCTCTCCAGTTTGCAAACTGTATGAGCACTAAAGCTTTCCTAACTAAATTCTTGTATTCCAGATATTTTTGTTGACAAATCCGATAATCTAACCAGTGTGGGAACCACTGGGCCTGAAAAATCTAGTGACAGAAATGGAAATGAACTAGGATCTCAGGAAAGTTAACACAGGGCGAGAAGAAAGACAAGATGGGAAGAGAGGAGACTTGGGAGCAGGAGGCAGCAGAGGTGGGAGGAAGAGTACTAGGGAGTGGCTCCTTCAAGATGGCCAGGATTCGGATACACAGAGCAGTAGGACATGTCCCAGATCCCTACTGTTGCTGAACCAAAGTGGGTTCACTTCCTGGCAAGTTAAAATCAGACTCTCCAACAGAAATAGTTGTCACACAAAGTAGGGTTTATTTGGAGCAAATAGGAGACCACATAGAATCATTTTCAAGGTCATGGTTCTCCCCAAGCAGGGGACAGCAGGAGCATTTTATTTCAGATGAGGAATGAATATTCAAAAGGGTTTGGGGGATCAGAATTGGCCACCTCAAAATGTGTCTCTTTGGCTTGATTATTTTTAAGAACAAAAGACTCTGAAAGAAACTTTGACCTTCCCCCTAACTGCCTAAAAGAATTTAAGATGGAAGGCCTGTTCCAGGAAGGAGCTAATACCATAAGATAATATTGTCTATAGCTGGCCCAGCAAACACTTGTTTAACAAACATTTGCATTTTCATCTCCATGTAAATTGCCTTCCTCCCCTTTGAAGCCCCAAAAAATTACCCCCAACATCCTTCTTTATCTTTAGCTGAAGATGGCATTTAAGGTGACGACCTCCACCGTTCTGGCAAGTTACTCAGTTTTTCTGGGTTTCTCCCATATATACATGTTACAAAGCTTTGTTTGATTTTCTCCTGTTATTCTGTCTCATGTCAATTTAATTCTTAGGCCAGCTAGAAGGACCTAGAGGGTAGAGGAACTGTCTTCCTCCCCTACAACCGAAAGGTAGGTATTCACTTGTGTAGGCTCAGTTGGCTCATCTGGCAAGCACTGCTCTCCTGGTGGGGCTTGGTCTGGTTCAAGGTGGTTGGTGATTGCATCTCTTAACATAACAAAAAAGAAAAAAAAAACAATTTGGAGAAACAGTTAAGTGTTTTCAAAACCCCCTTGAGTTCCTCGGGGCAATTAGTTGGTGACACTATTGCTCCTGCACTTTCTCTAGGTATGAGACAAAAAAAGAAGCCCCCTTGCTCTAAGCTGAGGGAGCAGAACATGTTGGTCCTTCTAGTCCAGTTGTTCACAAACCTTAGGTGCATCAAAATCATCTAGAGGGTCTGTTGAAATATAAATTGGGGACATCATCCCCAGAATTTCTGATTCACTGGGTCTGAGGTGGAGCCTGAGAATTTTCAGTTCTAACAGGTCTCCAGATTATGCTGATGGTGATCCTGGGACCAAATTTCAGAACCTCTGTATGAAAGATCTGGCCCATTTTCCCCAAGACTGTCATGGCTTTGAGATCATCTGGCTGCACACTTTCCATCACTGGATGGGCTCAGCTTTTTCTTGTCTGCATCTACTAGAGTATTTGTTTTATAGCAGGCCAGAAAATGCTACCTCAAAAGATGCCTCTTTGGCATAAGTTTTACTTTGAATTGATTATTTTGAGAAACAAATGACAGAGGAGAACCTCTGAAAACAGAGTAGAAGTTACCCTTCTGCAAGGGAAATTTACACTTAAAAGGAAATCTCCATTTGTAAGGGTGTCTTCCTTTCAGTATCAGGAAGAGAAAGTTGACTCTAAATCGCAAGCAAATGTCATCAATGGAGAAGGCCCTGATTTAAATCTGGATAGCAAACCTTAACTTTGTTTACTGTGCTTTTCCAAGTCAACTCCCCACATGGTTACCATTATGGCCCTGAAACTTCCTTAGAAGACCCAAAGAAGTGCCATTTCCTCCTAACAGATTCCTATTCAATGTTATTTTCCAGACTCCCTCTGCTCATATGGACTATTTGATTTACACAGGAATTTCTTGGAGTCCTCTTTGAACTTGGGAAGACCTTCATGGGTCGGGAAGAACTTCTGAGACTTCTCAGAAGCCAACCCAGAAGAAGGACCCTCACCGGTAGACAAATAACAGGGAACGGAAAAGTAACATGTCTCACCATGAAAGAGCACTAGGTAGATGTCACAACTAAAGGTGTGCAGGTATTTGTATGTCAACAGTGGGACAGACCTCTTAAGTTGTGGAATGACCTCTTAAGTTGTAGTATTCTCCTGAGGATTTAAACATTTAACTCAGGAGACAGAATACACACATGCCCAATATCTTGAGAAAACTTCAAAATATATGAAGTGTATAATCCTACTCATCAGGTCTTTAGGGAAGATGAAAGCCAAGCAGGTGACCCAAGGCAGTGTATTAGGAATGTGATTTGGAGACAAGTGAGTTAATATCATGTTCTGAAGATTGCAGAGACATTTTCATGTATGAGCTCCTTTGATCTTTTTTTTTTTTTTTGTGAGGAAGATCAGCCCTGAGCTAACATCCATGCTAATCCTCCTCTTTTTGCTGCGGAAGACCGGCTCTGATCTAACATCTGTTGCCAATCCTCCTCCTTTTTTTTTCCCCAAAGCCCCAGTAGATAGTTGTATGTCATAGTTGCACATCCTTCTAGTTGCTGTATGAGGGACACCGCCTCAGAATGGCCGGAGAAGCGGTGCGTCAGCGCGCGCCCAGGATCAGAACCCGGGCCGCCAGTAGCAGAGCGTGAGCACTTAACCGCTAAACCACGAGGCCGGCCCCTCCTTTGATCTTTATAAAAAGCAATACGCGTAATCATGGCTGGTCCTGCTTTACAGATATGGGATGAAAGATTCAATGATGTTCATCAAATTTCTATGAAGCATAAACCTGGGTTATGTGACTGCAATCTTGAATTATTTTCTCTTAATATCATGTGATACACACATATGTGTGCACACACACATGCACATACACACATACTTGGTTGATCATTCTTATGTCAGGCCCTTTGTTAGAAGGCAAGGTTGCAAAATGCAAGTTAGGACCTCAACAAATCCTATATGACTGTTATTAGCTACTACATTGTCAAGTTATATCAGTCTATTGTCATTTCTCCCAGTGAGAATTCAGTGAGAAAAGTCACCTTTCTTCTTTCTCCTCAGCTCTATTTCCCTCTAGGAGTAAGTAGTAGTCTGTAAGTCCTGAGTAGTGTGGACTTGGTAATGTTCCCATTACTTTCCAGCCTGAATAAACAATCCATTGGGCCTTTCCATAGTGATGGGAATACTGTGCTACGTTTTTCCCATGTAAAAAGGCCCTAAGTCTCAACATCTCTGATGAACTACTCCTTTTTTCCCTCTCTTGTTTATTAAATATGGGTGGTATAGATGGCAAGCTGTTCCATCAGTAAAAATATTGTGCAAGAATCTCCCCAGTGCACTGAAATTTTATAATGCTATGTCTTGGTATGGATCCTTTTCATTAATTTTACTTGGCATTTGTTAGATCCTCTTGTGGTAGAAACTGGCTAGCTATTCACCGAAATGGCCTCTCTTCTTCCTGGGCACACAAGTAGGCTTCATTTCCCAGACTCCCTTGGAGTTAGATGTGGTCATGTGACTGAGTTCTAACCAATGGAATGTGAACAGACATGATTTGTACCTCTTCCAGGGCTGAATCATAAAAATATTTCTTAGCCAGTCCTCCAAGTTATTTCTCCATCTACTGTCTTAATGCAGATGAGCAGGCAAACTTGGAAATCATATGTTGAAGATCGTGAGCCACACATTGAAAGGACCTGGGTCCCTGACTCATGCTTGAAGGAATGCCCCTACTGATCAGGAACTCCCAATCTCTGCTGCATGTGAACAGGAAATAAATTTCTTTTTTGCTTAAGCCATCATATATTTGGGGGGTTGTTTTGGTTTTACAGCAATTAGCATGATCTTAACTAATTTATCTTTTAATCCATAAATTCTAGAAAATTTTTAAGAATATTTCTTTGATAAATTTTCTTTCCTTTGTTCTTTCTTCTCCTCTTGTTTAGAGTTTCTGTTAGTTGGTTGTTGAACTACCTGGAATTATCTTCTAATTTTCTTAACTTTCCATTTCTTTGTCTTTTTTTTTATTCTCGGAGAGATTTCCTGAGCTTTAGAGAGTCATCACCACATGGAACTTCCTCAGGGAAAGCTCCTTGAAAAGGCCTGAAGGAGGAAAATGGCAGGTAATGATTCCATCCTACCTGGTCCTCCAGTGCTGTAGCTCCAGGTTAAGGGAACAGAGAAGTTGCTATCCAGATAACTAGTTTATTTCTGACTTGATTGGTTTTAACTCTTTTTCTGTATCTGTAAATATATCCAGCAAGTATTGAAGGAACTGACGGGATTCAAAGCAACCTGGAATTCTCCCAAGTGACCTCTTTATGATTTCCCTCTTCTTACATAAACACCAGAGAATCAAGAATTAGATACCATCTTGAGTAAAGCAAAAGCATATGGAGCTCTCAGCCTTCAGGTTCTAGCAAGCTTCCATTCACACTTTCCTCATTCTCCACTGTCTCTTCACATGATGCAGTGGAAGAGTGGAAAGGGCAGAAGTTTTTGGACTTCAAAAGGAGGATTCTTTGGGAATCTACTGAAATTCCATTATTTTCCCTTCTAATGACAGACCTATTTTTGTCTAGAGGCAGTGAAAATGAGAAAATAAGAATAAGAGAATAAGATGCAAAAGAGGTTGTGCTTAGTTTAGCACATATTTCTGGGTATGTTTTGCAGAAGACACAGGATGCAAAGTATAATTGGAAAAGAGGATCGAAATGAAGCCAAAGTCAATACAAAAAAGGGAGCAGAAGTAAAGGAAGGAAAATGGGCTAAATCAGGAATTGCCTGTCTCTGAGCAGAAGAGAGTGTAGAGGACAGTTCTGGATGATAAGCAAGTAAAGGGAGTCAGAAACGGAGTGAGACAGTTAGGAGGCTTAGCATTCTCAGGTTAGCAAGATGAGATTAAAAAGGATAGAAGAATTCTCAATGAACTTCCCATCTTTCTTTTTTATTTTAGGATTAGAGCCCTATGAGAAAGCTGTCAATTGGATTTTAATTCACAGAGATCTCAAACCCTAATATTATCACTATTCAGGATCTAAACATTTTAGCTCTTCTCTGGCCTTTTTGGAGAAAGGATTAGGACCATGAATCATGGTATCAACCACATCTGTCCTTCTGTAGTCCAAGGGGGTGCTCCAAGCCCCAGGTGGCCCAATTCTAATTCATTAAAAAGGTGAGCCATGGGGCCCACCTGGTAGCATAGTGGTTAGGTTCACACGCTCTGCTTTGGCGGCCTGGGGTTCACAGGTTCAGATCCTGGGCATGGACCTACACACCGCTCATCAAGCCATGCTACGGTGGTGTCCCACATTTAAAATAGAGGAATATTGGCACAGATGTTAGCTCAGGGACAATCTTCCTCAAGCAAAAAGGGGGGAACGGGCAGCAGATGTTAGCTCAGGGACGATCTTCCTCACCAAAAAGAAAAGGAAGAAACCGAGGCTTAGAGATTTTAAGTAACATTCCCAAGACCCCCACAACTAGTACTATTAAGGCAAAGCCTTGATGCCAATCACAGTGATTTGCCTCCAAAGCCAGTGATCTTACTCACCAGAACATATTACCTTCAGAGAAATCAACCCCAGAGAGAAGCAAGCCTGAACTTGTAGCTAGTGCAATAAATGACATAAGACATTGAGAAGATATTATAAATGAAAATAGGGGCAGGGGACGGTGGAGCAGAGAAAGGCATTTGGGACTTGGGAAAGCAGAATGAGAAAAATGAGGTTGAAATGGCAGAGACGGAAGAAGCTAATGAAGCTTAAGCATCTGGTCCCTCACTTGCCCCAGCCTTTTCCAAGGCCTCAAATGTATTCACATGGTCAATTTCTGTATAAAGTTTTCAAAAATAAGATATTTTAACTGTATATGTTAATATTGCTATTTTTTTTTCCACTCTAACTTCCCTAGCATTTCATTTTCTCTCATATCCAATAGCATTGGAGTAGGATCAGGTATTTTGGGGATCCAGCTGAAAAAATGTTGATTGGGGATAAATTTAGTTTCAGTTTAAAGGGATATTATATGTGCTTCAAGATCTTTTCCACATATGGCTAAGTCATTGCTAGCCCCACCAACTTGATATGGCCTCCAATCATATTTCCACTTCTCATTGTGCCAATTTACCTTCCATACTTGGCCCTGTAAGTAATGTGAGTAATAAGGAGAAATAATGTTTGAAATGGTGGAGTCTGAAATCTTACAGTTCATACATGAAGAAATTTCAAGGATTTCCCAAATTTAAAAACAATTTGAAAAAATATGCTTGGCATTGCCAACAATTAGTTGTGAAGCTGAAAGAAACTTTTCTAAACTGTGTTTTAAAAAATCATTCCAGGGCTGGCCCCTTGGCTTAGCGGTTGGGTGCGCGCGCTCTGCTGCTGGCAGCCCACGTTGGGATCCTGGGCGCGCACCGACGCACCGCTTCTCCGGCCATGCTGAGGCTGCATCCCACATACAGCAACTAGAAGGATGTGCAGCTATGACGTACAACTATCTACTGAGGCTTTGGGGAAAAAAAATTTTTTAAAAGATTAATAAAAAATCATTCCATCATATTAGATGAAAGGCTGAATTATCTACTTCTCTCTATAGAAAATAATATTAAAAATTATTGTCATATGAAAGGTAATCAAAGATAGTGCACCTAAATAATATAGGAGAAATGTATTACAGAGGTATATCAGTAAGTTAATCTTTAATTATGTTTTTGTAATGTTTATGGAATTCATCAGCTTTTTAAAATTTGTAATTGGTTTTGATTTATTTTCTCATTCTAAATAAATATTTACTTTCATGTCTGATTTTGTAGTCATACTTTTGTATTTTTTTCTGAAAGAGGATCACAATACTATATAAACTTTAGGCCCCATAAAACGTAGATCGGCCCCTGCAACTGAATTAAGAAAAAAAAACACACCTGTTTCTCAACGTATGCTATGGTTATGTTCCTTGAACTGGGTGGATTATGGAAAAAATGAAACAAAAGTAATTTTCCCTTGGGTCCAATACCCACTTTTCCACACAGGGAATAGCCTTTCTTTCACCACTCTTTGTTTTACCCCAGGTATCCCTCTAAGTATTTTCTCTGGAGTTAAGAAAAAACACAGATATTTTATTTCATGTTTTGAATGGTATGTTTGAGTACATGATGACTAACATTATTTTTTGAGACTGAGAACTTAAAATACATGAAGGAAACTGTAGAATCTTCGTTGTCTTTAAAATGCAAACATCTCACCCAAGTTTCATATCTAAGGGTTCAGGGATCACATCTCTTTCTTTCACTGTCTTTTCTAGAGGCAATGCCCTTCCATCCACACCCAGGTTTAAGACTCTAGGCAGAAGGAGCTTGCTAGTCAGGTTTCCCACAGATCAGAAGCAGAGAGAACAGAGCAGCCTGTCTTGAGAGTGAACAGACAAGATGAACTCTGAGGAAAGTTCCAGAAGAGGGCTCTTGCTCCTTTAGCACAAATCTAGTGCTGAATATCAGATTTCCAATCTCTTATAACTTGGCAGAGAAAAATATGAGGCAGTGATACCTTCTTTCTTTACCTGAGAGTCTTTCATTCTCTATTCCAGAACATTGTTTTTCTCATGTTTTCTGTTTTTCAGACCTAGTAGCCTATTAATTTTAAACTTGCAAAACCCAAAACATTGTGATCTTGAAGCAGAACGTTATGGCTGATATAGATGTATAAGGAAAGAAAAAAAAAACTACTTTGGCTGTTGTGATGGTCAAGTGGTTAAGGCATTGGACTTGAAACTCAATGAGGTTTTCCCATACAGGTTCAAATCCTGCTCACAAGAGCTTTGCTTTCTGACGGACTCTTGTGAAGAGTCATTTGTGGCAAAGCTGCCATTGGGGGAAAAAAAGACACCCCTTCCTTGTGCCAGGTACTGCTTAGCAAGACAAGGATATATAACACACGAAATCAAATCTCAGCATTCTTGACTTTTGCTGGAGAAGAAAATTCCCAAAGCTGAGGTACTCCAACCTTGAAATAATTCCTTCACTTTGACAATTCTGTAACCACAACCCAGGGAGAAAGTATGTTCCAAACGACCTGCTTTCAGGGAATGTGAACTGCTCCTAATTAGGCCCAGCTCATTCACTCAGCAGTTTTGGAGTGCCTCATTGACTGTGAGTCAGCAGTTATGGCAAGTCTTTTCAAAGACTGTTGGAGCAGTCTTCAGTGTCTTGCACAGAATCTGAAACATATTCAGGATAGAGCAACAATTTCCAGAAATCCTTGAGCAGCTGGTGAAAGAAAAGCAGCATGGTGATGTCGATGTAAATAATCCATAAACAATCTATAAATAGAAATTGGAGTGAGTTTATTATGAACACAGTGGGTCGGTGGTCTCAAGGTAGGTGGTCACAAGGTGGGTGGTCTCAAGGTGGGTGGTCGCAAGACGAGTGCAGCAGGTCAGCAATCAATCCTTAGTTTAGGGAGAGATGCTTATCCTTAAGGAAATGCTGATGTGGGGGAAGTTACATCCTTATCTTTAAGGGCATTCTTCTTGTCTTTGGGACATAGTAAATACTTAAAGCAGATATACAGTGCATGCTCAAGGGCCATGTCAGGCCCTTTTGGAAAAACAAGTTCAGGCTGAATTAGTTTTACACCAAATGTCTTCCTCATATGCTCCAATATATCCTATTGCTTGTCATTTATTTATCAGTGACCTAAAATGAGGACAGGTTTGGAATAACATATGTACACTTCCAATGCCATTTAAACTGTTTTGCAGCATAGAAAAAAATCTAAGTTTCCCAATTCATTTTAAGAAGCTAGTGTAACATTGACTCCAAAACTTTCCAAAGCTGAAGGAAAAGGAAACCAAAGACCAACCTCATTCATGTGTATTATTGCAAAAAATTATTAGTAAAATGTTGACATGTTAAATTGAACACTATATTGACTGAAACAAATGATTTTTCCAGGAATATAAGCATGATTTATCATCAGAAAAAAAATCTATCATTAAGATGAATTAATAGCTTGAAGGAGAAAATGAAATTATCTCAGTAGGTTTCAAAAGGAATTTGGAAAAATTCAAAATCCAATCTAGATTTTCAATTCATATACTAGTAGAATCTGTGGAGTAAAACACATTTAACTGACTGACTGGATAACACTACCCTCTCCATTCTCTCTGTAAATATGCTGAAAGATGCCCATAGGACCTGAATGCTCATGCATTCACACCCCAATCCTGTTGCCACGAATTTAGTTGTATACCTACCAAGAGCCTAGCAAGTTTGTTCTAAAACCTGTATTTCAGTTGTACATGTTGTTGGAAACTAGACATTCTAATTATTTATCAGGTTAACTGATAAATATAAGTACCCCCAAAAAAAGAGTAGCTTTATGCTAAGTAAAATTTTGAAATGACTTTATAAAAGAAAGTTGATGGGAAAATAGATGCTTTCAAATCAGGTGCAGGAGATATAACTGGAAAAGATTAGAGGAACATGAAAGCATCTAAAAAGATGCTATGTTCAAATTTGGGAGTGTGTAAACTTCACATCACCTTAAAGCAGTGGGAGCTGGTGTGCTTTAGGGAAGAAACACACAATAGACCAATGTACAAGGAGAAAGCTGTCTCAGAAAGGTCAGTGTCTTTGAAGTAAGACTATAGCTTTGTTTACAAATGGTGTGATTTTCTTCCATGAAAAACCAAGAGAATGGACTTAACTCAGGTTCCAAAAGTTTAGAATTGTCTCCTCTT
This sequence comes from Diceros bicornis minor, assembly GCF_020826845.1. Taxonomy (NCBI): domain Eukaryota; kingdom Metazoa; phylum Chordata; class Mammalia; order Perissodactyla; family Rhinocerotidae; genus Diceros; species Diceros bicornis. The sequence goes on along the minus strand of NC_080753.1, from coordinate 37,977,100 downwards.
GAATATAATTATCAACCTTCCAATCTTGGCCACTAAATGGTCATGTAAAACTCTTTCCATCTTAGTTCTTTAGTCTGGCTCAAATTTTCTAAATTTGTTTGCCATAAAGGATGTTAATAAACTCGCTGACTCTAGCCAAATCTTTATCTTGCAATTTCTATTCAAAAGGTTTTGCTTCTACTGTTTGGCTTCGTTTGATCAAACACCCTGTACAGGCTAGGGGGCGGGACATCACCTCCTTCCTGATACAAGAGGTACCCAGCTCACAGAAACAGAAGTCATGTCTGCCACCCTCAAACAATCTTTAGCCATGATCCTTATGTGGAGCTGCTGGACAGAGTTTAAAGTGATTAAACGATTTCTCTGCTTAGAATCATTTTGGGCAAAAAATCAACTGCTCCATGTTGCCAGCCCATGTTGGGAAAATGAATTCTCTAGAGCACGGAGACTAGGACACCTCCACAATGCTAGTGTCCCATGCCAGCACACACTTTCACAATAGCTACTCCAGCTAATAATTGTCACTTGTGAATTCATCAACCAAAGAACTATCAGACTAATTCCTTAAAATGTCTCCAATTTTTGAAGAAATTAAAATTTGGGGATGTGAGAGATGGAGAAAGAGAGAGTAAGGAAGGTGCAGGCTAGAGAAAGAAGGTTGGCAGCTAGGCATGACTTCTCCCCCTCCAAGGACCCGTGGAAATGACAGAAAAGAGATGTATTTGGAAGAATAAAAACATAACTGTCCTTGAAAAAGAAAGAAGTTTTACATAAAATGGACCAATAGGTAAAAGATCAGAATGACAGAAAAAGAGGACAGATATTGCTATTCTATCTGTAGCAGGTGTAAGGTAAGGATGCTCTTTCTCTCTGGGTATAGGGAGGGCACCTCTCACCTAAGGGTTTTATAACCTGTTTCAGGAGAGAAGGATGGCGGGGGAGGTCGGAGTGACCTTCCTGCTTCTACTGTTTTCTCAACCTCCTTCAGCTTAAAATAGTCAATGTGCCAAAGTGCCATGTTTTGGAGTAGCATGTCCTGAACCCCATCAGTAGCTTAACCTTGATTCTAAAAGCTGTAAAGATTGCATAAAAATGCAGCAATTATTAATAAAACACAATATCACCATAAACAAATATGGGAGGAAATGTAAAAATCTAAAAGGATTCTTCACTCAGATTCAAAACATCTTGAAGTTCTCACTCCTTTTAAATAAATGGAAACTGGAATCTGTACAAGACACATTCTGTGTTTGTTTAATGAAAGAAATGTACAAGGAATTTCCCCTCCCCTTTTCCAAAAAATTGGTGATGTTTCACTTAAAGAAAAATATTTGAAGTTATATCATTATTTTTGGATCTCCATTTTGACTCACTCTTAAAAAAAACCAATCAATAAAATACCTAGGAATAGATTTAACCAAGGATGTGAAAGACCTATACACTGAAAACTATAAGACGTTGATGAAAGAAATTGAAGAAGACACAATGAATGGAAAGATATGCCATGCTCACGGATTGGAACAATTAATATTGTTAAAATATCCATACTACCCAAGCAATCTATAGATTCAATGCAATTCCTATCAAAATTCCAATGGCAGTTTTCACAGAAAAAGAACAAACAATCCTAAAATTTGTATGGAACAATAAAAGACCCTGAATAGCCAAAGCATTCTTGAGACAGAAGAACAAAGCTAGAGGCATCACACTTCCTGATTTCAAACTATGTTACAAAGCTATAGTACCCAAAACAGTATGGTATTGGCCTAAAAACAGACACATAGATCAAGGGAACAGAATAGAGAGCCCAGAAATAAACCCACGAATATGTGAGCAAATTAATTTACAACAGAGGAGCCAAAAATACATAATGGGTAAAGGATAGCTCTTTGATAAATGGTGATGGGAAAACTGGACAGCCACATGCAAAAGAATGAAACTGGACCACTATCTTATACCATTCACAAAAATTAAGTCAAAATGGATTGAAGATTTGTACGTAAGACCTGAAACCATAAAATTCCTAGAAGAAAACTTGGGGAGTAATCTCCTAGACATCACTCTTGGTGATGAGTTTTTGGATTTGACACCAAAAGCAAAGGCAACAAGAGAAAAAATAAACAAATGGGACAAACCAAAAAGCTTCTGCTCAGCAAAGGAAACCATCAACAAAGTGAGAAGCCAACCAACAGAAGGGGAGAAAATATTTGCCTATCATATATCTGATAAGGGGTTAATATCCAAAATATATAAAGAACTTATACAACTCAACAGGAAAAAAAAAACAATCCAATTAAAAAAATGCACACAGGATCTGAATGGACATTTTTCCAAAGAAGACATCCAAATAGTCTACAGGTACATGAAAAAGTGCTCATCATCAGGGAAGAAAGAAAAGTGCTCAACATCACTAATCATCAGGGGAATGCAAATCAAAACCACAATGAGATATTACTTCACACCTGCTAAAATAACTATTATCAAAAAGACAAGAAATAAGAAGAGTTGGTGAGGATGTAGATAAAAGTGAACCCTTGTGCACTGTTGGTGGGAATGTAAATTGGTGCAGCCACTATGGAAACAGTATAGAAGTTCCTCAAAATATTAAAAATATAACTACCATATGATCCAGTAATTCCATTTCTGGGTATTTATCTGAAGAAAGTGAAATCACTATCTTGAAAAGATATCTGCACCTCCATGTATATTGTGGCATTATTCACAATAGTCAAGATACAGAAACAACCTAAGCGTCCATTGATGGATGAATGGATAAAGAAAATGTGGTATATATGCTCAATGGAGTATTATTCAGCCACAAAAAAGGAAGGAAATCCTGTCATTTGTGACAACATGGGTGGACCTTGAGGGCTAAGTGAAATAAATCAGACAGAGAAAGACAAATGTTATACGATCTCACTTATATATGGAACCTAAAAAAAAAAAAAAACTCCCATACTCATAGACACAGAGAACAGATTGGTGGTTGTCAGAGGTCGGGAGTGGGGGAGTCAAAATGGGTGAAGGTGGTCAAAAGGTACAAACTTTCAGTTATAAGATAAATAAGTCCTGGGGATGCAATGTATAACTTGGTAACTGAAAAAAAAAAAAAAGCTATCCCCATCAGATTGAAGAAGATTGCTTCGATGCTTCTATTAGATCCTAAAACTAAAAAGCAAATGTTTTCTTAATAGAATCAAGATCATCTATGTGAATCCAAAACAAACATGTTTAACGAATAATCTATAGTCAGTCTAGTCTAATCAGGTACAAGAACAATGAAGAAGAGAAAGAAATAAAAAGTACAAAATTGGGTTAGGGGACTCCAATTTTTATTTGCAAATGGTATGGATGTCAAGATGAAAATCCAAGAGAATCCATTAAAGAGTTCAGACTTCAAAAGTTTAATGTTATCTCCTCTGGAATGTAACGTCCTATGTCCAAAGAGTGCTACTTAATTGTCATGCAAAATTTATTCCCAGCTAGGATCCGTAGTCCACCCACAAATTTCTAAATTTGTTTGCTAGAGTGTAGTAAGATTCCTTCTATCTGTATTTTCGTTCTTTGGCCAAAGGATTATTAATAAAATCATGAACTCTAACATGTTCTTTGTCTTTAAACTATATGTCAAAATGTTTTCATTTCTGCAATTTGGTCCATGACAGAACTGGAAGCAGCAGATCTGTAGTTTGTTAACTTTATCAGTCCTCCTCCTCTCCCCATCCCTTCAAAGAAAAGCTCCCAGATTTGAAACCTAGGTTTCCATGGAAAGCAGCATTCCCTGACCTACCTAAGGACTGAGGGGCATGTCATGGTCAACAATGATGGTCAACAGAAACTTTTGCAGCCATGGGATTTATCAAATTGAGATGAGATAGAGAGATAGCTATAGATGTAAATATTATTATGTAGGAATGCTTTCCTTTTTTTCTTTCTTTTCATTTCATTTTTCTCCTCTCTGAAGCGTAAATTCTAAGATGAATCCTAAAGTTACTTTTAAGGCAGTGCAAATGTGTTGATTTCTAAATATGAATGGAGGAAGGGAAATCTGTTAAGCCTTCAAAGGAGGGGAGGGCAAGGGGAGAGAGTGAAAGAAGTTAGGGTCCAATCGATTTATAGAGAATGTGTGAAGATTCTTTTCTGTGAGGTTTGGGGCAAGTAGGTGCAACCATTACCTAGGTCCCTGAAAACAGAAGATGTATTCATTCTTCTCTGTTAAGTCAGCCCGGCCCAGGGCTCAGGGGGCTTTCCCTAATCATGACTAGCAGTTTGGGAAGCCCATCCACCAAAACATTGCCTCATGCAAAGAATTCATAAAATGTTCTTGATAACCAAAATAGTTCAGTTGGCAGAGCATTAGACTGAAGGGTTAAGACTTCGTGGTTAGATCTTGGGTTTAGTTGAAATTATTTTCTGTGGCCCTATTCCAAAGCTAATTTGATGAAAGATCCCCACACTTTGCATAGATAAATCTTAAGAATGACAACGCTGGGTGAATAGGATTGTAAATCTTTCACGTTTTACCCAAGGGATATATGATGGGGTTCAGGACATGCTACTCCAAAATATGGCATCTTGGCATATTGAATATTTTAAGCTGACGGAGTTTGAGAAAACGGCAGAAGCAGGGAGGTCACTCTGACCTTTCCCCCACCCTTCTCCCTTAAAACAGGTCATAAAACACTCAAGGGAGAGGTGCTCTCCCTATACCCGGAGGAAAGGACCATCCTTATCTCAGAAGATAAAGAGACACCAAGAAGAATCCCAACAAACAGGCCTTGCTAAGCTTCCCCAGTTTACTATACTTATCTCATACTTTTTGACCTATCATATTTCTCCATGACTGTCCACTCTTCATCAAACTCAATTTAAAAATACTCAGGTTTCACTGTTTCTTAAGGTCTTCATTTTCTTATGAAGATTCCCATGTCATGTAAAACTGATATTAAATAAATTTGTATGCTTTTCTCCCGTTAATCTGTCTTTGTCATTTTAATTTTCAGACACAGCCAGAGATCCTAAGAGGGTTCAGGAAAACTTTTTCCTCCCCTACACTACCTTCCTAAAATGAATTAGGATTATTTTTGTCCTTTTTTGTGCTCTGCAACAGTTTACATAATCCTGTATTGGAATGACAGGGAAGCATACTGTGCTATTACCCCAAATCTTGTGCTTTTCTGGGACACCCTCCACCCCACTCTGTGGTCTCTCTCTCTCAATGTCCCTAAATTCCAGCCCTGAGCAAGATGCCAAAGTCTGCAGTAGGCACTCCAAAAATGTTGACTGAAGGATTCCTAGATAATTTGAGTTTTGCTTTAAACGCAAGAGAAGATACTATAGGAGGAAATAGTAGAAGAAATGGGAAAAGTTGGTGGTAAAGACTCTTTTTGTGAGACAGGGTAGGATGCCTGAGGGGAGAAATTATGCTTTGATTTGGTTTTGTTTCAAATAAGTCGTCGTTTTCAATGAACCAAAACCATTGAGTTAATAGATAGACAGATGTTACTGCTTTACTTCTAGGCGTCTGTTTCGCATCTTTCCTATTCCACTCGTACTTTTGGTGACCATCAGGTTCTTTCAGAAAACCTTATTGCTCTGTGGATTAACCCACAAATAAACGAATGGACATCTTCTTGTCAAGAATAAGTCAAACTTGAGATGTCTCCAAGTCAAGCATGGAAGTGTGGGAGATCAAGATTTGGCCACCCTGAAATATATCTCTTTACCTTGATTGTTTTCTCTGAGGGACATTTGACCTCCCCCACTAACTGCCTAAAGAATTTGACATGGTGGCTCCTTCCTGGAACAGATCTTCTATCATGATGGCTATAAAGATAATGTAGGATAGAGGTTACAATAGGAAAGGCACCAAGCCCCTTTTATCAAAAACTCTCTCTCTCCCTGACCACATTATCTATAGATGACCCTGAAAAGAATTGTCTTCCTGCCCTCTGAAGTCCCAGGCCACTACCCACCCCCAACACCTTCCTCGCCTTTAGCTACAATACTTAAGCAGGCAACTTAGACAGAGGGACGAGTTGCTCATTTCTGAGTTTCTCCCATGTATACATTTTATTAAACTTGGTATTATTTTCTGCTGCTAACCTGTCTTGTTAATTATTTGGCCAGCCATAAGAACCTTAAGGAAAAGGGCAGAGGGAGATTCTCCCTCTCTCCCGACAGAAGTCACCAAGTTCCAGGACAGCACCCATTCACTCCATTCTTTTTAAACCTACAGTATATATGAACTGAAAAACCTACTTTTTTCCAGGCTTAAACCAACCTCGCACTTCCAGCAGAACATTTTATGAAGCATCCAGGCCATCACTGCCCTTCCTCCAGCACCGCCACCATCCGTTGAGACTCCCACTCTCCGTGTGTATCATCTGTCTGCGCTCTCTCTCTCCTCTCTGCTCTTTTTCGTGCGGGTTGCAGCCTCAGCTCCCTACTCAGTCTTCCTCCCTATCCTGCTCCTCAAGGTAATTAATCCAAGACTTCGACAGCGTTGACATTGATGAACCATCTAACAGTCACTAACATCTATGTATTAGATTTTGCAAATTTTAGAGGGTGCTGTAAATAGTTCTTACCTGTTAGTGAATTTCAGTCTTAAACAAAGAACTCTTTATTAAGCTGGATCTTTAGAATTAGCGATAGGAAAGCCCCTCTCCCCAACCTCTCTACATACCTTTTGTAACTTACGTGGGAAGAGTTGTTCGCTGACCGGCCGCGTGGCCTAATGGATAAGGCGTCTGATTCCGGATCAGAAGATTGAGGGTTCGAGTCCCTTCGTGGTCGCTGTTGCTTTTTCTCGGCTACTCTGACTCCCCGCCGGCTTGGATGCAGTTTAGAAAATGCTTAAAATTTGATTTTCAGCATTTTCTTTCTTGTTGCTGTCGTCTGGTTGCCAGCTCACACATAAAAGGTAAAAGTCTTACTTAACAAGTATACGTGGCATGCTTGCTGTGTGACAAGTACTTTACCAATGAGCTAGGTGGAAATAGCACGTGTCCTCAAAGAGCTTACTTTCTGCTGGCCCCGACCGGTGAAATCAAGTAAACGCAGAAACAAAATGACTAAAATTTGTCTCAAGTCCTATGAAAGACGTAAGCAACGGGCTGAGATCAAAAATGAGGGATGGGAGCTCCTTTAGAGTATTACCGGCAGAAGAAATAGCAGTGCTAACTCTCTGCAAACCTGAAGGCATTTTTTGATCTTCTCCAGATTTTCATTAGCTACCATAAATGTAACTGCCACTACTTCCCAAATAGTGATCTCAGAGAGAAGCATAAAGGCAGAATCTACCAAAGGCTTTTATCCTAAACTGCACTGCCCTCTGGAACAACTTCTATTAGGGTAGTCATGAGAGGTTCAGTTTTAGCAAGAGTGCAAATGCCATAAATGGATCTGAAGAGTTCAGAGGTTCCTCAAAAAATTAAAATTAGAAGTACCATAGGATCCAGCAATTCTATTTCTGGGTATATATCCGAAAGAATTGAAAGCAGTGTCTCAAAGAGATATTTGCACACCCATGGTCACAGCAGCATCATTCACAATAGCCAAGAGGTGGAAAAAACCCAAATATCCTTGGACAGATAAATGGATAAACAAAATGTGGTATATACATACAATGGAACATTATTCAGTCTTAAAAAGGAAGGAAATCCTGTTACATGCTACAACATGGATAAACTCTGAAGGACATTATGCTAAGTGAAATGAGCCAGTCACAAAAAGACAAATACTGTATAATTCCACTTATACAAAGTATCTAAAGTAGTCAAATTCATAGAAACAGCAAGTAGAATGGTGGTTACCAGTCTGTGGGGGAGAGGGAAATGAGGAGTTGTTTAATGGGTATAGTGTTTCAATTTTGCTAAATAAAGAGAGTTCTGGAGATCTGTTCCACGACGATATGAATATATTTAACACTACTGAACTGTACACTTAAAAATGGTTAAGATGGGTTTTTTTCCCCACAATTAAAAATATACTTAAATAAATAGACACACATCTTTTAAAAAAATCAGTTGGCCATAAACGTATGAGCTTATTTCTGGACTCGCGAATTTATTACATCGGTTTATATGTCTGTCTTTTTCCAGTACCATACTGTTTTGGTTACTGTAGCTCTATACTAAGTTTTGAAATTGGGAAGTGTGAGTCCTCCTTCATTCTTCTTTTTCGGAATTGTTTTGGCTATTCAGGTCCCCTTGCAATTCAGCATGAATTTGAGGAATGGCTTTTTCTTTTCTGAAAATGCTGTTGGAATTTTGATAGGGATTATATTGAATCTGTAGATCACTTTGGGTAGTATTAACATCTTAACGTTTAATTAACTACTTAGTATTAAGTCTTCCTGTTTAAGAACACAGGATATCTTTCCATTTATTTGGGTCCTCTTTAATTTCTTTCAGCAAAGTTTTATATATTTCAGTGTACAAGTCTTTCACCTCCTTGGTTAAATCCATTCTCAGGTATTTTATTTATTTTAGATGACATTATAATTGGAATTGTTTTCATAATTTTCTTGTTGGATTGTTCTTTGCTGTTGTATAGAAACGCAAATGATTTTTGTGTTGATCTTACTATACTCTGCAACATTGCTGTATTAGCTGTAGTCGTTTTCTTATGGATCCTTTGGATTGTCTATATATAGGATCATGTCATCTGTGAAGAGAAACAGTATTACTTCTTCCTTTCCAATTTGGATGACTTTTATTGATTCTTCATGTCTAATTGCTCTGGCTAGAACATCCAATATAATGTTGAATAACAGTGGTGAAACAGGCATTTTTGTCTCATTCCTGATCTTAGAGGGAAAGCTTTTAAGCTTTCAATATTGAGGATGATATTAGCTGTGGGTTTTTCATAAATGCCCTTTATCATGTTGAAGGAGAGAATGATGTTTTAAGTGGTGAAGCACAGTCTATTTCTCACCTCCTTTTCCATGAAAGGGGGATATCTGTAATAAAAATGGATAACATGGGGTTAAAAATAGGAGTATTGTGTATCACTTTAAATAAAATGCCACCCTTTTACATCAAATTTATAAAAAATGGAAGGATCCTAGAGCAGATGAGTTAAATGAATTCTCTACTAAAGAATCCTGGCCTAATGATGTTTCAGAGAGAAATCAGATTTGGAGACTTGTACTATGACTTTTCCAGGATCCCTCTGCTGGTGGACCACAGGCATCTCATTTACATCTACTCATCAATGGAGAGATCAGGCCTGTGTTGTAGTGGTTATGGTTGGGTCACCCACCTTCTGAACCTACTTTCCACACTGGGTATTCTGCATTTTTTTAAAAAGATTTTTATTTTTTAAAAGTCATTTTTATTTCAGCTAGAGCCATCCACAATTTAGCTGAATTTTAACTTCATTTTTTAAATCTTAGACATGCTTTACACTAAGGAGTATTGGTTTAGGTCAATTATATGAACTCAATTGCTAGGATGAAATTTACCACTCTGAGAACAGCTTAGTCAACCCTCATTTATTCCTTGATTTTTTAATTTTTTCTTTTAAAACTATGGAATGTTTCACAAATTTGCGTGTCACCCTTGCACAGGGCCACGCTAATCTCTGTATCATTCCAATTTTAGTATATGTGCTGCCAAAGCCAGCACTATTCTGCATTATTTTACTCACACTTTAAAAGCCAAAAAAGTCAGGTGCTCACTTTCTATTACCCTCCAGTTTTTAGCTAGCACACAATCATGTGACCTTGGCTCAGTCCATCAGATTCACTTACAAGCAAGTTGCTATGTGTAAAGGCCTAAGGAAAGGCACAGAATCCATCTCCTGGGAATTGAACATTGGTGGGGACAGTGAAGTAATGACCTTCAGAGAGAACTATGACTACTTCTTTCACAATATATGGGTTGTCCTAAAGCCTGTCTATCTGCTTTCTTTCTCAGTTTTTATTGTGCCAAGAGGTCTATTCTTCCTAAAGGATGAGAAAGAAGTGAGATGGAGGGAAGGGTGAAAAATTCTATCAGCAGGTGACAGTGGTTCTTAAATGCAAACCAAAAATGCATGTGCTAATGTTTTCACTTCTCTGTAATGAAAGGAGAAAAATGCAGACTAGGTAATGAGTTTTCCACAAAATTAGATATACCTAGTTTAAGGATTTTTATTCTTTGATCACCTATTTTTCAGTTCTGATATTTAAAATGTGTTTTCTTTTGTTTTGATACTTTAGACCGTAATGATTATTAATAATAATAAAAGTTGTAGTTTCAGACCAAAAGCTTTATATTCAATTAAAACATATAAAATCCTATTTAAAATAGCTGGTTGCAAAATAGTCTGATATTATACAGAACAAAAGTCACTCAAAATAGGCGTTATTTGGTAGAAAAGTAAGGACCCAGCTTTCTGCCTTTTTGGGGCTTCTCACCAAATAAGAGAGATGATTTCTAGTACTCTCCAATATTTGGCATTCCAATATCCACACACAATATTTTAAATAAAATATGTAATTACGTTTTGCTGCCTCCACAACTTCGGGCCTACAATCCGACTGTGAGCTTCTTTTTGGCAGGAAAATTTTATTTGTAATCAGTTTGTATTGTATGAAATTGTAATTAAGCTGGGTAGGGGTCAGATTCCAAACAAGCAGGTTAGAATAAGTTTCCAAAGATTTAGAACAAATAGGTTGTTAAGGGGACAACATCCTCCCAATGTGCTGGCTTTGCGGAGGCGAGGTGGGGGATAATCAGGTGCAGGAGTTGACACTGAAAATCAAAGCTAACTAGGGATACTGTGACTCTAATGTAATTCCAGAAAGCACCAAGATGCAAGGGGTAGAGGAGAGACAGAATTTAAAAAAACCAAGAGAGGAATAGAAATTCAGGACCACAGGGTTACAAGCAGAGCTTTCATATTCATGTTTATTGGTACTATTTTTCAGGTAGTATGCTTAGCACTGATAATTTGAAGATGAATAAAAAATACAATTTCTCCTTCAAGGAGATTAACCTAGAGAGGAAGAGAGCCAAATAGACAACAGCAGAGTGCAAGGCAAATAAAATTATGACAGTAGCACCCAGAGGGGAGTATGGGGGACACACAGAGGAGGATCTGGAATAGACTTCAGGGTCAGGTTGTGTGTGTGTGTGTGTGTGTGTGTATAAAACTAACTAAAACAGCAGTGTTTTACACACACACACAGAAATATATAGATTACATATGTGTGCATTTGTGTGTAAACTCTGCTGTTTTAGTTAACACTAGACAAAAAGTGAAGGACAGAAAGCAACAGAATCTCAGGACACATATTTGCCAACATTCTCCTCATCCTCGTCCTGCTCACCAAGGTGTCTTTAAAAGAGGCGAGGCAGTGCAGTAATGGGTATTTTTACAACTATCGTCACAGAGAACCTTCAAATGATTACAACAAGCTAGTAGGCCAAGGGGGATAAATGGTTCTCTTTCCTATTTGCAGACTTCCTGATGCTTCACTGTGCCTGTGACTGAGGCATGAGGAGAGCATGGGTCCCTGGGCTGTAAGGGAGACCAAGCAAGTGTCAGAGGGATGACAGGATGATAAATTATAAACAAAGTTCTGCTTTATGTGTAAGTTTTGATTCTGTCCAAAGCATTTTTATTTTTACCACTGCAGAGAGGAGTCATGCAGCTGATGTTTCTAACACCAGAAATTATATTGTCTGAAATTGATGGTGGTAGAACAATGAATGTAGCTTTTGCCTGGAAAATAATTTAAGAAACCTCACTAAACTCATTTTAAGTTGAGTTTATCAAAAGAGAAAAATTATGTTAATAATTGATTAACAACAATCATCCAATGAACAATAACCATCACTGACGCATGCTTTAACTTTCCACAATTATTACAAATCTTGATATTTATACAGACATAACAGTTTTACATTTCAGGTGGAGAAAACAAGTAATATTATCTCTTTACACTTGTTCAAAGATAAACTTAGGCATATTAAAAGTTTTAAGAGTTTATTTGAGCAAACATTGATTTCAATCTGGCAGCACCAAACCTGAAGTGTTGAGGAGCACTCCACCAACAGGAGCTCAGGGAGAGACTTTAATTTAAAGTAAAGGCAGAAGCACAGCAAGGAAGCTATTGATTGGCTACAGCTTAAAGCCTGGTTGGCTGTTTGTGATTGGTTGTCCTTAGGTTTTGATTTCATAACCTTGAGGCATTTACAGGCTTAGATTTTGGTTTGCTTACGTAGGCTGCTACGTAAGGTGGCACCTACCAGCTATGTAGGTGGCTATAGAGCCACCTCAGGCTAATGGCCTCCTCATTTAATTAATTTAACACACTACATGGTATTAAAAGAAATATGTCACTTTTGATAAAGAAGAAAGTACAGTTTAGTCTTATTTGTAACTTAGCTTAATTTAAGTAACAAACATTCTTTATTTAATTCCCTGCGTTGGAAATATTCCATATTCTTTAGTTTAACATTTTCCAAAAGGGATATTATTGGCATTTTGATGGAAGAATTCTTTCTTTATACTCTACTACAATACATTCTCCTCTATTTTATATAATATATCGCACAATACAGTATATACTATAAATTCTGTCTATACTATATACTATAATATATACCGTAAAATAAACTATAATGTTTATAATTTATGGACCCCAGCCACAAAATATAAGTGGCACACCCCAGTCATTGTGACAATCAAAAATGTTCCCAAATATATTTCCAAATGTGGATTAGAAGGTAGCAACGCCCTGGCTTGAGAACCACTGCATATTGGCACAGATAAAGAATTAGCAAAGATAAAGTTTATTCATTCCTTGAATATATCAAGTATTTTAAGTCTCAAGTGATTTGCTCCATAGTTTCCTTTTAATTAAAAGTTGATTCCTTTTTTTTTTTTATAATTTTATTTTATTTATTTTTCCCCCAAAGCCCCAGTAGATAGTTGTATGTCGTAGCTGCACATCCTTCTAGTTGCTGCACGTGGGACGCGGCCTCAGCATGGCCAGACAAGCGGTGCATCGGTGCACGCCCTGGATCCGAACCCGTGCCGCCAGCAGTGGAGTGCGCGCCCTTAACCACCAGGCCACGGGGCCGGCCCCAAGCTGATTCCTTTTTTTGAAGGGAGATTCATATTTCTTAGTTTCTTTTAAAAGAAGTTTATATTAGTTTGTTTCCACAGTAGTAAGTGAAGAAAGGCCATTTCACAAATAAGTTGAGTACAATGATTGCATCTCATAGACAAAGGAAACTTTGAAAAGTTTAACACTATATCATAGTTTTATATAGAACAGAATAATTACATTAACAAGTACATTGTACTTACAGAATTGATGTTACCTTTTTTTTTTTTTTTTAATTTAAGAGCATAACTTAAAAATAGTCCCACTTGGTCAGGGCTACGGTCCTCCCAGCCCAGTATTGTATGATTCTAAAATTGTGGGAGGGAACAATGCTCTCCTAGACATCAATTCATGAGTTATATATACACCTTCAAAAGATCAAAGACTCCTACTGTAGTCATCCCACCAATATTTCTAAATGTGTTTAAAATATTTTTATTTTCCCTTTATGCCACTTCTTAAGAGTAAATTTCAATAACTATACTATATAACTCTGGGATCTATCACTTGAATTTATTTTAACTTAACTCATTTGAATAAACATTTATGGAACTCAAGCGCCAGGCACTATGCCAGGTACAAGCATACAAAAGATGAGGTACAGTCTGGCTGCCTTTCTCTGAATCTGCTCCAACATCTTTAGATCTTTGTGGCAGTTTGGGAACAGAACCAACTGGATTGGTGTCTGAAGTGGGGGATAGGGAGGGGTGCAGTCTCGTGAGACTGAGTCCTAAACCTGTGGGATCTGACACTATCACCGGATAAATAGTGTCAGGATGGAGTTAATTGCTTGGTAGTGTTGGAAAAAACACATTGGAGTGGAGATAAGAAGCTACCATTGAAACATTTCACAATTATATTCATGGTATTTCCCCTCAACATGTCTAAATGTCAATCACAAGGGAAATCTAAAGTTTTACACACATTCATCAGAGTTATGTCTTTTTCTCTCTCTGATATGTTTTTTTTAATATTTAAAAAAGTTTGCGTTATTACGAAAAGCTTTCCCACATTCATCATATTTATAAGGTCTCTCTCCAGTGTGGATTTTCTGATGTGAAACAAGACCTTTGCTCTCAGTAAAGCATTTCCCACATTCAGCACACTGATAAAGTCTCCACTCCTCACTCCCATTTGAATTCTGGGATGTTTAATGAGGTGTGAGTTCTCTCCCAAGGCGTTCCCAAACTCTTTACACCTATAAGATCTCTCTCTTGTGTGCAGCCTTTGATGTGATGTCAGACCTACATTCTGACTAAAGCTTTCATCACATTCTTTACAGTGACAGAGCTCTCCAGTGTGTGTTCTCGGATGCTTAATGAAGAGTGGACTCTGAAGAAAAAGCTGAAAAAAAAAAAAAAAGGGCTCTGATTAAAAGCTTTCCCACACATATGACATTTGTAGGATTTTTCTCCTGTGTGTATTCGCTGGTGTTTAAGTAGGTCAGAATTGAAGGCCTTGTTGCACACATTATGTTCATGGGGCTTTTCTCCAGTATGAAGTCTCTGATGCTAAGATCTGAGCTCTAGCTGAAGGTCTGACCCTATTGATCACATTCATACAGTCTGTCTAGGGTATGGACTCTACAATGCAGGATCAGATTGGAGCTCATGGTGAAGATTCTCCCACATTCATCAGGTTTATAAGGTTTCATCAAAATTACAAGGTTTCTCCCCAGCGTGGATGTTCTGATGGAGACAAAAGTTGGTGCTCCCACTGAAGGCTTTCCCACAAACTTTAAATTTATAGGGTCTCTCCCTAGTATGAATTATTTGATGTCAAATAAAATTTGAATTCTTAGTGAAGAACTTTCCACATTCATCACATTAATGACATCTCTGTCTCCTAAGTATTTTCTTTGGTATAACTTTCATGACTACTCTGTGATCTCTTTCTTGGGGTGAAGATTTCCTCTCCCTCACCAATAAAGTTTTTTTTTTAATGTCTTTCATACCTGCCCTTAGGGTCACAAGTGTGTTCAACTGTAGGCTTCTGGGGATCATCACCTTTTCATCTTCCTGGGAACAATGAGT
Organism: Diceros bicornis minor; assembly: GCF_020826845.1. Classification (NCBI taxonomy): domain Eukaryota; kingdom Metazoa; phylum Chordata; class Mammalia; order Perissodactyla; family Rhinocerotidae; genus Diceros; species Diceros bicornis. The sequence continues at coordinate 37,961,962 of NC_080753.1, read as the reverse complement.
GAGATGCTACTTCTTCAGAACTTTTCTTCTCTGAAGTCAATTTTACATTTCTAAACCTAAACTCACCTTCTGAAACAAAACAACAACAAAAAATTATCTAAATTTCACTGCTAATGAAGAAACATGCTTTTCAAATAAGAAGAAATTCTATTTTCCTTTGATCAACAGATTTGTAAAACCAGCTATAGATGAAGGATATGAACACACAAAAATTCACACTAAATTCTAATTTCTTTTCTTTCTGTCTCATTGTCCGTGTAACCTTAGGTAGGTCATGTCACTTCTCTGTGCTACTGTTTCCTCATCTACAAAATGTGGACAACAATAGTCCCAACCTCACAGGATTGTAGAAACACAGAAAACTGTGCGGTGACACACTGTAAACATTATGTAAGTGTTAGCTGCTATTGTTATCACTGTTGTTGTTATATCCTAGTATCCCAAAATTTTGCTTACATTAAATTAGAAAAGATTAAGAAATGTAACTCGATATTTCTAGAAATTTTCTCATGGTTTTTAGAATGTCACTCTCTTTAAATTATTCAGGTCACATACTGAATAGTGGTTTGTGTCAAGCTTTGTGTATAGTTCCCTGTTATATACTTGGTATACAGATGAATAAGATGCCCTCTTGGAGGTCACAATCTAGAATGAGACATACAAGCAAATATGGGGTTACAATGCAATGTGGTAAATGCTATATAGTAAAGGTGAAGCAGAAGAGCTGTAGGGGCACAGTGAAAGAGAATCTAACCCTGAGAGGATGAAACAGAAGGCTTTACAGATGACAGGGTGATTGAGCTATCTTAAGACAGGAGTACAGATGGTCAGAAAAAGGGAAGGGCAGGTAAGTAAGAACTTTTCAGATGGAATATATATACAAAGTTACTGAAGCACTTTTTTTAAAGTAGATTTTATTTTTTTAGAACAGTTTTCAGTTTACAGCACAATTGAGTGAAAGATACAGAGCATTCCCTTTATTTTTTGTGAGGAAGATCAGCCCTGAGCTAACCTCCATGCCAATCCTCCTCTTTTTGCTGAGGAAGATTGGCCCTGGGCTAACACCTGTGCCCATCTTCCTCTACTTTATACGGGATGCTGCCACAGCATGGCTTTACAAGTGGTGCATTGGTGTGCACCCCGGATCCAAACCTGGAAACCCGGGGCTGCTGAAGCAGAGCGTGAGCACTTAACCACTATGCCACCAGGACGGCCCTGAGGCATTTTTTTAAATGGTACTTTTGGACAACTGAAAACAGTTTGATCTGGCTGAGTGCAGATTGAGTATGAAGATAAAAAGGAGATGAGGCTGGAAAAGCAGGCTAGATCATCAAGAGTCTTGTCGCCAGGCTCAAGAGTTGAACCATTAGCCAATGCCAAGCAGGTGCCTGATATTAGCTTCGGGTTTTATGAAAGTCACTATGGCGATAGTGTGGAAGACGGACTTACAGGAGAAAATGGATAAGACTGAAGGCAAGGAGACCAGTTCTGAGTCTAGGAGACCAGTCTGAGTCACATAAACAGTCTAGGAGAGACTGAAGGAAATAGTGATGAGAGCAGAGGAGAGGCAAGCGTAAAAACATGAGGAGGAGGCAGGTAGAACTTGCTAATTGATTGGCTATGGGGATTGACCGAGATGAAGGAAGTTCCCTTGAAATGACTCTTGTGCTTTTGACCAGATGGCTGACGTTCCTGTAATCTCTCTAAATCGTCCCCTTTGACTTTTTCTATGTTCAGACAGAGCTTAGTCCACTAACAACTACATTTTTCTTTCTGTTAACTTGGCTAGCTTGCAAACGTTATAGTTTAATTTTTCTTGCCTAAATATCCACAAATACACATCTCTGGTTCTAATGTTGTTTAAACTCAAGTTTTCTATTTTGGCAGAGGTTTAAAGCTCAATTTCACTTGGATGTTCCACTAGTATTTTCTTCACACTCTGTTTAAAATCCAATTATCACATTCCCCCAAATCAGCTTCTTTTCTCAACTCTTTCTTTGGAGATAGAACCAACCTTTCCTCCACCTTACAGGCTGGAAATTCTTAGTTCAAAGATTTCCTAGGCTCAAAACTCTTTGATATATATGAATCACAAAATGAGCCTGTAGTCGGGTGAAAAGTAGACTTGTATATATGATATGGGGAAGATGAGGCAGCCATCAGGGGAAGCCTGGGTGACTTGGGCATCACATATGTAAGAGCATCATGTGCAGGAATCATATTATAGAGACAAAGCAAGAGTTATCTAAAATGGTAGGAAGAATGATTAAAAAATAAGATTATAAGTTTTTTGTTGTTGTTAAGCTTATCACTCTGCCAAACCCTTGGTTAGCTACAGTGCACTTTCTTCAAAAACCCATCTCCCTTGAAGACCTGTGTGGCTCAAAGGGCTTTTTGCCTACCCTTCTACTTTAAGTAACAACTGATGTTCCCTGCCTCCAATTCACATGCCACTCTTCAGATAACCTTCAGACCCCTGCAAAGACCTCTCTTTCTTCTCTACGTAATGAACAAGTACCTTCTCATTTCTTCCAGCGCAAAGCCCTGAGGTCACTGTACTGAGTATGGGTCTTATACATGTGTTCCTCAGGATTTTTCTGGGTACCTAGAAGACCCAGAATGCAAAACTCTTTCCCTTGATATGGCTACTACCAAAGTAGGTTTAGAAATTGGAAATCTTGCTCTGGGAGAAAAAAAATAAGACAGATTAATAAAAAATTACCAGCCCTTATAACTTTTAGAGACAACGGAAAGAAGTAAATGATGTATACGACATTTAAGAAAGCAATGGACAAACAATCTAACAGAAAAATGAGTAAAAATCCTGAATAGTCATGTTACAAAAGAAGATTCCAAAGGGCCAATGAATATGTGAAAAAGTGCTCATCCTCATTAGTCATCAAGAAAATGTGTATTAAAACTATAAAAAGATACTACTAGATACTCATGGGAATGGCTAAAATTAAAAAGACTGACAAAACCAATTGTTGATAAGGATGTAAAGAAACTAGAACTATCAAGTACTGCTGGTAGTACAACCACTTTGGAAAATTCTTTGACAACAGCTACTAAGCTGAACATACACATCACACATGACCCAGCTCTTCTACTCCAAAGTGTGTAGCCAAAAGAAATGCATATATATGCGCACCAAAAGAATGTTCATAGCAGTACTATCCATAATAGCCCCAAAGTTGAAACAACCTAAGATCTTAGATTCTTTGTCCACTATTGGTTGACTTATTTTTGCCATTCAACCATTTTGCTGATTTATCACTGAAATTCATAGCTAGCACCACATGCCAGTCTAACTAAAAACTGGGGCTAGAGAGGAATTTTAGCTCCATAAGGGTAGAGACTCCGTTATAGATTACTCTTTCTTGAAGCACATAGCACGGAGTGTCTTATACATTCAATGAACTTCAACAGACATCTGCTGAACTGACCAGAGTTAAGGAAAATTTCTGTATTAGGAGCCTTGAGGACCAAGAAAATGGTCTTATCACTGACAGAAATAGAGAAGTTGGAAAAGGGAGCTGGTTTAGATTAAAAGAGAGCTATTCTCTTGAGTCATGGGAAAATTTAAGAGGTTCACTATCAACGGTCTTCCTCTGAAGCTTGTGCTTGGTTGTAAATCATATAGGAAAAGAGTGAAGAAAGTACTGATGTCAACAAACAGCTGAATGAAGGAGAGTACATGACCACAAAGTCAATAAGAAGATCAAAGCAAGATTTGTGATAATGCAGATAATTTTCCTGGACAAGAGAGTTATATGCTCATAATTACATTGGGAATTTTTAATATATACCCTAACCCATTAAATTCTCCACTGTGTGCCTGTGCCTCTCCTGGAACAAAGATGAAAAACAGAGCAGTGCTGAAAATAGTAAAAACACTGCAACTAACACTTATACTTTTAAAACCAAGGACATTCTCACTGCTTTCAGCTGAAACCCTTGCCTCCACTTGCTCCTCAGGAGACACTCTGCTTCTCACCTCCATCCTGTGGAAAGGCTCTCATGGGCTGAGTCTCAAAGGACTGGAACTGACTGTTTGACTGCTCCTTTGACTGCTCCTGGGGGTTCTGTCTCTTCAACGAGCTCTTTCTGTTCTTTTGTATGGCCTGGAACCTGAAAGCAATTAAGCAGATGGGCTTCAAAAGGAATCCTGTGGCTAAATGAACTCCCAGGACAGAAAGCATCAGAAGCCTAACCCAATCCCAGGACACAATCCACCAAAACTCATACAAGGAGAGATAATCTGAACAGGCCTATAACTATTAAAGAAATTGAATCAATAATTAATAAACTTACAAAAAGAAAGCACCAGGCCTGGGTGGTTTCGCTGGTGAATTCTACCCAACATTTAAGGAAGAAATGATACCAATTCTTTATAACCTCTTCCAGAAGATAGAAGCAGAGGGAATACTTCCTAACTCATTCTAAGAGGCCAGCATTACCCTAATACCAAAACCAGATGAAGACATCATAAGCAAGGAAAACTACAGACCAATATCTCTCATGAACATAGACGCAAAAATTCTCAACAAGATACCAGCAAATCGAATCCAACAATGTATACATTGTTGGATACACCAACAATACACCACAGCCAAGTAGGATTTCTTCCAGGAATACAAGGCTGGTTCAACATTTGAAAATCAGTTAATATAATCCATCACACTAACAGGCTAAAGAAGAAAAATAATATGATCACATCAATAGATGCAGAAAAAGCATTTGAAAAAACTCAACACTCATTCATGATAAAAACTCTCAACAAACTAGGAATAGAAGGGAACTTGCTCAATTTGATAACAAACATCTATTTAAAAAAAGCCTTAGGCTTATATCATACTTAACGGTGAGAAACTAGATGTTCTCCCACTAAGATCAGGAACAAGACGGGCCGGCCCTGTGGCTTAGCGGTTAAGTGTGCATGCTCCGCTACTGGCAGCCCGGGTTCGGATCCCGGGCGCGCACCAACGCACCGCTTCTCCGGCCATGCTGAGGCCGGGTCCCACATACAGCAACTAGAAGGATGTGCAACTATGACAAACAACTATCTACTGGGGCTTTGAGGAAACAAAAGGAGGAGGATTGGCAATAGATATTAGCTCAGAGCCGGTCTTCCTCAGCAAAAAGAGGAGGATTAGCACAGATGTTAGCTCAGGGCTGATCTTCCTCACAAAAAAAAAAAAAAAGGAACAAGGCAAGGATGTCCCCTCTTACCACTCTTATTCAACACTGCCCTAACTAATGCAACAAGACAAGAAAAGGAAATAAAAGGTATACAGATTGGAAAGAAAGAAATAAAACTGTCCATGTTCACAGATGACATGATAGTCTATATAGACAATCCAAAAGAATCAACAAAAAGAAAACCACTCTGGGACCTAAGAAGTGATTATAGCAAGGTCGAAGGATCCAGGTTAATCTACAAAAGTCAATCACTTTCATATATCTGTGATGAACAACTAGAATTTGAAGTTAAAAACACAATACCATTTACATCTGTACTAAAAATATGAAATACTTAGGTACAAATCTACCAAAGTATGTACAATACCTATATAAGGACTGATGAAAGAAATCAAAGAAGATCTAAATAAATGGAGAGGTAGTCCATGTTCATGAATAGGAAGACTCAATACTATTTTAAGATGTCAGTTCTTCCCAGTTCAGTCCATACATTTAACACAATCTCAATCAAAATCCCGAGAAGTTACTTTGTGAATATCAAAAGTTATTCTAAAGTTTATATAGAAAGGCAAAAGACCTAGAATATCCAACACAATCCTGAAGAACAAAGTTGGAGGACTGACTCTACTCAACTTCGAGACTTACCAGAAAGTTACAGAAATCAAGACAGAGTTGTACAAAACAACAGACAGATCAATGGAATAAAATGGCAAAAAAACAGACAGATCAATGCAATAGAATAAAGAGCACAGTAATAGACCCACACAAATATAGTCAGCTGACCTTTGACAAAAAAGCAAAGGCAATTCAATGGAGAAAGAACAGTCTTTTCAAACAATGGTGTTGGAACAACAAGATACCCATATGCAAAAAAAGAAAAAAGGAAGAAGAAGAATCTAGACACGGACTTTACATCTTGCACAAAAATTAACTCAAAATGGATCATCGATCTAAACATGAAATGCAAAACTATAAATTTCTAGAAGAGAATATAGGGGAAAATCTAGGTGACCTTAGCCTTGGTGATGACTTTTTAGATACAACACCAAAAGCATGATCTGAGAAAGAAAAAATTGACAAGTTCATTAAAATTAACAACTTCTGCTTAAGGAAGTCACTGCTAAGACAATGAAAAGACAAGCCACAGCCTGGGAGAAAATATTTGCGAAATCCCTTATCTGATAAAGGACCTGTATCCAAATTATACAAAGAACTCTTAAAACTCAACAATAAGAAACAAACAACCCAATTTAAAAATCAGCAAAAGATCTAAACAACAAAAAAAAAGATCTAAACAGACACTTCACCAAAGAAGATATATAGACAGCAAGTAAGCACATGAAAAAGTGCTCAGCATCACATGTCATTTGAGAATTGTAAATTAAAATGAAATACCACTACACATCTATTAGAATGGCTAAAATCAAAAAAACTGACAATACGAAATGCTATCAAGGATGTGGAGCAAAAGAAACTCTCATTCACTGCTTGTAGAAGTGCAAAATGGTACAGCCACTGTGGAAGCGAGTTTGGAAGTTTCTTACAAAGTTAAATATAATCTTACCAAATGATCCAGCAATTGTACTCCTGGATATTTAGCCAAATGAGTTGAAAACACATAACCTGCACACAAATATTTATAGCAGCTTTATTCATAATTGCCAAAACCTGGAAGCAACCAAGATGTGCCTCAATAGGTGAATGGATAAACAAACTGTGGTACATCCATACAATGGAATATTATTCAGTGATAAAAAGAAAGGAGTTATCAAGCCATGAAAAGAGATGCAGGTACGTTAAATGCATATAGCTAAGTGAAAGAAGCCAGTCTGAAAAAGCTACATACTGTATGATTCCAACTATATGACATACTGAAAAGCAAAACTATAGAGACAATAAAAAGATCAGTTTTGCCATGGGTTTAGAAGAGAAGGGGAGAGAGTGTGGCCAGGGGATTTTTAGGGTAGAGGAACTACTCTGTATGGTACTTTAATGGTGGATACATGACATTCTGCATTTGTCAAAACCTATAGAATTGTACAGCACAAAGTGTCAGCCCTAATGTAAACTAACTTTAGTTAATAATGTATCAATAGGGCCGGCCCCGTGGCTTAGCGGTTAAGTGCGCGCACTGACGCACCGCTTATCCGGCCATGCTGAGGCTGCATCTCACATGCAGCAACTAGAAGGATGTGCAGCTATGACATACAACTATCTACTGGGGCTTTGGGGGGAAATAAATAAATAAATCTTTAAAAAAAAATAATGTATCAATATTGGCATCAATTTTAACAAATATATGACACTAATGCAAGATGTTAATAATAGGGGAAACTGTACGGGGAAGAGGAGGAAGGTGGTATATGGGAATTCTCTATTAACTGTTCAATTTTTCTGTAAACCTAAAACTGTTCTAAAATATAAAGCCTATTAGTTAAAAGAGAAAAAGCTAATTGGAAGCTCTGAGTATATGAATGGGGCTTTTTACCATGGCCTGCACATAAGATCACAATTGGGTGATCTGGTGAGCTATTTCATCGTTGGTATCTAAGTCTTTCCTCTTGGCATGGTCAGATTCCCCAGAGAAGGCTTTTCCAGTCGCCTGCCTAGAGAATAAAGGCCTGGCTACCAGCATTCTAGGAGCTGAGTAAGAGAAGAGGACCGGAAGGTAGCACAGAGGAGGGGGGCCATCTTAGCATTCATTGTGAATAAACTCACTTAATCCCATTTCAGTGTGGCACTCTTACCCTTTACTGTGCCTAACGTCTCTCAGTATAGCCATCCTCTCCAGAGAAAAATCTCCAATATTCATCTCCGATGGAGAAGCAATCACACCCATCAGCATGGAACAGGCTGGAAACCTCAGAATCCAAGTGCTTCTTAAACAACTTAAAACCAACTTTCCTTATTTTAGCTCTCCACTGCACTCTCATTCCCAGAAATAACTGGTGATGCCTCTGGGGATTCCACTATACGAACCGAGTTTTCTCACGGACAAAGAGTTTGTAAAATCAATTAGCCCTAGTCCATCTGCTGTCCTGCTTCCAAAACTTTGCTATTGCCCTTCTATTTTCCTTGCCATTGTGGGTATATGCAGTTTTAAAATCTTTTTACTCTTATTTGGGAAGGAATTAAATTAGTGGCTGTGGTCACTGTTGTCTTGACTCACATGTTCACATCTCTAGTAACAACAAATAGCATGACGTGTGTTTTAAAAATTTACAGGAACGATAGCATACATTCAGCAACTTCTTTTTTTACCTAACATTGTGCTTCTGAGTCCTATCCATGTCAATAGCTATAGACATAGTTTACTTTCTTCAACTGCCATATTGCATTCTATTGTATAACTGTAATAATTTTATTTATTTCCATATTTGACACTCATTTTTTAAAATGTTTTCAGTTTTTATTTTGTACATCAGCATTTGGAGCCCTGTCAGCCTTCCTGTACATGCAACAGACATACAAGTGTGTGTGAGTGAAAGAGAACATAGAAAAAGCTAGAGGGAATGGGAAAGAGGTAGGAATGGACAGTAAAAAAGCCCTCAAATTGCAGTTAATACAATATGATATAGGCAAAAAGACAGAATAATTCCCACAGGATCATGAACATTCTATAACTGACTCAAAACCTTATCCTGAAGACAGTTATATGCATTTGTAATCAAACAAGCTGACCAAAACCTGGAATCCAGCCTGATCCTTGCTTTTCTCTTTAAAGTCATTAAATATGAACAATTTTCTTTGCTCTTGAAGAGTCCTATTAGAGCAATAGGATCCCATCCAAGGGGAATTCCAACTCTGCAAGGACACTGCCTTCTTAGGTTCCCTTCAGATCCTGCATTAGAGCAAAGCCCACAGCTACCATGTATTCCAGTGGCTGCTAGAGATACAGAGCCCCTCAGCATTAGGATCACACTGAGAGCTTTTCTGCTTGGAGCAGGCACTGAACGTCCTACTCCAACCACATACTGTAGTAATGTTGGACACACCTGACTTTATGGCTGGACAAATGCGCTACCACCACCACCACATGCAGCATGGATGTCACAGTCACTTGGTGTCCCATGATCAAACATTCAGTATCTGTGATAGGTGGCCCTGAAAGAGAGCAGAGTATTTTATCTATATAAGATATAAAATAATTGTAACCAAATTCTCCTGTATGACATATTCCTATGCGGGAATCTAAAAAGTAGAAGATTAAAGGAAGGCACTGAATCTTGATCCCTCACTGAGATTTGAAGGATTCAAAAAAACTTAGAAAGCCTACCCATTCCCCACAGGATTATTATTACCTGCGCTTCTAAAATTTACCCAGGAAAATCATTTTTCTGACAAATTCTGGCTTTTAAAAAAAAACAAAAATTGAAAAAAGGGAGCTTGAAAGTTTACAATCTCTGAACTTGGGCATAATACAAACTATAGGATATGAATTTATGAAAATCCTTCTGATATCAGTGGTGTACCTATAATGGATAATTGGGTAGTGCGTCCTTTCTTGCATTTTTCTGTGTAACTTCACTCATGATCCACACCAGAGTCAAAACTTGCACAATCACTGAGTCTGCTGATAGTTCTTAAAAATGTTAGAATGTGTAATGGGAAAACAGTCTCTTTTATAATAATAAATTTTTTAAAAAAACTTAAGAATGTGGAGGGTCTCTATTGAGATGTTTTTTAAGCTGCTGAGTTATAAAAAAGAAGACTTTAATAAATATTAATATATGCTTTGCTCTTAACCTAGGAATTTAATGCAAACCAAATATAAACATGAAAAGATACCGGAGGGACAGAGAGAGATAACAGAATGGTACTAACATTCATCTGGAAAAATAAACACATAATAATCAGAAAAGCATTAGAAGAGAGCAGTGATGAGGACTAGCCCTGCTAGATATTAATAATATATTTTAGGGCCAGCCCCAGTGGCCTAGTGGTTAAGTTCCATGTGCTCCACTTCGGCAGACGGGGTTTGGATCCTGGGCATGGATCTACACCACTCATCTGTTAGTGGCCATGCTGTGGTGGTGGCTCATATTAAAAAAAAGAAAAAAAGAGGAAGATTGGCAACAGATGTTAGCTCAGTGTGAATCTTCCTCAGCGAAAAAATATATATATATTTTAAAGCTACAGTGATTAAAATATATTAGTACTGGAGAAGAAATGGACCAATAGAAAGAAATGAAGTCCACATGCACTCCTCCAATATTTTTCCCCACCACTCCTCACTACCAACCTAGAATCACCTTGGACTGTTACATGACAGTGTTAAGCCATTTCATTTTGAGTCTATGATCTATTCATTACACAAGTTTAGTCTTCCCTAAATTCTATCACCCACCTAGGGTGAGGATAATTGGAGCACCATGACCTCACTGATCTAACTCTATTTAACTCAATCAGTCTAGGACTGTAGGTTTTTCTGTAATTAGGAAAGCATATGTTTCCTTGCAATATGTATTTACAAGTAGAATAAAATCATTCAGACTGGCTTTTTAAAACTGAAAAACCAAATATGTCACTATATTTACATGATCCCCTGATGAATATTTAGGGCAATAAATTTTCTTGATGAAAAGCAAATACCAATGGAAATGCAAAATGGCACAGCCAGTTTAGAAAATGGTTTGTCAGTTTTCTTGTAAAGTTAAACTACACTTACAATCCAATTCAGCAGTACCACTCCTAGGTACTTACCCAAGAGAAATAAAAGCATATTTTCATACAATGACTTTATTTATAATAGCCTAAAACTGGAAAGAACCCAAATGTCTATTAATGAGTGAATGAATAAACAAATTATAGTATATCCATATGTTGGAATTCTACTCATCAATGAAAGGGGAAGAATTACTGACATGCAACAACATGGATGTATCTCAAAAGCATTATCGCTAAGTGAAAGAAGCCAGATACAAAAGGCTACATAATGTATGATTCTATTAAACTCTAGAAAAGTAAACTATAGTGATAGAAAGCAAATTGGTGGTTGCCAGAGGTCTGAGGTGGGGAGACGATTAACAAACAGAAGCACAAAGGAACGTTTTTAGGGTATGAAAACATTCTATGATTGTACAGATATTTTATGGACAATTTACTTGTCAAAATTCCTCAAACATACTCTTAACATTGTTGAATTTTATCATATGCAAATTACACCTGATTAAATCAAGCTGATTAAAAAAAAAAAGAAGTTCTAACTAGGGTTTGTGGTGGCTAAACTTCTGGCTACACAGACTCTTTGTCCTTCCTAACAGCACCAAGTCTATCTGAGCCTCTGCTCCAGCACACATTCTAGGAGTTACTGGGTACTAGAACACCCTATTCAGAAAGTTGACCTTGAGCCTAGGAATATGCAATGGCACAATAGCAATGGAGATGTTCATTTCTATGCTGAAAAGGTCATTTTCTGTATTTATTTTGGTAGCCAGGTATTTGCTCAAGCAACGCTCCACTAATTGCCTCTCTTAAAGGATCTGGTAAAAACCCAGTTGTCATAGCACTCAACTTTTTGTCCAGATGTTAAGTCTCCCTGATTAACTGTGGCCACTAGTAATGCTTCTTAGAGCTGGTGGGATCCAGATGCCTCCCTTTGTGAATATTCCACAGCCCTATTGTGCCTGCAGCCCCAAGCTTTCTAAATTGAGTCCTGCTAGGGCCTCCTCCCTTTCCTATCACATAATTTGCTGTTATTTCACAGAAATGACAGTGAACATAAGCAATTCCTTCAGTCTGGTTCCATGTGTTTTATATCCAGTAGATATTCCTTCAAGCTTCTGGTGTGAGAATGTAACCCTTTCTTAGTTTCTGGAGCTAATTCAGATTTGCCCCTGATGCTTCATGTTGTTGGACATTTCAGCTGGAAAAGATGTGTGTGTGGGGGGTAGTGAGCTTGATGTGTGTGTTAGGTTACCAGCTCATCCAGAAATCCCACCCTACAAAAGTCTTGAGTCTACTTTGAGACATACATCCCAGTGATCATTAGCTGAGCGGGAACAGTCAAAATTGGTACCAATTTTGGTACCACAAATCTCACAAATTTGGTACCCAATCTCAGTTCCACAACAGATCCCACTCTTCACTGCACAACTCTTGGGAAGCTCTCTAAATGTGTTATGGGTTGAATTGTGTCCTCCAAAAAACATATGTTGAGTTCTAATCCCCAGTACCTCAATGTGACCTTATTTGGAGATAGGGTCTTAGAGTTAATGAAGTTAAAATGAGGTTATTAGGGTGGGCCACGATCCAATACTACTAGTGTCCTTATAAAAAGGTGGAAATTTGGACACAGAGACAGAAGGCACACAGGGAGAATGTCATGTGAAGATGGAGCAAGAGATCAGGGTGATGCTTCTGCAAGCCAAGGAACAACAAAGATTGCCAGCAAACCACCAGAAGCTAGGAGAGGCAAGGAACAGGGTCTCACAGCCTGCAGAAGGAACCAGTCCTGCTGACTCCTTGACCTTGGACTTAGCCTCCAGAGCTGTGAGGCAATGAATTGCTGTTGTAATAAATTTCTGTTCTGTAAGCCATCCAGTTTGTGGTACTTTGTTATAGAAGTCCTAGCAAACTAATACAACATATATTTCTTCTTGATTTACTTAAATACTCAATATTATGTGGGCTACACATACTACATATATACAAATAAATATACACGTGGACTCTTTCCTCTTCTCACCTTTTAAACCCGTGAAAGTTATTTCCTATAGATAATAATTTTTTAAAAATCCTATGTCTCATCTCAAGAGAGGGTCTATTTGTCTGAATGGACAGTCCATGGGGCTGAGCTCTGAGCATGTAACATATTGACTTTTTATCTCCAGATAATACCAATGAAAGTAAAATAGCTTGTTGTATCCATGAGTGAATAAATGAAAATTTCAATGAATGAATAATGGCTAGTATTTATTAAGTGCTTATTATTATGCAGCACTGTTCCACTTATTACTGTTATTTCATTAAATCCAAGAAGTTTTTAATTCTCAGAAGCATCTTTATCTTATGTATCACTAAGAAAAATGTTTTGAATTGACAAGACTATAAGATGCATTTCAATTCCAGAAAGTAAAAATAGAGAAAATTGTGAGTCTTGGAATGGATGAAATATGGTAATTTATTTAATCCTAACAGTACTTTATGAAGTACGTGCTATTTTATTTCCATTTTACAGATGAACCTCTAGGGTTAGGGTATAAGCTGAACTAGAAAAGGATGTTATTGTTGGCCGTTAAAAGTTCAAATTGTATGCTTCAATTTGCAGGAAATATTGAATCAAGTAGCTAGAAGTTTTGGCTCCCCAAATAAAAGAGAAACCCTAAACTAACTGATGACGGAAACTAAATTCCAGGAAAAGGACAGGACTCTCGGGTTAAGGGAGTGCGGGTACCTTCTGAGCTAAGGCTAGCAAAATCCTCACGGCTTCGACGGCTGCAGAATTCGACAAGTGCTGCAGAGTTAGAGGAACGGTTGTCAAAGTGTGGCTCTGGATCAGCAGCAACCGCAGAGAACCTGTTAGAAAAGCAAATTATTGGTCCCACCCCAGACCTCCTGAAATCTGAAACTCGGGGTAAAGCCGGGCGATCTGAATTTTGGCTAGCTTTCTAGGAGATTCTAACGCACACTAAACTCTCAGAACTGCCGGGTTAGAGAAAAGAGTCTGTGACCCAGAGGTAAGACATTACAAACAGAAGTAAACGGGAAGGAGCAGCAAGCCTCTTCCCCGAGGCGGTTTCCCCCTCCGCCCCCCGCCCGGATGCTGAGTCTGCAGCGGACTGGGGAGACCTCCAACAACCCGTGCGGAGGTGCTTCTTCGGCTCGTTCCGTCTCTACACATCCTCCTTTTCTCTCTGCGCTAGACACACCAGCCCTGGCCTCCAGACTGCCCCACGCCGACCTGGGCCGGCTTCCTTCTCCGCCTCATTCTAGACGCGCTGCGCAGAAGGCAGAGGACGCAGGCGCGAGCGCCCGGGGCGGGGCCACAGGGAAGGAGGGAAGCCGCGCTCCGCCCCTCCAGGCAGGATGGCAAGTGACGTCACCGCGGGATTCAGTGCTCTCCTAGTCCCCGCCCGGAGGTTCCCCTGGCCACTGGGGACCCGGCTTCTCCCATTGGGCCTCACACCTGCGGGAAAATCTTGCGGGTATCATTTCCAAAGAAGCCCTGCAGCTACTCCTCAGGACGCGGCCTGTTTTCAGAACCCTGTTCTTTCTTCCTGCCAACCGTGTAGCCGCAACCATGAGCTCAATGGTGTAAGTAAGGAACAAGAAACTGTAATCAAGATGTTGGAACATTTTACTTCTCTTTATCTCCGAGAAACAGAGAGAGTTAGGAGGGATCTTGCTAGCATGAATCTGTCTGATACAGAAAAACTTTATTTAGCTGCTCGTGCTAACCATCCCTACATCTTTCTAATCAATGAAAATAACAACAAAATACTGGATATTCTTTACAAGGAAAACGCTAGGATGAATAAAGCACTAAGACGTAAACCACGTGGTTGCCATTCAGGAAAATTAAGTTTCCAATCTTCAACTTCAATGGAAGATACTTATTGTGCACCCATAATTAGAAGGCTTTTATTTTGCTCACATTTTTTAGGATGAAATCTTATATAAAGTTCATATTAATGAGGTACCCCACATTTATTATATCCATAGGGTTTTCTCTCAGAGTTCACTTTTCTGAGTATTTATAGTGATCAAATGATTGTCCCACACATGCTGTTAGGGATTTTTTCCTCTCTCTGGTGTAGGGCTGTCTTAGTCAGCTTGGGCTGCTATAACAAAACACCACAGACTGGGCAGCTTAAACAACAAACCTTTGTCTCTCACAGTTCAGGAAGCAAGAAGTCCCAGATCAGGGTGCCGGCAAGATCAGACTCTGGTGACAGCCCTCCTTCGGGTTGCAGATGGCAGTGAGAGGAATTTCATGGTATGGGGGGTGGGGGGAGCTAGCTCTCTGACCTCTTCTTATAAGGGCTCTAATCCCATTCATGAGGGCTCCACCTTCACGATCTAATTACCTCTCCACAGCCGCACCTCCATACACCATCATATTGACATTCAGTTTGCTCAAGGATTATATCATCAGTAAGCAATGGAAACAAGATTAGAACCCAGACTTGTGATTTCTAGTTTAGTGTTCTTTGTACAAAGCACCTCCAACCTTCATCCCCTGAACACCTTCAACATTTCACATCCCCCTTCTCTGCTTTTTTTCCTCCTTAGCACGCCTCTATATGTAATAGATGGTATCTTTATTGTCTTGTCTGTTCCCAGTAGAATGTAATCTCCATAAAGGCCGAGATTTTTTTTTTTTTTGCTGAGGGAGATTCACCCTGAGCTAACATCCGTTGCCAATCCTCCTCTTTTTGCTTAAGGAAGATGCGCCCTGAGCTAACATTTGTGCCAGTCTTCCTCTATTTTGTATGTGGGTTGCCACCACTGCATGGCTGATGATTGGTGTATTTCCACACCTGGGAACCGAACCTGCAAACCCAGGCCACTGAAGCAGAGCACACCAAACTGAACCACTAGGCCACCGGGCTGGCCCCAAGGGGGCAGGGATTTTTGCTTGTTTTATTCATTACTGCCACATAGTAGGCACTAACATGTTTGCTAAATGAATGAATATACATTTGTATTTATTCACTCTTGAAAATGCACAAACCTGAAAAGTTGACAAAGAATCAAAACTCAATGTGGAACCAAATTGGCTGTTATCAGAGGGGCCACAGGAAACAGGCTAGGAAGAAAAACAGAATAAACAGAAAGACATTCCTAGTCAATTGGCAAAATCAGATGGAAATTTTGAGTAGAAGCAAGTTTTCAGGGGAGGAAAAGCAGATATTAAATTCTTTCTGCCTGGTTTCCTAATGGTGGCTGAGAATCATGTACTTGAATACCTTCCAGTTAAAAGCGGAGACCTGAGGCCCCTACTGTCTTGTGATGCTGAGTGGGAAGGAGGGTAGATTCATATGCTATTGTGAAACACCTAAAGCAAGAGTCAGGAATCCAGAGTTCCTACACCATTAGTAAATCACAATTCTAAATACTGCTTTTACT
The DNA here is from genome assembly GCF_020826845.1 of Diceros bicornis minor. Taxonomy (NCBI): domain Eukaryota; kingdom Metazoa; phylum Chordata; class Mammalia; order Perissodactyla; family Rhinocerotidae; genus Diceros; species Diceros bicornis. Next base: position 37,945,690 of record NC_080753.1, on the reverse strand, counting down.
TCCAAGGTCAGATAAAGGAAAATCTCTATTTTCTTCCCATTCTTGCCCTTCACAATGGATTGAATCCTGCTCCTTACCCTTCTCTTGTAAGCAATGGCTGGACTATGGAGATTCACTTTTTAACTGTGTTGCCAAGGACAGGAACTTGAAACATGGCGACCTCTGTGCTGTTTCCATGGGTTCTGTCTCCTTCCAGGGCATTTCCTGGGTATAACAGGAACCCAGGAAAAACGGGGTAGGGATGGGCCCCTGAGAGAATCAATATGAAAACTGGAGTGAAAAATCTTAGAAGTAGGAGAAAAATCCATGAAAATCCTACCAGGGAGAGGCAAACTTTTTCATCCCCAAAGATAAAGACAAAATCAGAAGCTAGTAGCTTTATACTTGTTTAGAGAAAAAACTGAAATTTGCTGGGTAAAAGCCTCCCCACAGACCAGAGATCTAAACCCCTTCCCTGAGGAGCTCACATTCTCTCTCCCACCTGTTCTCTTTGCTCATCCCGCTTTCTCTAAATCCTCCAGCGCTGTCACCACCTCTTCTCTGCTCTCGGGATGCTGCTCCTGAACCCAGGCTTGGAGCTCCTCAGGCAGGATGCTCAGGAACTGCTCCAGCACCAGCAGCTCCAGGATCTGCTGCTTAGTGCGCATGTCAGACTTCAGCCACTGGTGGCAGAGCTGGCAGAGCTGCCAGAGCCTACTCAGAGCCTCACCGCTCCCAGGTGTCTCTTGATAACAAAACTGTCTGACATGCTGGCGAAAGATGTCCCTGGTATGGGGTTTCTTCCTTTGAAGATATGTTCTATCTTCCTCTACCTTCAGGATCACAAGCCCCACAGGCTCCTTTGGAACTTGGAGGGACAAAGCTCCCGCTTCGCTTGGCTTCACGGTCTGCTGGGTTGAAATAACCCCCAAAAAGGACGTATTAAACTCTCTCCGTTGAGACATACTTCCCTTAAGGTTCTTTCCTGTGCGGCAAGGAAGTCGGACACTGCTATGATGGACAGAACATCTGACCGAGATGTCAGATACATTCTAATTTAGGAAACGGCATAAGAAATCACTATTAGAAAGAAAATGCTAAATTTACATGCTCCCAAAAGACAACTTCCAGAATAGCTGCCCATAAGCAAAGAGAGCCTGTAAGAGACAACAGATCACAAATCCAAATTCCCAGATAATGAAAGATTCTTGCTTTTCCTGCTTCTCCAAGAATTAGCTGCCCCTTCCTCTGTGATTCCACAGCATTTGTTCATCTCCACCACAGTACCTACCAGGTGATGCTGGTACTAATCGTTTATAAGTCTGTCTCCACCACAGGAGCTGATTTTCCCCCCTTCTACATAACAATCTTACATTTATACAGTCCCTTACAGTTTAAGAAGTGCTTTCACAAACATTTTCTTGATGTCACATCAAAACAACAGGATGAGAGCTAAAAACACCAATAATATGTATTTCCAAATAACTCTAGGGCTCTGAAAAACAATAAACAGAAAAATCTTCTCTTGCTTAAACTTCTTCCGTGTGACAGACGCTCCGAGCCCCTGCGAAAGTGCGCGGCCCAGCGGCGACAGCAGGTGGTCAGCCAGGACCCGAGTCTGACCTGCGCGGAGGAGCACCAAGGAGTCCCCAGTGTGAAACTTCCCAGGGCTCCAGACAATAAAAGGGGGCCCGGACAGGAGTTCCACTGAGCCCCACAGCCGCTCCCTCCGCGGAGCACAGAGAACCTCACCCCCACCCTTCCAGCCAGCGAATGCGACATTCCCACCCGGCGTCCCAGGTTGCGGAGGAGGTGGTAAAAATTAGCTTCTAACTGACCTTAAAGAGACCGGTGCTAGAGCCAGCCGAGCCTACACAAACCAAGGTTACTTCCGGGTCCTCTCTAGGACGCTGGAGGTCTCGCCTTTTCAGTGGTTCCCCCAGCTCCAATTCCCTGCACCAAGAGAACAGAAAGGCCGCCAAAGCTTTCAGACTCACTCCTCGCCCTCACCAGAGCTAACTGGCTGTTGCTTCTCCCACCAATATAGCATTTACAGACCCCTTTCTGTGGGGTAGGAAGACTTCTGTGCTTTGCACACATTATTTCTTTTGATCCTGGAAATAAGTCATGAGATACATGGTTTCCTGATAGTCAAAGAACTTGAAACTGGACCTTAGTCTTTTTCCACAAATTGTCACAGTTTTACTCACAGTATTTCTTTCTTTAGCCCCATGATAGGAGAATTCTGCAGTTTGACGCTGTTGAAAAGTCATCGCTTGATCGTGTGTAACTCGTATTCTACAACCTCTCTACACTAACTTGGGCTCTAAAACCTGTAACGAATGTTAATTGTTTTCCCTAACTTTCAGGGCACTCCATAACCAGGTCCCAGTCTAGTTTTGCTTTTCTATGGATGGAGCGATGGATGAGACTCTCCCAGAAAAGGCTTGTAGAGTTTTGAAACTTGTAGGTGAGGAAAAAATAATTTTCCCTCTGCTCTTCTAAGTTCTTGACTGGGGCCCCTGTAACAGAAGACAGATTAACAAAAGAAAAACAAAGTTTATTAACGTGTATTTCATATGTGCATGGGAGATACCCAGGGAAAAATGAGTAACTCTCAGAGGTGGTTTAAAATTCAGGCTTGGGGCGGGCTGGTGGTGCAAGCAGTTAAGTTCGGATCCCCAGCGGGCACCGACGCACTGCTTAGCAAAGCCATGCTGTGGTGGCGTCCCATATAAAGAGGAGGGAGATCAGCACGGATGTTAGCCCAGGGCCAGTCTTCCTCAGCAAAAAAAAAAAAAAAAGCAAAGAGGAGGATTGGCAGATGTTAGCACAGGGCTCATCTCTTCACAAAAAAAAAAAAAAAAATTCAGGCTTATCTACCATCTTCAGCTAAAGACAAAAGAAAGGAGGTGTGGAGGAGGATAGTTATGGGGAGTGACCAGGAAAAGTATGATACACAAGAGTAGTTTGTATACAGATTTAAGTCAGTGCCTTCTTGTTTCTTGTGATTGAGAGTCATCCTTCTCTTCCTGGTAAAGAGACACCCTTACAAAAAGCTAACTTCTACTCTGTGTTCAGAGTTTCTCCTGGTCTGCTGTTTCTCAAAATAATCCTTATGCCAAAGAGACATATCTTGGGGTGGCATATTTTGCTACCCTTCAAACTCATGCCTTATTCTGATTCCCTTTCCTTATTGTAATCTCTTGATTTGTGACCAGATTTTGTTTTTTTTGTTTTGTTTTTTAAAGATTTTATTTATTTATTTTCCCCCAAAGCCCCACTAGATTGTTGTATGTCATAGTTGCACATCCTTCTAGTTGCTGTATGTGGGACCCGGCCTCAGCATGGCGGGAGAAGCGGTGCGTCGGTGCACACCCAGGATCCGAACCCAGGCCGCCAGCAGCGGAGCGCGCACACTTAACCGCTAAGCCACAGGGCCGGCCCTGTGACCAGATTCTGAAAGAAAGGAATAACAGTCCTATATAACCTTTCCCTTCATAGCATGTAAGGACATCTTCCAACTTCCTCCAGCTGTCCAGATCAAACTCTCCTCTCCAAGGAGTTTCTCCAGGTCAAGAACTTAAATTGTAAACTTTACTTCTAATTACACTTCTTGGATTCTTTCAACTGATACACGCTGTAGATATAGAAGACTACACCTAGCCTCAGCATAGAGACTGAGCTCCTCAGTATTACAAGTTCAAGGTTACAAGGCCAAGCCCCTGCTAATCTCCCTAGCTTTCTTCCCCATCGTATCCTTGTAGCCAACTCTTTACAAATATCATTTTGAACTACTTTAGGTCCCTCTAGGCCTTTGCACATGCTGTTCCCTCTGCTTAAATCAGACTCTCCACCACCCCTGCTCCTTTCCTGGCTTTCTCCTCCCTATCCTGAGGCCTTAACTTAGTGCTTCAAGGAAGCTTTCTCTTCTATCTCTTTTAGCGCTTGTCACATTGTGTTACAATTGACTCCATGGTGGACTGCTTGCCTCTGGAAGTTCATCTTATTGTTTTCTCAGGAGCTAAGAAACATTGGGAGGTTGGGGTCTCCTTGGAACTTTCTGAAGAAAAGAGATTTTCTGTATCCTACCTCACAGATAAATGCCATTTTACTTTGAAAAAGGAGGGAGATGAGAAGTGGGAAATTTCTTTAGCTTTGTGAAAGCTTTTCAGAAGATAGTTAACACGTGCTCCATGAAAGAATAGGAAATGTGAAGACTGCAGGGAGAAGTAGGGTAAATCTAGACATAAGGATGGATTCTGGGTAAGAAAGCATATCTTCGTTAGTGAATTTTGAAAGTAATTTAAAATCTCCTTTCCTTTCTTTAAATAATCTGCAGTTTATTTTTCTTGTTGGAGAAGTAATTTTGTGGAGGTGAAATGTGCAAGAGAGCATCAGGATTCCAGAGTTAACAGGGGACAGACAGGAAAAGGAAGAGGAGGAGAGAGAATGAGAAAAGGGGGAAAAGAAGTGAGAAACAAAGAGGAAGCTTTCACAGAAGAGATCACTGGGCCAAGGGTCATTTAATTCGGAGGCTAAAACTTCAAACCATAAATGATTAAATTAGATAGAACTTTTAGTCATTTTCCCTCTTCTGTTTCTCCTTTTCTTTCTTGTCATCACTATCTTGATATTAATGAAAATAAAAATACCTGAAAAACTTATACTGAACCTCTTAATCTCAAATTCATGTGCCCGGTGCACAGTAAACCAATCACTGAGACATCTGGTGCTTGCAGACGGAGCAAGATTTGAATTGGCCAGAATGAGGAGGCAGGAGGATAGCTTCTCTCAAATCCCTCTTAACAAGAGTAGAAAGCAGGGGGTTCTATAGAGCTAAGGGGTTTAGCGGGAGGAGTTTCAGAAAACAAAGGGGTAATCCATGTTTTCTTTTTTTCACTCTAGATAGCCCTTGGGCAATCTGACTTCTGGGTGCCAACAGGCAGCAAGGGGCTGGTTATCTGGCGCATGTAACTTCCTTGAAGATATTTTGTTTCTTCTGTAAAACAAGCTTGTCACAATCCTTGTGACCCTTGAGTCACCCCTCAGGTTAAACAAGAAAACAGCAAATTGACAAGATTAACTTCTTTTCATAACAAGGTTGAAAGGTAATCTTATTGAATATTTACAGTAACCCTCAAGTACCTGGCTTCGCTTAACATATAAAGCACTTGCATGTAACAATGTAAATTTCATAGAATTGCTCAATAAATGTCTGCTATTACAGTATTACATAGAAAAAGGAGGACACTAGTTGGTTGGAGAATTATTTCAAATTGGAGAGTGCTTGCTGAAATGTGGTGAGATAGATGCCTGTATTCTTCACTTTTTAGTAAATTCAACTCTAAAACCCAATTCTATCTATACAGAAATCGAGATATAATGATGTACACCTGAAATTTATATAATGTTATAAACCAATGTTACCGCAATAAAAGAAAGAGAAAAAAAAAAAAGAAAAAGTTAAAAAACAAATAAAAATAAAACCCAATTCTATGTGATTGTATTAGCTAAATAAGGAAGGATGTGTTCAGTTTTGGAGGTTATAATCACATCCATCTCCCATGTGAGTTTTGTCAGGACAAAATGGAGTTTGAAATGGACCAAAAAAAAAAGATTCCTGAGTACCTTGTCTAGGATAACTGTTTTAGTCAGATCAGGCTGCTGTAACAAAATACCATAAACTGGGTGACATAAATAACAAATTTATGATGTCTCACAGTTCTAGAGGTTGGAAAGTCTGAGATCAGGGTGGTCTGAGAGGTTGGGTTCTAGCAAGGAACCTCTTCTTGGTTACAGAAGGCTGTCTTGCTGTGTCCTCACATAGCAGAAAGAGCAGAGAGAGAGAAAGCAAGCTCTCTTAGGATTCTTATGAGAGCACTAATCCCATTCGTGAGGATTCTACCTTCATGACCTCATCTAATCCAAATTACCTTCCAAACACCTCATCTCCTAATACCATCACTTTAGGGGGTAAGGTTTCAACATATGAATTTGGGGGAGACACAAACATTTAGTCCATAAGAGCAACTTTCATTGACTTTGAGCTATCTTACAACTCTTAAAGGTGTAGAAAACTGATAGTTAGTGCAAAGGATTTTCATCCACAGAAATGCAAATGAATTGTGGTTAGTGGAATGCAATTGATCATTGCTGTGGAAGTTAACAGGTTGTAAAAAAATCTATTTCTAAATTTATTTCAGCATTCCAGATTGTCGATAAATATGTGGTACTTTGAATTTTCTTTTGAACCAGTTGTGACATCTTACTGGTTGTTAAATTATTTCATGAATTAAATAGTTTTTGACACGTATTCATTTTTATTTGAATGAAAGTCATAATTTTACCCTTTCTTTTTAAGTATCCTTTAACAGTTTGGAACCAGTTGAGGCATGTACACCAGTGGCAGAAACAAAATATCAATGTTGTGGCTGGTAAATGTAGACTGAAGAACATGGTTTGGATCTGAAACTAGAATGAGCTTTCTCCACTCCTTCTCATGTCTAAACCTGGAACCCAGTAGACACACTCACCCAGTAGCTTTGTGAAGGCACAAGTACCCCTAAAAACCGCAATGCAAAGGGCTAAGAAGCACAGCTGAACATTAATGTCACCCAAAAGAGAAATGTGGATCAAAGAAGGTAAAAACTCTTACTCAGATTTCTCTTCTCATGGGGAGGGCAGAGAAGAAGGTGAATGAAGTGCTGAAGTATCTTCCTAATAATTCAAAGAGGCACTTGTGAGTGAAAGAGGAAGGAAAGACTTCCTCTTAAAAAGTAGTTTTGTAAAAATTCTGTAACCATGTTTTTTTTTATTAACTAAAATTAACCTTTTAAGTCCTTCCTTTTATTCTAGAAATTTCTAGGGGAAACAGCTGCTATCTCTTCTCCCTCATACTATCTTCCTATCTTTTTCTAACTCAACCGTTCTCCAGCAGAAACTACAAATTCTTCCAGAATCTTCAGAGATACACTTGTCTGCTCCTCCGGAAATGATTTTATGAGTGTAGTGGATATATGTACATGCATATGATATATTATGCCCTGTACTTTTATGTATTTAATAATAATAATAAAAATCTTGTGAGAATTAGTTTCATTTCCCCTTCTTAAGCTTTTATATTTCATGTCGCATCTCACCTAACCACAGTTAAGTACTGCAGAGAGCTGAGCCTGTTTGGTACTACTTGAAACCATTTGGTTTCAGCTATCTGAATTCAAAATGTCGCCCTTCAAATGGAACAATTGGATCTTGTCTATGATGAACGTCTCTTGAGAATTCTATTGTCAAATAAACCAGCTTTCTTTTCACCTGCCCAGTCTCTCACATTTTGACTATTAGGATAAAATCAATAATCAAATGAGCACACTGGCCAGCCCGGTGGCTTAGCTGTTAAGTGCGTGCGCTCGGCTGCTGGCGGCCCGGGGTTCGGATCCCCGGCGCGCACCGACATACCGCTTCTCCAACCATGCTGAGGCCGTGTCCCACGTACAGCACCTAGAAGGATGTGCAACTATGACATACAACTATCTACTGGGGCTTTGGGGGAAAAATAAATAAATAAATAAAATTATAAAAAAAAATGAGCACAGTCATAAGTGGTTATAATGACAGAGAAATATATGGTCATGCAGATATGAACCTTCAATAGCTGGCATTAAACACTTTGTCTCAAGATCCAGGATTTATATTCCTCTCCTGAGAGGTAAGGAAATCTTGCAATGTGGTGTTCCTAAAGCAGAACCAAAGTCATTTAACTGGGATATAAACAGCACAAGGGCAGAAATTTATTTTATTTTTTTAATTAAATTTAATTTTTATCCTATCCTGTTGTTTTATATTTTTATTGCCAGAGCGCCAGGACTGCATCCCCTGACAGATAATAAGCACTCATTAAATATTTGTTGGATGAATGATCATTAGAAATATCCTAAATGTTCAGCAACAACAACAAAAAAGCGGATAAATGAAGTAGGATATATCTATCCTGTGGAATGATTTGCAATATTTCCTTTGTAGGGAAAAAGATTGTGTTCACATGGAAATAGATATATTAAATGAAAATTGTGTCAGAAAACGGTGTTTGGTATGACCACATTTTTGTAAAAAACAAACAAAATACTTATAACATACATAATGCAAATTCAGAGAAAATAAAATTTAAGAAATACAATGAAATATTGATAGTGGTTACATTTGGAGGAGGAAGGTATAGCTTTTATATTTTATTCAGGAGTTAAAATGGTACTCAATTTTGACTGAGGAAACAAAACAACAATCATCAGATGCCAACATGAGTGTGAATGTGCGTACTTTACAAAGGAAATGTTTGAGAACTAGTTCCATGACTTTTGAAAATGGAGAAGAGAACAGAGTATCTGAGTAGGATTTCTTTGGAGACAGCACTGCCATGAGCCAGCGGGGAGTGGGACGGGTGGGAAAGCGCTACAGCAAGTATTCAAGGGAGGGCCTGGGCCTGGGACAAAGCAAGTGAGCCGAGTGCAGACGCGGAGAGGGCACCCGGCCACCACCCCTTTTCTCCTCGAGCACCACCGGAGAGGGAACTACCCAGGTCCAAAATTTCGCGGCTTCGAGCTTATCTCCCGACGCCTTGGAGAAACCAACCCCTAGTAATCTCGGCTCTTCATTGTGTTTGCTCCAAATCGTGCGGCTTCCAAAAGGTATCGCGATGCTTCCGCTTTTAATCTTTTCGACGTTAACAGTCCCTGTGAGAAAATTTTAAAAGTCACTTTTTAGCAATATGAGTTGGTAAATTGTTTATGCCTACTGTTCAGATCGACACAGTATTTGTTTCGGAAATTAGGAGGGGGGGGGGAAAAAACGATGTGTCAGAAGTGGGATTCGAACCCACGCCTCCATTCGGAGACCAGAATCCCCAGCGCGGGGAAGCGGAGCTTGAGTCTGGCGCCTTAGACCACTCGGCCATCCTGACACCCTGCGGAAGACGGGTGATTTTTTCAGTAAAATAGATACCGAGAAGCAGCGCCTCTGTGACGTACTCTCAAGGTAGTGCTGATGTCAGCGTCGCCGGGCAACGGCCGGAGAGGAAAAAAGCCGCCGGTAAATCGAAGAGGAAGATTTTTGCGGGAGGAGAAAAAATGTTTATGCGTAAAACTGGACACGGTTCTCTCAGGGGTCTTACAACTGTCACCCGCATATCGTGGAGCGAGTGCAGACGTTTCCCGTGCCCAGACAGCCCATACTTCGGGAAGGAAAGAAAGGAAGAACATTTTGTCCAGGTCGCTTGGTCGGCTCTCCAGCCTCTAATCGTCACCGAAATCTTGAGCGTGGTTAGCCTCGCTCTAGAGTTTCTTTCTTTTGAAGATAGTGGGCGACAACAACAAATCTAACAAAAGATGCCCGCTTCAACGGCATGGCCCCCTTTTGTCTCTATTTAGGTTCGTTTTCGCCACCAGAACCGCCTTGCCGCTCCTTGAGAAGAGCTTTTTGGGGGCTCCGAGAGCGACAGCTGGGGACAGCCTGGGAAAGTCCGTGTAGGCCGGACAAGGCCAGTCTGCTCCGACAGACTGACCTGTCCCAGGTCCAGAGAGCTACCCGGAGCGACACGCTGGCCTCCCGACCTGCCTGGTCACTCTCAGATGTTCCGAATTAAGTCTCCGTGGCGTCCATTGCCAGGTCGGGGATAACAGCGGCGGTTTTTAAGAGGGATGGAGGGTGAGAATAAGGGGGACGTGCCACATCTAACTCAGACTTGGCCGGCTGTCTCAGCTTCGCGCAGTGATCTGAGCTCTGGTCTGGAAGTCCCGAGGTCACGTATTTTAACGACGACGTGAGACTAAACAATAAGAAATTATTCCTCCAACTAGACAGAGAGCTTAGGGGTCAGGTAAACTGCTGAAATAACCTTTGTAGGCCCAATGCCTGCCCAGGAGGGTGCCTGACATACACGGTAGTGGCTCAATAAATATATTTGACTCACTTGTTTCAACTGTTGTCTTGTAGGCTAAGTTGAGAGAGTAGAAACAGATTTGTAAATTTTAAACGGATTTTGTCCAGATAGATAGGTTATTGTCTGTATTTATGAGCACACAAAGGTTTTCCTTTTTCTTTCTCTAAGGCAAAGGTTAGCTATCCTTTGGCATGAAGAGAGAAACAATTTGAGTTTTGGTAGGCCCTGTCTTAGATTTCCAGACTTCCTTGGTTTCATATCTTATTTTTGATAAAGAGAAAATGGGGAGTTAGAAGTACAGGGAACAATGGTTTCCTAATTTCCTTCCCTCCAAGATATGAGATTTGCTGTATTTTCTTTCATAAACTATAGTTCTGTTTGAAGGAAGTTCCGGAAGTGATTCCTGACTTGGCAATTGTAAACTCCTCAAAATTTATAATTATTATTGATTTTTCTTCTAATTGCAAAATACTGCGGATATCCCATATCGAACCGGTATTGTTGAACATTGGATTATTTCTAATTTTTCATTTTCATAAGTAATGCTCTAAAGAACATCCCTGTGGAAGTATTTTCAAATGTCCACAACTATTTCCTTAAATTTCTAGAAGTGGGATCACTAGATCAAAGTTTATTCACTTTCAAAAGCTCTTGATATATATTGTCCAACTGCCTACCAAAAAATTTGAAACAATTTAGATACCCCAAACCTAACCAATAGAATACTATTACTAAACAACAAAACATTTTATTTATTTTTTTTAAAGATTTTTATTTATTTTTCCCCCCAAAGCCCCAGTAGATAGTTGTATGCCATAGCTGCACATCCTCCCAGTTGCTGCATGTGGAACGAGGCCTCAGCATGGCCAGAGAAGCTGTGCATCCGTGCAAGCCTGCACGCCAGCAGCGGAGCGCGTGCACTTAACCGCTAAGCCACGGGGCCGGCCCAACAAAACATTTTAATGGGTGAAAAATGGTAAGGCACTGTTACACAGCTTTATTAGTGAGAATCAACATTCATGTTTAAAGCATTTTTATATTTCTTCCTTAGTAAATTGCTTACCAAATTTTTACTGAGGTGTTCTTCTTTCCTTATTGATTTGCAAAAACTCATTATATAAAGGATAAAACCCTTGTGATAGTTTCTATTTACCAAGAACCCTGGCCTATCTTTTACTAACAAGAATCCCATTAAGTCTCTTAAATATTTAGTCAATTTCCATCTCAGAGAAACTATGAGCTATAAAGTTAACAAAGTTCCCATGTCAATCTTTGAAAACCAAACTGTGGCCCACATTTAGTGTCCTTGTAATGTTTTGTCCCATGTTTCTTTCTTCCTTTATGGCATGTTAAACTTCTGCTACCTTGATTTTGTTTTATGTTTTAAATGAATTGAAATCCTTTCTGGAATAAGATGAGGTATAATTAAATATGTAAATATTTTTACTATTTACTAACAATATTTATTGCACAACAGGACTCCCCAGAGGCCATTCTACATTTTTATGAAAACATCTTCTACAAAAGGGATTTTGAAAGGTCTGAAAACTTAAAAGGGTGGAGGAGACTAAAAAGAAAACAAGCTGATGTTGGTGGTCTATACCAATTTAAAAAACAGGATTTTATTATCAACCTTGAATCTCTTGACTGTTTTATGTGAAGTTCATAAATATATCTGATTTTCTGATTTCATGTCCAAGATTTACTTTAGAATAACAGGGGTAGGGGTGGAAAATTGAGATCAGGCTATACTTGAAATGGGATTGACCACTGATAGTTGTTGAAGCTGGGAGATGGTATGGGGGGGTACACTGTATATTTTCATCATTTTTTTGTGTGCTTCGAGGTTTCCATAGTGCAGAGTTCAATACAGGGTGGGGTGTATGTGGGGGGAATCACCTATAATCTCATCAAAACCATGTATTAATGTTTTGGTGTATTTCTTTCCAGTTCTTAAAAAAATGTGTAGGTTGAAAAATGTGAAATCTCTCTACACTAGAAGAAATTAATATCTTCTCTTTTTCTATTACATTCTTCTTGTGTATCACAAACCCCAAACTGGATTTGGCAATTATATCTCATACTATTATCTAGACAAATTCTGTATCCACTCTGAATGAGAAATCTGGGAAAGAGATACGAGTGTACCTCAAAAAGGTTACCTTCAAATGCCCTGGTTTCATTTCAAACTTCAAATGCAAAATTAAGCAAACAAATAATCCAGATCTAAGAAATTTACACTTTCTCTCCAATAGGGAAAAACGAATGTAACTGGGGCAATACTGTCATATTCAAGTTTTGTTTACACCCTTTGAAATCTAAGCAACTTCATTAACATCCTAGCAAAGCCAGTTCCCCACAATAATCTACACTGGTTTGGTTGGGCTTTCTCATTATTCTTCGCAGAGACCTGACACAGGAGGAATTCCTGAGTTAAAAGAGGTGCAGGGATTTAGTGATTTAATTGCATAATCAGGTCAAAATTTATTGCAGGACTGAGTCAGTGGGTACCAGCCTTTCAGCTTCAAGAAAAAGGGCACTAAGAAATGCAGACCCAGGATTGCAGCTACCTCTCAGACCACTGTGGTCCATACTGAGGTCTCCCACAGCACAGTGCTTCACTTATGCACAAATCATCTTTGTTGCTCTCTACTTCTTTTTCACGTTATTTTTTTTCTCCTCTTAATTGACTCTATTAACTTTTCCAAGGACAGAAGCCATGTTCTCTTGATTCTCAACAAGTCAAGTCAAGTGTTGGGGGGCACCCAACACTGCTTAATTGTATATTGGAATCAAAGAATCATTGTCTTTCATTTGTGAAGAAAAGGCAACCCACCCACCATTGGTACACTAAGAACTTTTTTTTTTTTTTGTGAGGAAGATCAGCCCTGAGTTAACATCCATGCCAATCCTCCTCTTTTTGCGGAGGAAGACTGGCCATGAGCTAACATCCATGCCCATCTTCCTCCACTGTATGTGGGACGCCGCCACAGCATGGCGTGACAAGCGGTGCCTCGATGCGCGCCAAACCTGGGCCGCCAGCAGCGGTGCACGTGCACTTAACCACTATGCCACCGGGCCAGCCCACTAAGAACTTTTTGAGTTTTGTTTTTTATTTTGCTGGGAGATGTGTGATTTCCACCTATACCCTTTGGGTGGGATCACAGATAACTGAAGGCATTAACAAATGGCTCATTTACTGTATGACAGCTATTTGCTCTTAATTTCATAGTCCTTTAAGTGTTAGGCAGTTATTTATCACAAGTATTCTCTTATCTCCTGAACTGTACATCCAGGAGGGCAGGGGCCATGTTTAGTTTCCTTTTCTTCTCTGAACATGTCTCTTCTAGGCCTTGTCTACCTACTCTTGGGGAAGATGCTCTTCTTTCCTGCCAGGCTAGTATCAGAAAACACAGGAGCAGCTGAATACACACAATTTTCCTGGAGCAGCAAAAGAACCAAAGAATGAGGAGTTGTTGAAGCCGTACTATGTAATTCACAACTTCAGATGTTCTGAGGAAAGAACCAGAGAGGAGCAAAAGAATGCTACTGGGCCCCATGTCTGCCTTAAGGGGTCCAAATCCTGATTCAATAAATTCAAATGTTGCTTACCTTTGTGCAGATGAGTAAATTTAGTATCATTTAAAACTTCATTTAACCTTATCCAAAATGGCAGGTTTTTAAAAAAATTTAGATAAATACCTATGAACTCACCACCTACAAGAACCAGAAGATAACCACTAACATACATCAACCTATGCCCTCCTCCTCTATCCCATCCTTCCACACACCCCACTGGCAACCACAATCCTTGTGTTCATATTATAAAAAGGGTATCGTAAGGTATACAGTCTTCTGAGACTTTTTTCACTCAGCATTGTTAGTAAGATTCACTCTTTTAGGACATCCCCATTCAAACTGGAAGTTGCTTTGTTGACTCCAACGGGGCTTCTTATCACTGCTCCAGCTGCTGCTGCTAATAAAATGCATCAAGATGCTGCTCCTAAAGCACTGGGTTTCCTGGGGACAAAGCAGACCCAGTGTGAGACCCTGTACGCCTGGAGACAGCTCCATCACTCCAGCAGCTAGGACCAATAGTCCATCCTGGAGCACCTTTTCTTGGACTGGTACAAGCAAGGTACCATCTTTGTCGGCCCTTATTCTTCCTCGCTGCCCCAATGGGCTAAATTAAGTGAAACTGGAATGTGACTTTTATTGGAACTCCTCACCCAATTTTCCAGTTGCAGATCCTTAAGTCTAGAGTAGACAACTAAAGGCAGGTATCCCAGGTCAATGGACTGGCACTCCAAGACTTCCAGTCTCTGTTCTGCCTTCCCATATGGAAAAGCATAATCCATATATATTGTGGGGCATGATATGATGTATGTGGTCATGTGTTCCATCTCAGTTTGAATCATGGCTCTGCTGCTTCCTAGCTGTGCACCTTGGATAAATCATTTACCCTCTGTGCTTCAGTTTCCTCATCTGTAAAGGGCACTAGTACCCACTTTGTAGGGTTGTTATGAGCATTAAATAAGCTATTATGCATAAAGCACTTCATACTATGTGCCAAACACTGCTCTATATCTGTGTTAGTAGTATTTTATATAATATATGTATATTATCGTATGTATTTATATCTAAGAGTACTCAGCAAAAGCTAACCTAGCCTCATGGAAGCCCCTCTCTATAGGCCCTGGTCATATCATCTCCCTTAAAACCTGATGAATAAATGAATGAATTAGGACATGATATCACCAATTGATGATCTTCAGCCATGGAACCTCAATGCCAGGTACAGGACTAAGTCTAGACCATAAAATCTTGTCTTCTAAAGCCATGTCCAGAAGCAGAAAAGATCCAAATCCCTGGGAATGGAGCTGTTCTTGCAGCCTGATCTTTACTTCTCAGAATGTGGCAACCTCTGCGCAAAAAAGGGCTTAGACTGGTGATTCTGGGTTGGAAAGCAAGTTCTGGGCCCTCTGATCTATGCCAAGCATTGCTGCATTACCCCACTGGCAGTTATAGAGGAAGATGGGCATGGATGTTAGCTCAGGGCCAATCTTCCTCAGCAAAAAAGAGGAGAATTGGCAACAGACATTAGCTCAGGGCTAATCTTGCTCACCAAAAAAAAAGGACTTGGGAGAACACTTTCCTAATGAAGTTACAGGATTAACCAATACAGAGCTGTGGGCTATGGATGTCCAAGACTACTTTCTTGACATGATTAGAAAGTAGCGACATGGTACTGAGAAAGTAGTTTTATCGTCCAGTTCAAAGTAAAATATTGGCCAGAATGGGATTCTGGACCCATAAGGGAAATAAACACCACTAACCGTTTCCCCTCTCCTCCAACATCTATGAACCCAAACCTACCAAGACCCAGAAAACAACAACAATGTAAACAACATCCATACTCATTTTATTTTCAAACAGAGGGGCATGTACCCAAAGAGAAGCAGGACTAAGAACCATCATAGGGGCTTGCTCAAAGTGATCTGCCTTAGCCTTCTGACTTCAGAATGCCTCGTGATCCAATGGCCATGGGGATGGAACTGCCCCTTGATGGTACACGTATTAGAAAAGTCAATTCCCCCATCCCCCAAAGGAGATGGATTAAAGGAGGCATAAAGTCAATGAATCCCTGGAAAACTGCCCCAGAATCCTTCCAGGGACGGTGTATGACTGACCGTCAGTCCACAAATGTGAATGGGAGGGGATCTAGGAAAAATGGATGGTGCTGGGCAGAAAATTATCTGGATGGCGTGCATCCAGCACCAAGATATACCTTTCATTAGAATGAAGGGAGCTGACAAAGCCCTCAGAAAGGACAGAGGCAAAGAGCACATTGATTAGAACATTATCTCATAACAGAGGTGGGGCCATTTCCCACCATTATTGTAAAATAACTGTAACTAATCAAAACACATATAGGCCTCTTTAATGGAGTTAATAAAACTACGGCAGATTGGGAATCAGGGGTAGAGGTACTATTCCCAGAAGGAAAAACTGGGATAAGGGAGCCACGCTGACAGGGCCTTGTAGTTCCACTCTAGGTTCTTAGAAAGGAGCCCCAATCCAGAAATGAAAGCAAATACCCATGATCACTATGTGGGGCTGAACCAGAGGAAGCCAGGCTGAGCCAAGGTGTAAGTATCTTGAATGGCTCTCCAAATCCAAATATTATCCATATTTTTTATCCCCTCCAGTAATGTGTAAAACCAAAAAGTGTGCAACACTGGAGGTGGACATCTGGTTTTTATTTCTGGGCAATCTTGATACTTTTCATTACATCTCACAATTTTCATGGGAAGGGAGAGGATGGTAGAGAACACGGACATCCTATCTTCCACTGCAGGGGCATGGAAAGTGGTAAGGATATCCAGCTGTGATGGACAGGAAGTGGCAAGGCAACAAGATGCCTTATGCCTGGGGTAGGATAACGGCCAACAGCCCTTTTGGCCTGAGTTCACCTCCTCAAGGGGAGGTCTCCATGGAATGACCATGATTCCCAACATGGCCAGAAAACCCATCAATCCCACTCATGGGGCAGATGATCAGAGGAGCTGCGCTCTTCCCTCCCGAGTAACTCAGACTGAAGTAGGGCCGCACAGGCCCACAAAAGGTAGCATGAGAGAAAGTAAAAGTGTGACACCTCTCTGTCACGTTGTAGAAAGAAACCTCGCCAGCATCATAGTCCAAGAAAATCCCCACCCGCTGGAGAGGGGTCCGCAGGGGGAGGGCAGTCATCGGGGAGGTAAGAGCCCAGTATTCTTTCCCATACCACAAGGACACTGCCCAGAATCCATTCTGGGGGGCCGAGGTTACTCCGCCTTTTCTGCACACTGAGTCTTCACAGACACCTATGGTCCACTTGGCTTTATCTCCCACCTCCACCTCCCAATAATGTCTCCCAGCGATGAAGCATGGAGAGCCCAAGACACATGGAAACAGATTGAATCGCTCAGGGTTGTCAGGCAGGTCTTGCTGGAGGTAACTGTACCGCACTTGCCGCAGATTATCAGAGAGGATCAGGCTGGGGTAGGCCGTGTCGGGGTCCAGAGTCACGTCCACTGCAGAGACAAAGAGGGAAAGAGGAGGGTCAGACAAGGGCCAGGAGAGCGCACTCTAGAACACCCAGCTTTTCTCCTACTTCCCTAAGAAGAGAATAAGAGCTCCCCAATATCGGCTGCATTCATCTTATGATGAAAAACATCCTTCAGTTGACATTTCAAAAATTACTGTTTGGATTAGCTGGTTACCTTTTTTAGCAGGATATATTGAGAGTACTGAAATTTTACCTTCATTTGCTTTCTTTCACTTCCTAAGCCACAATATCCATTATAGACTGAATTTGAGGTTTTCTTATATGTGTGTCCAATCCCTTGATCTGAAAGCCTCAGGGGCCAGAAGTTTCACAGAATTCAGAATATTACAGAATTTAGACAGGCAGGGTGTAGTGCAGCACTCTATAATCAAGTATTAACAGATTTGCCATGAAATATATGAATGTTCGCATAGGATATGTTACATGGGATAAAAACTCTAAATAGTCTCACATAATTTCAGAGTTTTGGGATTTGGGAATTATAGATAAGGGATTGGGAACATATACCAATTTGCCCACCATTCAAATAACTCTTTTATATCCTTCATTCCAGGGGATCTTTACTCAGCACAACCAAACCCTATTCATCTTCTTCTAACGTCCAGTGCAAGACCCACATCTTCCTCAAAAAGTTGTTGTTAACCAGCCCAAGTCATTCCACTCTCCCTTTCTTAAATCCAAAACTGTATCACCCACGTCATGTACGCTGGTATTTAGTATTACAGCAACTTGCAATCACGTGGTGCTGCCCTGCTTTAAAAGCACCGATATATATTCTCTCACTTGCTCTTCACATCTTGTTCAGGAGAGAGATTCCCAAACACTATCCCTCTGAACCAAAGCTCAGGCAGGCTGAATGACTCCCATCAAAGGTTCACGACAGGCAACCGGTGGAGGTGATGCTCAGTTCTTGGTTCAACAATCTGTCCACGACAGTCGCCTATCTTTTTCTCATATCACGGGTATATCTCATGTCTCCAACCAGACACTAAACTCCAACAGTAGGACAGTGTCTTATGCTCTTTTGTTCCCCTTACAGTACCCTGTACAATGTTAGACAGTGTAGGACATAAGCAAGGTATTTAATTAATACCTGTTGAAAGAATTAAATATGGATTACAGCCCATGGACACCAATGAAAGAAGACTTGCTGTATATAGAATCTCTCTCTTCATGAAGAGGATTCCATGCAACAGAAGGTGGTCATGTGAGTATGGAAAGTACAGATCTCAGATTTGAGTACCTCTGGGATCACAGACTTACTCAGTCTCTCTGAACCTTAGGTGAAGGTGAAGGTCAAGGGAAGGGGGAGTTTCAACTCTTTCCCTGAGGCACAGAGATGAAATGACACAAGATTCCTAGACTCTCCTTAGCACTCAGTAAGAGTTGAGCTCAGTCAATCTTTTTGGAAGGATGACTGCTTTTTGCAAACCACACACTGCCCCCAAGGCAGAGCAGTGTACTAGCAGTGTTCTACTTTTTGGGAACTGCAGTTTCCACTCTATAATCCTTCATAGCACCTGAGTTTGATTTCCTCCTATTTCAAAGGTCCACAGCTTCAGCTCTTAGGCATTTCAGGAGGCAAAGATATTATAAACACATAGAAACAATCCATGTTTTTTTGTGGTGGTTGTTTATCATTTTTACACATGTAACCTAAAGGATCCAAATTTAGGCAATTTCCAAAATCATTTACAATAGTAGTTAGGTTCATAAGGATTTTTAGACATTTCCTCATATGGTTTTGTCTCCTATTACCTACCTGAGTATAACTGAGCCTCTCTCAATTCTGAAAGAACAAAAGAGAAAAGAAGTTATGGAAGTCATATGAGTATTTCTAGGAAATATCTAACTGAGGGAGCTTTGGTTAGAGTCATCATGAAGCAGTGGTCTCCATCACACACCCAGAACCCCTGCTGTCAGTCATGCACTGATTTCTTCACACAATGTATGATGCCATCATCTAGGCAAGAGCTTTAAGGGAAGAGGAACTGGGAACTTTGGGTAGAAGGATAACCACATTCCTGAGACTGCTAGCATATGGTGTCAAACCGAGCCAAGATCAAGGATTCCACCCTCCAGCGGCCAGCTGGCTCTGCAGGGGGAAACACCGTTCCAAGTCCACATCATAAACAACTCTTGGCTTCCATAAGCCACCTCTGTTCTAGTGGCTGGGTTGCTCAAGTGACACTCACTACCATGCTGGGGCAAACAAGTCCATTCACTAAAAAGGCACTTTACAGTTGACAAAGCATTTTCACAGATACATTCTCAGCGAGCCTTTTCAGCGGCAGGAGAAGAGTAGGAAAATAAATGAGAGCTGGATCAAGGAAAGTCATGTCTGAACTAACAATTCTGGTATTATCCACTGCATTAAGTGGAGT
Source organism: Diceros bicornis minor (assembly GCF_020826845.1). NCBI lineage: Eukaryota > Metazoa > Chordata > Mammalia > Perissodactyla > Rhinocerotidae > Diceros > Diceros bicornis. The sequence continues at coordinate 37,926,285 of NC_080753.1, read as the reverse complement.
TTCTTCTCCCTACTTGTTTTGCCTGTGAAGGACACACAAATGTCCCCTAAATATGCTGCTAAATGCCAATAAGAGTATGTATCTGAAAAAATACAATGCAAATAAGGTTTTAGCATACATAATATAGAAAATTATCAGAGATTATGGGGATTTGTAACTTGTAATAAATAAGACAAGGGTTTACCTACACATAAGGGTTTCAGATTCCACCAGACTGCTTTGGAATTTTAGCATTTAGTATATAGCTAACTCCTAACTGAATGTGGCTCACGAGCATAAAATTTTATATTTGGAAGAGCGTCCCTTAAACACCTAGAACAATTTATTTAATAAACATAAATATAAGGTTTATTACATGTCAGGCTCCATTCCAGAAGCTTTAGAAATGGTAACTAATTTAACTTAATTCTTACAACCTTGTGAGGTAAGAACTATTATTTTCCTCATATTATAGATGAGGAACTACAGTTTAGAATCCTTATTAAGTGGCAGAGCTAAACCCGGGACCCCAGCAGCCTCATTCCTGAATCCCTATTCCTCACCACTTCCCTCGAGGTGCTGCCTCAATCAGTGCTCTTGATCCCCTCATCCTGGTCGGCACTGATGCCCACAAGCAGTAGGAACTCAGTAAATTATGACTATAAATAATGGCTCAAATGAAATGTAACTAGAACAGTTTTTGTTCATTCTCTTTCCCAATTAAAAATTTTTTAAATAACAAAACTAATTCTGGATTAACTAATTTTCAGATAGCCTATTTTTCTGCTCCATCAATGTGGATTGAGAACTCAGTGCATATAATTAAAAGACTTCAAATTGAAACAAGAGGCTATTAATTTAAAAAATTAACAAAGCAAAAAGGAAGATGTAAAATATCAGGGAAGGCTGGCCAATGGTACCACCCTTTTCCCATTTTCCCACACTTTAACGCAAATGTTTGTCTTCCCAGGAAACTTCAACACCATAAACCCATTAAGGAGATAGGTTTACCTTGGATTTTCTCCATATCTGACTGCATTTTTTCTAAGGGGAGAAAAGAAGATATTCAGTTTGCATCCCACTATCCGGCTGGAAAATATTTCCTCTCAGGCAATACACAGATATTCAGAGCATAAATCCATTTCTCCTCATGTACCCCTCTTTTCACATTACCTGTGAACTGCTTCAGACTCTCGGTCAAGAACAGACATTTTTGGGCAAAAATGTGGATTTTCTCTTGCAGATCTGGAGGTGTGATCCAGGGTTCGGGGATCCTGATTCTTTCAGCCCTAAGTTTAAAAAAAAACATGAGTGAATCCCTCCCCCAACTCCACTACCTTCCAGGGACCAGGACAAAGCCTAGGCTAAAGTGGCCAACACAGGCGGACAGTCTTTCAAAGCAGCCACCACAGTCTTTTCCCTATTCTCCTCCTAGACTATGATCCTCTAGACCAAAACAGGGGAGACGTCTTACTCATTTTCATATCCCCCACAGCACCTCACTCAAGTCTTTCCAAACGGCATGTCCTCAAAAAAGTTTACTGAATTAAACTGAATATAAGGCTGACGTTGCCAAAAAGCACTAGATTCCATGACAAAGTCCTTGATATTCATGGTGGGCAATGACCCAGAATCCTTAGGTTCCCCAAAATGGTGAGAATGACATCTTCAGACAGGTAGATACGCTCTGGACAATACCCAATTACCTACCTCCCTCAAGGAGTCAATGGCAAAGACGGATTGCTAGTTGCCTACCCAATACCCCTTCTCCCAACTTACAAATTTACTGGGTTCATGGCTGCCCAGTCAAGATGTGACCTTGTGACTGAGTTCTGGCCAACAAGAGGTAAAAAGTATCTTGTGGTAATTTGAGAAGTCTGCTTAAAAAGGACTGTGATGTGACTTATCTCCCACCTGCTGGTTGGCATTCTAGCAACTATACAGTCTTAGACTGTAAGAAGGAGGACCATACCTTAGGGATGGCAGAATGGTGAACAGAAAGAAACCTGAGGGAGTGATGATCACCGGAGCCACCACCCAGCCCTGGGCTACCTATTTGCACATTTCTTATACAGTGACAAAATTTTTTTGTTATGTTTAAGCCTTAAGCCAGAGAAATTTTGGGTTTCCTATGTTATATAGCCAAACCCAAATCTTAATGTCACAAAGTGCTAGGATCTGAAGGATCTATCTCCCTATGTTAGGTCAGAACTAGACTGGCATCAGAAAACAGGGGCTGGCCTGGTGGCATAGCTGTTAAGTTGGTGCACTCTGCTTCCGCAGCCTGGGGTTCGCCGGTTTGGATCCTGGGTGGGGACCTATGCACCGCTCATCAGGCCAAGCTGAGGCGGTGTCCCACATAGAGCAACTAGAAGGATGTACAACTATCTGTTGGGGCTTTGGGGAGGGGAAAAAAAAAAAGGAAAAAAGGAGGAAGATCAGCAACAGATGTTAGCTCAAGGCCAATCTTCCTAAAAAAAAAAAAAAATTGTGTATTTGGGAAAAAAAAAAGAAAATATAAGTAACAAGTAAAGGCAGTACACGCTGCAGTCATCTGGCTGGGACTGGTACAAGCTGCAATTCATCTCCATCCCAGGAGCCCTCAAAAACCTCAATTCTATCAACATAATTCTATCCACACAGTCCTCCCAGCCAACCTATCCCATCTATGAGGCCCTCCCCCATCTTCTCAAATACTCCCACATAGGCAAGCTGCAGTTCCTCTGGAGGCTGTTCACCATTCAGGATTTTCATCAGCTTCAAAATTCAGCTCCCTCAAAGTCACTCTCCACCCCTGTGGGCACTCCTCCACCAAACATTATGTTCCCAAGGCCTATCCCATTTGCTCTTGCCATCTGCCCTGCAAACACAACTTAGCCTTGGCTTCTTGCCCACTCTGAGCTCTCCCTGCCCGGTTCTGGCCCAACTCCCAGGGAGCTCTTCCTCACTTTCCATCTGATGATACAGTAGAGAAATAGTGAGAACAGCCAGAACCCAGGAAACTCATCACTAACTATATAACTCTATATAACTCTGAGCTGGTCACATTTTTCTTAGGCCATATTTTCCCCATTACAGGAAAAAAAAAAAAAGAGGGAGATAATGAAAGAGAAAGGATTCTGAAATGCTTAGGAAGCAATAACCATAAGGTACTCTCACACTTTGCCCAAGTCCCTGTAACTCTCCACCCTCACCATGGAAGTATCCTCATAAACCACCAGCCTCCTCCCAACTGAGCCCCCTACTTCACCCCCTCACCCTCACAATTTGTCAGTAATTCCTGAGTTTTACTGAGAAGAGCTGTGGTCCATCTAGTTCTTTGCACACTAGTGACTCAGTTCAGGGACAGGCAGGATGTGTGTCAATCTGTTAAGATGTCCATCTCAGGCTCTGGGCTCCTTTCAGGATTTGTAAGTATGAGGGAAATAGTCTTCCCGTGCTTGATTTAACACTGGGGAGAGAGAAAACTGTACCTGCTCAATGTGTCCCCGATGTCCTGCAAGAGAAAGGAAAAAGATACCCATGAGAAGTCGTTCAGAACTTCAGTTTTATTTCACAGATGTTGGCTGAAAACCCAACTACAGACTGGCCCTCCTGGGAGAAACCAGGGAGACAAGGAACACAGCCCACAGTCAAGGAGCTAACAATCAGGCAGAGCAAACCGGGATGCAAACTATTTGCTATAACAGCATTTCCTATGTCCTCCTCCTGCACTACTGGTCCAAGATCTCATGATTTTCAAATTTACTAACTTAAGCATCCCCCCCTTGGACCACAACTGTCTACCTGTCCAGCTTGCTTTCTTTGACTTTTTATTGTGAAATAATTGCAAATACACAGACAAGCTGCTAGTACGAAGAGCTCCTGTATACTCTTTTCCCAGACTTACCAGATTATTATAAACATAGTTATATTCAGAACCATTTGCGAGATCATTGTTTACATTATATCCCTTTACCCCTTTATGACATGTGTCTTTAATCTGGAACAGTTCCTTAGCATTGATTTGTCTTTCGTGACATAGAAAGTCCCTCCATTTGGGTTTGTCAGATTTTCCCCATATGATTAAATTCAGGCTGAACCATCTTTGACTAGTGTATGTTGTGTCCTAAAGTTACATGATATTCGCTTGCCCCTTACTGGCGATATTTTGATCACTGTATAGCTACTCTTTTTCTTTTTGTAATTAATAAGTAATCTAAAAGTGATACTTTGAAATTGTTAATATTCTAATCCTTACCAAAGTTTCCCCCCTTAGATTTGGCATCCATCGATAATTCTTGTCTGAATTAATTTTTACTATGATGGTTGACATATGGTCATTTTCTAACTTCAAAATTCCTATCTTACTTAGTCAACATTCCACTGGAAGAATTCTCCCTTCTTATTTATTATTAGTATGGACTCATGGATTCTTACTCTATTCAATGAGTTATAATCCATCACTACCCTTATTTATTTTGGTGCTCAAAAAGTCTGAGACTTGGGCCAGAGAGAGTCTGTCACTCTTTCTCTTATTCCTTCCCATCCCATTTACCTGTCCTCATTATTTTCTGGTTTATCCTTCCAGTGTTTCCTTTGCAAAAATAAACAGATACATGTATTTTCCAATTAAATCTCTTCTTTCTTACATAAAAAGTAGCATACTCTTTATTTTGCACTTTGGTTTTTTTCACTTAATGATATATCCTGCAAACCACTCTATATCAGTTTATAGGTATCTTCCTTACTCTCTTTTACAGTTGCATAGTATTCCATTGTATGTGCGTGCACATGCATAATTGGTTCAACTAACCTTCTAGGTTTGGAAGTTTGGTTGTTTCCAATATTTTGCAATTACAAACAAATGTTACATTTGTAACATCAAGTAACCTTGTGCATATGTATTTTTGTACATATTTTCATATTTAGGAATATCTTCAAGGTAAATTCCTAGAAGGATTCTTGGTTAAAGTCTAACTGTATATATAGTTTTGTTAAATATTGCCAAAATGATTTGCATTCCCACCAGCCTATGAAATTGTCTCTTCTACATCTTTGCTAACAGTGTACTGAATTAAGAAGATTTTGCTCTTCTAATGGGTAAGAAAGGATATTTTAGGGTGGCTTTAATTTGCATCTCATTATTAAAAGAAGTTAAGTACAATAGAACATTTTTTCACAAGTTCATGTTCCAATTTAATATTTCTTTTGCAACTTGTCTATGTCTTTTGCTCAATTTTCTACAAAACTTGTCTTTTCTCTCCTCTCAATTTTTAAAAGTTCTTGACATATTGTTTCTATTAGTGATATTTGTTGCATGTATTTTCTTTCAATTTGATACTTGTCTTCTGACTGGTTACAATGTGTGTGTTTTCCTTGTGTTATTACCAACTGCTTTAATTATACAGGCTTTGTATCATGTTTTAATATCTAACAGGGCCAGTTCCCACCTCATAGCTCTTCTTTCTCAGTGTTTCCTGACCATTTTTATGTGCTTATTTTTCTATCTGAACTTTACTATTAATTTGTCTAGCTCCAGAAAAAAAGTGTGTTGTATTTTTATTGGGAATGAATTTAAGTTTATAAATTAACTTATAAAGAACCGACAACCTGATGATGTTGCGATGTCTTATCCAAGAACACAGGATATCTTTTTATTAGCTCAAGCCTATTTTGTATCTTTCAGAGGTGTTTTGTAATTTTCTCCACACAGGTTTTTGTACATTTCTTATAAGTTTATTCCCAGATACTTTATCTTTTTGTGCAATTGGGAAATGGGGTATTCTTATCTAATGTTTCTAGTGGCTGTTATCTGTGTATACAAAAGCTGCTGATTTCTGTACGTTAATCTTATATCCTGCTGCCTTGCTGAATTCTTGAATTAGTTTCATTACTGATTCTTTAATTTACAATCATATGTATCTTCTCCCAATAAGATAGTTTAACTTCTTTTCCAATTCTTATGCTTGTAATTGTTTTCTCTTATCTAACTAAGTAGGTTAAAACCTCCAATACAATGTTAAATAGAGGTAGACAATAGTGGGCATCTTACACTGTTCCTGACCTCAGTGAGAATGCCTCTAATATTTCCCCATTAAGTAAGATTCAGCTTGCGTTTTCAATGACTTCCACCATAACCACTCTTTGATAATGATCAAGACCCTCCTCCCCCTGGAATCCATGACTTCTCTTTCTCTCCTTTCCTCATCATCCAGGTTTGATTTCACGGTCCATCTGTTCAAAACTATTCTTGTAAATACCTCTACCTTAAAAAAAATGTTTTAAAACCTCTAATGCTCACTTTGGCAACACATACTCTCAAATTGGAACTATTCATCGATGTTTAGCATGGCCCCTGCACACAGATAATGCACAAAATCGTGAAGCGTTTCATATTGTTAATGTTCATAGTGGCACTATTTACAATAGTCAAAAGGTGGAAACAAACCAAATGTCCATCAACTCAGGAATGTATATACAAAATGTAGTATATATCCATACAAGAGAGTATTATTCAGCCATAAAAAGAATGAAGTACTGATACGTGCTACAATAAGGGTAAAACCTTGAAAAAAGCATGCCAAGTGAAAGCAGCCAGACACATAAAGGCCACATATTGTATGATTCCACTTACATCAAATATCCACAACAGGCAGTGACACATAGCAGATTAGTGGTTGCCAATGGGTAGAAAAGAATGAAGAATGACTGTTTAATGGGTACTAAGTTTCCTTTTGAGGTGATGCAGGTGTTCGGGAACTACACAGTTAACGATGGTTGCACAACACTGTGAGTTTACTAAATGCTATTGAGTTGTACACTTCAAAATGGATGAAATGGTGAATTTATGTTATGCATATTTTATCACAATAAAAAAACAAAAGACAAAACAAAAACCTCAAGTCCATCTTGCAAAGCCCTAATCCTGGATGAGCCCAACCACTTGCTTTCCCTGTGCCTGCACCAGAGCAGTCACCGTCTGAGAAAGCAAAGGAGTTGAGAAAGTCACAAAACAGGGCAGACCAGTCCCAGTATAAACTGACGTTCACTGACCAAGTAATCCTACTACATTTCACAAACCAACTGGCTTTCCCATACTCTTTGAAACAATAATTTCAGAACTTTCCCACGTTCTTCAAAGCTCATATTTTCCCTAACCCCTGCTGAGTGTCAGCAGTTGATCCTGCTTTCCAACTTTAAAAGAGAATAAAAGCCACAGGTTTTGCTACCAAACCTCACAACCTGCCTGAATCTACCTCCCTCCACCCTCCTTTCTTCCCAAACAACAGAAGATCTTCCAAAACTAACTCTCGCACACATGCTTGAGTTCCCCTTTCCTTCTGCCTTCTCAGGAACAGCACATTAGTGATTAGTTCATCATTCTTTATAGCTTCAAGGACTTTCCTCACCTGGATCCTTACAACATAGCCTCTCCTCCTATATATTCTTTTAAAATATGTTTAGCTAGTTTCTTTAAGTATCCCCTCTCCATGAAGCCCCACAATCCTACCTCATCTCCAAGGATTTTCTTACATCTCCTTCATATTCTTACTTCTTGAAATAGTCATCTACTCTTGAAGTCTCCATTCACCCTCCCAGTTACCACAACAGTCACTAATGTGGCTTCTGCCCAAATTGTTCCAATGTGGCCATTCTACATAAGGTCATCAATGATGCCCATGTTTTAAACCAAATGGATATCAGCCCTCATATTATTGCATTACAACTGCATAAGACTCTCTTGTCCACTCCTTTCTTCCTGAAACATTCTTTCTTCCTGGTCACGTTCTGTCTCTCTGGTCAGTTGTTCCCTTTGCAAGCTCTTCTTTCTCTCTCTGGCAATTAAATATTGGCGTTCATTAAGGCTCAAGGATAGGCCTTCTTCTCTTACTATTCTAAAGCAGGAGTTGGTAAACTTTTTCTCAGAAGGCCAGACAATAAATATTTAGACCTTGTGAGCCATATAGTCGCTGTTGTAACTACTTAGGTGCGCTGTTGCAGTGGAAAAGTGAGGATAGATAAGATGTAAATGAACAAGCATGGCTATGTTCCAACAAAAATGTATGGACATGAAATTTGAATTTTATATAATTTCACATATCATGGAATAACATTATTCTGAATGTTAACATTTTGTCCAACCACTTAAAACTGTAAAAACCATACTTAGCTTGCACGACAAACGAATACAGGTGGTGGGCCATAGTTTGCTGACCCTTGCCCTATCCCATCATCCCTTTTTTAATAACACTTATCAACACCTATGCTACTTGTTTGTTCACTTCTTTACCGTCTGATCTTGACATGAGAATATAAATTTCAGGAGAGCTTATTCACCACTTAATCCCAGTGCCTAGAATAGTGCCAGACCCAGAACAGACAATTCATATGTATTGAATGAACCAATGACAGACAGGCCCCAGCTCATTTCCTGTGGTCTTGCTGGGTGAGGTCTACCGCAGTTTTATTGCCTGCACTGCCGGCGTGAAATCACAGGACTGCTCGGGCTGACCGTTCCTGCTCAGTGCTTGCTGTTTTGCAGCTGTGCTAAGGCACATGTATATGTTAAAAATACAGGATACAAGAGTGATGAGGGTCTTTTAATGGCATGTGGGCCAAACCCCTCACTACATAATGAGCAAATGAGTCACTGAGGCCCAGAGAGGTTAAGAGCCTTGCCTGTGATCAGGCCACTTGTCAGTGCAGGACAGGCCTGGGCATTAGGTTTTCCTTTTGCCCTGTCCATGAGTCAATGCAACTGACTGATCCAAGTTGTGTCAACCAGAGCTTCTAGTGTACACGTTTTTCCCTCCTATAGGCCAAATAGAGAGCTGGGCAAGCCCTTGATTCTCCCACAGAGTTAACAAGGGAGTAGGGGCCCTGTACTGCTTGGCAAAAAGAGAAGGGAGAGTTTTTAGCAGGAGTGTCTTGCCAGGGCACTCTAAGCCTTACCTGCAGGAGCTCCCTGGTGGGCTGCTGCTGCTTCTCTTCTAGCTGGGCGATCAGGCTGCTGAGGTGGGAGATGTTGCAGGAGAACTGCGTGATGGCACCATTGATGCTATTGTAGATGGCCAAGTCTAGCTCCTCGAGGCGGGCCAGGAGGCGATACTCATGCTCCTTCAGGGAGTGATACAGCTGCTCAAATTCCCAAACGATCTTCTCCCTCTCCATCTGGGTCAGGCTCTGTGCAGATGACAGGGCAGGGTGGTGAAAAGAGGAAAAGGCTCACTTCTAGAGCCCTTCACATTTCACATTCCTCCCCTGACTACCCACCCCAAGACTTCATCATTTCATCCCAGTATACTAAAACAAGCACCTTTTTCACTCATTCATTTTTTCCAGTGTTTACTGACTGTATATATAATCGCCAGGAACCAAATTACCCCGGTGATAATTAAGACACAGTCCCTGCCTTCTAGAAACTCAGTCATGTGAGAGGTTCATATGATACAAGTAATCACGGATGGATAATGAAAGATAGGGTGACAGCCTGCAGCAGAAGTTGGCACATCCTGCACAGAAGCAACGTTCAGAATCTTGTAGGATGAACAGGAGTTCACCATGTGGTCAAAGAGCAGGAGGGCTTTCCAGGCAGAAGAAATGTCACAGGCAAAGGAGTGGGGAGAGAAGGCAAACGCTTCTGTCAGGCTGGAGCACATGAGTGCTGAGGGAAGAGGCCAGAAAAGGTAAGAAGAGACCAGAACATATTGGCAGGCTAAGGGGCAAAGACTTTATTGCAACTGGGAGCCATGAAAGACTGTGTCACACAGGGAAGTGACATGGTCAGATATGTGCCCTATGGAGGATGGTTTGGAAGACTCAAGCACAATTTCTACAACAATCTTCACATAATAACCTTGACCAGTTCCCTTAGGCCCTTCACCTGTAATCCATACCCTCTATCTGGCCTACAAGGGTGTTCATGAACTGCCTTATCTCGCTGGCTTTGGGCATGGTTCCGTCTTGGGGCAGATTTGTTTGCCAAAGCTTGTCTGCCCTTCCTTCTCTACCCCACCTCCCACTGACAGGACTCTATTAACACTTTGTACTCAACAAAGAGTCAGCAAACTCCCTTGGAGTAAAGTTTTATTGGGACACAGCCACGCCCATCATTTACATATTGTCCTTGGCTGCTTTTAAGCTACAAAAGCAGAGTTGAGTAGTTGTGACAGAGACGATATGGCCCACAAAGCCAAAAATATTTACTATCTAGTCCTTTATAGAAAGTTTGCTGACATCTGCTCTAAATTCATCTCCTATTGAGAACGTTCCCCCACTAACCATCCCTCTAACCACCCTTCTTAAGTACTTACTGTGCAACATAGCGATGCACACACACCTTTATTAATAAATCCTTTTCATAAACTCATACCTCTCCTTATCTGGATACAATATAATCTTAGAAATGGAAAATTAAAGCTGAAAGAGACCTTAAAGATATAAACATAATAATATAATGATACAATATAATCTAAGCTGAAAGAGATCTTAAAGATCAACTAATTCAGTGCTTCTCAAAGGGGGTGCTACTGGCACTCTGGTGGGGACAATTCCGCCTGGCATGGGACTGTTTCTTGCATTGCAGGACATTTTGCATCCTTGCTCCACCCTCCCAGATCACTTGATTCCTCAGGTGACAACCAAAGAAACACCCACGCATCACTGAAGGGGAGGAGGAGAGGGCAGTACTAGCCTTGCTAAAGAATCACAAGTTTAGTCCAACCTATCCATTTCACACATGAGGAAACTGAAGCCCAGAGAGGCTGTATTACTCTCTCCATCTATCCAATTGGCTAGTGTCAGAGCCAAGAAGTATGTCCAGGTGCCCTGATTCTCAGAAAAGGGCTGTGTCCCCTCTTTGCCAATCCTCCCACAGAAGACACAGCTGTGCATAATGATTCGAGTCAGGCTCACTGGGAAGATTCTCCATCCATCAGACCTATTTTCAAGCAAGGGGATCTGAGGCCACAGCGGATCGTGTGGGCAGAACAAGTGGTGGGATGTGAGGGCATCATGAGAATAAGTTCCCTGTCCCAAAGTTCTTTACTCTGGCCACGAATGACAAAATTTCTCACAAGATGATTCCAGACACTACTAGTCTAAGAGTTTGCTTTTCAGATGCAAATACCTCTAACAGGTAGGAATTTGTAATATTTTTTGTCCAAAAAATAATGCTTAAACACCTAGGTGGTGGATATATGAGTATTATATTATAAAAGCCTCTGTCCTTTTTGGGTTTTGTTGGTTTTTCAAAACAAAATCCCCAAATATCCTGATCACAAATTAGTGTATCAGCTACTTGCTAAGGCCTTAGGAAACTAGAGGAAGGGAACAAAGTGAAAAGTTCAGAATTGAAGTGTTGTCAAGAAAGCGAACACTCCAGCAAGAAGCAAGAGTGGCTTATGCAAAGCCACTGTCAGCAACTGTCTGCAGAATGGTACCAAAGGAGGCTAACTGTACCCAAGAATTTCACCTGTATCAGCTTTGTCAAGGATCAACCCTGATCTGTACAAAGCTAGCAGGTTAAACTTTTGATAGGTCAGATCTCCAGGGGTTCCAACCTTGGATCTTCCATCCTTTCCCCAAAAATGTAGGAATCCTTTGGTTCTCCAGGTGAGTTCGCAACTGCCATATGGAGTTGTTCCACCTGCACCCAGAAGTTCTAGGTGACCTGGCTGGACAAGGTTAAAGAAAGTAACAGCCTCAAAAACAGGGAGTGACCAGCAAAACCGATATTATCTGTGAATTCCAACGACCCTTACCAAGAGTTCAGCTCGTGCCTGCTCCCCCTGTGCCCGACGCCTCTTCTTTAAGTCTTTTACTCTTTTTAGGTGGTCCAGCTGGTTATGGATTTGCTCCTGAGAAAAGCAAAAACAGTTGGGCAGTTCAAGATTAGGCAGCCCTTTGCATCAGCATGGCTATTCTGCTTATCACATATGCAACTCACATGCCAAGTACCTGGTTAGATCTTGTCCTTGGACCACACTGCTATCACCAGAGCACATGGGTCACCACACCTCTCCTTTGGTAATTTGTGTGTATCTTAAATGCTGGGTCACCTACTTATCCTTGAAAGGATACTGAATGGCTTAGTGGAAAGATGACTGAACTAGTTAATGTTAAGTTAATGTTAAAGAACTAGTTAATGACTAATGTTAAGTTGTAGCTCTGCCACAGAGGCATATTGAGAAAATGATTTAACTTCTCTTATTTTCCTCATATGTGACATGCACAAACATCACCTTCCCAACTACTCAAGGGTTATCACCAGTGTGAGTAAAACAATATATTTGAAAGCACTGTTAATCTTACGTGATTAATTATGCAAGAATGTACTCACATTTAAACATATACATAATTGTGTACATATTCCTTCAGCCCTCAAATACACAGACAATAACACAGCATTATGCACTCCTTGAATGTTGCCTTACAACTGTTTCATATTTAATACTTTGTTTCCACATTATTGTTCAGCTGTGCCAGTCTGTCGGTTCAACAGTTCACAAAGGGCTCCACACATCGTTTTATTTCACTTAATCTTCATAATAACTGTTTTATTTCCTATGAGTTTCAGAGTGGTTAAATGACTTAAGCAGGAAAGAGCTCTGTTCTGTTCCGTGAGCTTCTAGAACAGGACGGAGCACAGGGAAGCGCTAAGGAAATGCTTATAGACTAGATGATGAGCATCTGCTTGAAGTGTATACAGCCAGTTAACGTCCGAGTGTGTTTTGTCTGACATCATCTAGAAGCAAACAGGAGTACGAGCGTCTCTGAAGCTTGTCGATGCGTACGTGGTTTTACTCACATCTTTTATACAGTCAAGGGGGGTCTCCAGGGGCCGTCTTTATGCATATATGCCCGGTAAACACAGGGGCACATAAGGAGACTGGGGGTGGGGAGACTTCTGGCTTCCTCACCAGCTACAGGTTTTCCTCCCAAATCTGAGTGCCGAGGCTCTGGAGCGGACAGAGAGGAAATGACGGCTGTGAACCACACGTCCGGCTCAGCCATTTTCTAGGCGGAAAAAAGGAAGCCCCTTTGGCTCGCTCTTCCCTTTGTCCGACTCGCGCTCCTGCCCCTCCCGGCTCCGCGCGCCCGGCCCTCACCTTGAAGCCCTCCACCGCCTCCTCCAGCGGCAGCACGCTGTGGCCGCGGTGCTCGCGGGAGCGGTCGCACACCACGCAGATGGGCATCTGGTCCTCCTCGCAGTACAGTTTCAGGGGCTCGCGGTGTTTCTCGCACACGCCCATCTCGCCTCCGGGCCCCGACGGCCGCTCGGTGCGCAACTGCTTCACCAGCTGGGTCACGTTGGCCAGGTGCCGGTTGGGCCGCATGTGCCGCTGCGGGAAAGTCTCCCGGCACTGCGGGCACGACACGTTGGTCTCCGCCGCGCCCCAGCAGCGGGCGAGGCAAGCGCAACAGATGTTGTGGCCGCAGTCGAGCATCATGGGCTCGGCAAAGTACTGCAGGCACACGGGGCAGGTGGTCTCCTGCTGTAAGCACTCGGCCACGCTCCCGGAGGCCATGGCGCGGGCCCGCGGGGGCGCACGGGCTTGGGCCCCGGCGCCCAGCTCCGCGCGGAGCCCAACTCGACTGCGCTCCCTCCCGTCCGCTGTTTCCGGGCGGCGCGGGGAGGCGAGCCGGGGTGACGGAGGGCGGCGCCTCCCGGGCCCGGATCCCAGACGCGCCCGCGCGCTAGACCCGCGGAGGGGCCGGGCCGCTCCCTGCGTCGCGGCGCCCGGCTGAATGACTTGGGGATGCTGCGGCCCCGCCGAGCCCAGCGGCTACGCGAAGGAGGCGCCGCCGGTCTGACTCGCGGAGCCAGGCGCTCGCAGCGCGCAAGACAACGTGGCCGCGTCCGAGCGGATCCCGGCGGCCGCTCAGACCCCACCCCGGCGCGAGCGGAAGGGGCGGCTCGGGGGGCGGGGTTTGGTCCGGGCCTCCCGCGCGCCTTACGGTTTCTTGGCCCCTGGGCCTGGATTGTTTCCTCCGGGAGCGCCGCCGAGAACGCTCGGGAGCACGATCCCCGGGACAGCTGTCACAGGCAGGCGGTGCACACGGGGCGCAGCGGTGACAGGGTAGCCCCTGCCTGCACGCTCCGGGCCCACCGCCGTTTCCGCGGCCCTGGGCCCATAGTCTTTTGTTGGCTTTCCTATCTGGTGCCTAGGCCTCAGCTAGGCGAGAGAAATGTGGCTTTGTGTTGGTATGGGAAGAGACATCTGTCCTCCCCAGTCGGGGGTAGCCGACTGAGCCCCATCCGGTCTGTGAGGCGCTTCATTAACTCCGTTTACAGGCGCTCGCAATTTTGTTTCAAAGGAGAAAGGCTTCATTATCAGACGGCAACATTTCTGTAGGACAGAAAGTGAGTGAGACAAGCCCAGTTCTGCTACTTCCTACTGTGCCTAAGCAAATTGGTTTTCCATTCTGAGCCTCAGTTTCTTCTCTGGTGAAATGGGAATAATTATACCCCAGCAAAGAGGGAAACTTGATTACATCTTTTACTTTTTAGCCATAAGGAAATTATCCTTTAAGTAATAAAATACCCACTGCATAGAGTTATTGTATCAAATAGGACCTAAACGTACTTTTTCCTTCCCAAAGTGTAGGGAGATTGGTAATCCCACGGTGACTCAGGCTCTTTTCATTATCCAGTAGATTTACAAATCTTTTGCGTTGCACCCTCATCCGTAGCTTGCTATTTCCTAGTTTCCTTTGCTATTTTTTCAGTATTGTCCGTCCTCTAGATTTAATTGGACAGCTTTGCTTTGCTTTATCTCTCAACTTGCCTCTGTTCATTTTAATTTTCATTACTACACTTTGATTTAAATTCTTTCGACAATGTCATTTTGAGAATGTTTTTTAAATGAGTTAGTAACTGGATGAATACAACCAGTTCTGCTAGTTTCCCTATTTCTAGTCTTTTCCTCTAACCTACTTATATTACACCTCAAAGGAGAGAATCATCCTTAAAACTTTTCTCAAAATGCTTCTTTCATTCTGTCACTTCTTACTGTAGGGGAGAAAGAGATTTCCTCTACCCTCTGGGTCCTTCTGGCTGGGGTACGAATTAAATTGACATGAGACAGAATAATAGGAGAAAATCAAACAAAACTTTATAACATGTATACATGGAGAGACCCAGGAAAAACTGGCTAACTCGCCAAAATGGCAGAGGCTCTCATCTTAAATACCATCTTCAGCTAAAGACAAAGGAGGATGTTGGGGGTGGGGGGAGTCAGCTGAGGGAGGTTACCAGAAAAGCACAGTAAACAAGAGTAAGGTTATTATGCAGATTTAAGTCTTTGCGTTCTGCATTGCTAAGAGTTCCTAGAGATAAAGTCATTCCCCCTTTTTCCTGGTACAGAGAGGGAGATACCGTTACAGATGGAAATTTCACTTACAAATA
The DNA here is from genome assembly GCF_020826845.1 of Diceros bicornis minor. NCBI lineage: Eukaryota > Metazoa > Chordata > Mammalia > Perissodactyla > Rhinocerotidae > Diceros > Diceros bicornis. The sequence goes on along the minus strand of NC_080753.1, from coordinate 37,910,915 downwards.
TAGATGTTTCTTAAAAAGGGTAAATTCTACTTTTCAGAGCTTCTCCCATGTCTGCAGTTTTTAAAAGTAACCAGCCCAAAATAATCCTCATGCCAAAGAAACACATTTTGGGGTGGCCAATTCTGATCCCCCCCATTACTCAGAAATCTTCAAAGCTTCCTTTTTGCCTCCAGAACATTGTCCAAACTCTTGAGGATGGAGTCCAGTCTGAGCACTTCTGGCTGACATCTTCACTGTCCTCTTAACAGTGCTGCTAGCCCAGCCTCTGGCTCAGACTGTGCTCACCACAGTCCTCTTCAAGGCTTCCTCATGAATCCTACCCCTTCTTTAGAGCTTAACCTAATCAAGCTGGCCACATGGATCTCTCTCCTTTCCAATCAGCCTCCCGAGCTCACGCAGATCCTCGAATTCTGGTAGTTGGTTATTTTCTTAAGACTTTCTTTGGCTTTGCCTTGTGTGGAACCCTTGACCTGTCTGTCAAGGTTTCAAATCAGGGCATGCTTTTAGAATAGAAAGTGATTTGTGCACTCACATAGTCCAACATACCTTAGAAATAGGGAAACTGAGGTCAGAGGTAACTCCATGAGGACAGAGGCTCCTCTCCAGACCTTCTATGCTCTCCATTACACCTTGCACATAGCTCTAATCATATTGAAAGTGCTTAAATGCTTGTTGAATTATTAGACTAATAATTTGATGATTCCACTGTCACATTTTATGCATACGTTTTATCTTTATAACAGTTGTTATTTATTCCTTTGTAAAATGACAGGGGTGCAAACACCAATGCCTGTTAGAGACAAGAAGGTAACTTATGAGCAGGCCAGACCAGGGACACAATATGGAAAGATGACAACAGTGACTAATTGGAGGACAGACGTCCTTCCTGAGAGGCAGCTACTTTTCATCTCTAGCTGAAGAGGACCCCTGAGAATGTGGGCCCAGGATATTGCCAAAGTTTTAGATTTTCAAGGGACAGCATATACAGTGACAGATGGCAACTAGACTTTTGATAGTGAACACAATGTAGTCTATACAGAAGTTGAAATATAATGATATACATCTGATATTAATGTAATGTTGTAAACCAACATTATTGCAATAAAAAAATAAATAAAAAATGAAGCCATCATGAGCACACACAAGAAAAGAGAGAAGGCACAAATCTGGAGTTTTATGTGAAATTTATTGATTTTTAAGTGTTGGAAACTAACTAAAAATTGTAAAATCATCTTTGCAAGATGAAATTGGCTTCCTGACCTCCAGTTCAAGATTTCTGGTACAGCTATTTATTTTAATAAGAACGTTTCAATCTTAATGCAACATGGAAGGGACTGTTGTTGACTATTTTATACCCAATCTCCACTCCTTCCTTAGAATTTTATTCTAGATAGCAATATGACCAGCTAAAAGATACTTCCCAGGCCGCTTTGCTGCTAATACTGTGGTAAATTCATGAAGGCAAAGCTACAATATGAAACCTTGTCCAGCTGGTTATGGATGTAACCAGGAACACCCTCAACTCACCCAGCATTTCTATTTATTTGTGTGTGTGTACAAGAATGTTTATAGCAACTTTACTCACAAAAGATAAAATTGGAAACAACTCAAATATCCATCAATAGTAAACTGTATAAATAGTGCCATGTTAATACAACAGAATGATACACAGCAATAAAAACAAATGTACTGTTGCTACATGTAACAAGAGGGATGAATCTCATAGATGTTGTGTTGAGCTAAAGAAGCTAGACATAAAGGAGTTCATTCTGTATGATTTCAGTTATACAAAATTCAAGAACAGACAAAAAATAATCCATAGTGATAGAAGTTACCCTCAGAATGGGGATGGGGTGAATTAAAAAAAGGAAGGAGCACATGGGAACCTTCTGGGGACCATGGATAATTTATATCTTGATCTGAGCTATGGTTACATGTGTGTCTACGTATACAAAAATTCATTGACATAATGGGAGTTCCAGGGGAGATGAGAGCAAAAAAGGAGAGCAGAAAGAATATGTGAAGAAATAATAGCTGAAAACTTATCAAATTTGATGATAAAAAATCTTCACATCCAAGAAGCTCAGTGAAGTCCAAGTAGAATACACTCAGAGATCCACACTTAGACAGATTGTAGTCACATTTTCTCAATATATTCCCTTTGTTCCTTTTCAACCTGAAATTCTCACTGTTGACTGTTTTGGGGGGTGAGGGAGCAGGTCATTTCCAGTTATATGTCCTGTATTCAAAGACAGAGAATAATAATATGTGGATCTGAGATTCAGTATTTAAAATGAAACATTTACTCTGAAAGCAGCAGTTGGGCCCCACAGTGTGGATTGTACCATCACACTGAAAGTTCTATGATGCACTGTCACAACAGTCTTGTGCTGATGTATATCTTGTCCCTGGTCCTAACTGCCACTCTGTGCAGAGCCCAGCACTTCTTTCCTACTTCAACATGGTCCTGAGATTGTGGGTGGCCAATGATATCTATGTGGAAGTTTTGGGGTGGGAATTGTGAGAAAGCCTCTTAAAGGAAGCCTACTCAGTTGGGAAGTGCACCTTTTAACCTTCCCACTTCATACTTTTTCCAGCCTGGAATGTGCACATGTTGGTAGGAGTTCGAGCAGCTGTCCTGGACCATGAGGCAAACTTAAAGATGGAAGCCAGCACTAAGATGGTGTAGTGAAAGGTAAAGAAGACTGGGTTCTTACTCACGGCAGAGTGACTGTGTCCAAACTTCATATATGTGAGAGAAACTAAAGCCACTGTCTTGTTTAAGCTACTTATTGGATTGTCTGCATATGAAATAGAAATTAAACCTAACTGATAAAATACAGTTTTTATTAACAAAATATTTTATTTAAAAATAAATTCCTACCTACCCCTTCCACTCAACCTGTCTGTCCTAAGGGTACCAATGATTTCTAATAGTATTGGCTAAATCCAGAGGACACTTTTCAGTCTTCATCTTAATGTTTCTTAGGCATTTGACACTGTTGACCCCTCCCTCCTTGGACTGTTTTTTCTTCCGGGCACCAAACTGAGTAGGACCTGATGAGGCCTATGGTATTTCTGATTCCTCTATTTCTTTTATCTGCCTTTACCAAGTGATACTAAAGTTAGTCTGGGAAAATAAAAATAAAGAATAGTTAGGAAAAACACAAGGCTACAATAATTAAAGTAAGAATAAGCTGATAGATCAATGGGACAGAATAGGAACTGAGAATTAGACCCAAATGTGAATAAGAATTCAGTATAAGATGAAGGAGAAACTGCAGTTGGTTTTGCACATTCAATAAATGATCCTGGAAGACTGGCTAGCTGTTTGGAGAAAAAAAAAGTTCCTGTCTTACTTCTTATACCAAAATATATTCCAGAATAATGCAAGATTTAACTTAAACATATGAATCCATAAAAGCTCTTAAAAAACTGATTGATTAAAAAAAAAATCTTATTGTCTGGAAGGTCTGTCTAAACATGACCCCAAACCCAGAAGCCACAAATGGATGAATTTGATAACATAAAATTAAAAATCAAATGATTTCTCTACAGTCAAAGGATAAAGAAAATTGGGAATAGGTATTTTTAGCAAATAAGACAAAGGATGAATTTCCTTGAGACAAAATACTTTCACAAATATAAGTAAAAAGCAGAGAGAGAGAGAAAATGAGCAAAGGATATGAAGATAGTACGGGGAAAAAGAACAAATTGTTAATAAACATGCAAAAAGAGGAGATTAAACTCACTCTTTGTTAATAAAATAATGTGATGTTTTTAATTTATGAGATTAGTAAAGATTAAAAAGCTCAACAATACTCAGTTTTGGTGAGAATTTGAGAAAATAGGCATTCTGGTACACTGTGGGAATGTAAATTGAGAGAACATGGTTGAGAGCAGTTTGGCAATAGATAAAAATTTTTTAAATGCATATACTCTTTGAACCATCTACTCCACTTCTCTCCCATACACACAAAATAATTGATTACATAAGGATTGTCATTACAGCATTGTTTAGATTTGTAAAATACTGGAACCAACATAAATATGCTTCGATACTGGACAAGTTAATCAAAATACTGTGCAGGCATGCAATGGAATACTATGCAGGTACCAAAAAGAATGAGTTAGATCTATATATACTAATATGGAAAGATGTCTGAGATTTATTCATTCGTTTATTCATTCATCCAACAAGTGTTTATTGAGTGTCCATTATGTGCCAGGCTCTCTTCTAGGCTCCAGGATACTGCAGGGAACAAAACAAAGTTCCTGGGCTCATGGAGTTGCTTTCTAGTGGGATAGATGGACAATAAGCAAACTAAGAAATAAATACATAGTATGAAAGATACCATGAAGAAAAATGAATCAGGATATGGAGGATGGAGAGTGATTGGGTGGTCAGAAGAAGTCTCTCTGATGAAGTTGCCAAATGGCTGCTGTAGTTTTGAGTCTCAAATCTGTATGTCATTGGGCATTTATCCCAGAAAAACGAAAACTTGTGTTCACACAAAAATCTGCATAAAGCATTATTCATAATAGCCAAACCTGGAAACAGCCCAAATGTACTTCAATGGTGAATGGTTAAACAAACTGGCACATCCATATTATGGAATGCTTCTCAGCAATAGAAAGGAATGAACTATGGAAACACACAGCAACTTGAATGCATCTCAGGGGAATTAGGCTGAGTGAAAAAAGTCAATCTCAAAAGGTTACATTCTTTATAATTCCATTCATAACATTCTTGAAATGACAAAATTGTAGAGATAGAGAACCAGTGGTTGTCATGGTTTAGGGAGAAGTGAGGGAAGGAGGTGACTACAAAAGGGTAGCATGAGGGATCCTTGTGATGGAACAGTTCTGTATCTTGACTGTGGTGTTGGTCACATGTGATATCCACACATATGATAAAATTGCATAGAACTAAATACACACACACGAGTGCGTATAAAAATGAGTGAAATCTGAATAGTGTTGGTGGGTTATATTAATGTTAATTTCCTGGTTGTGATACTATACTATATTTATGCAAGATGTTACCATTGGAGGAGAATGAGTGAAGGGTATACTGGATTTCTATTATTTCTTACAACTATATGTGAATCTATAATCATCTCAATATAAAAAGTTAAAAAAGGAACCGGCCCTGTGGCTTAGCAGTTAAGTGCGCGTGCTCTGCTGCTGGTGGCCCGGGTTCGGATCCCGGGCATGCACCGACGCATCGCTTGTCTGGCCATGCTGAGGCCGTGTCCCATATACAGCAACTAGAAGGATGTGCAGCTATGACATACAACTATCTACTGGGGCTTTGGGAGAAAAAAATAAAATAAATAAAATTAAAAAAAAAAAACAAAAAAGTTAAAAAAATTTCCACACGTCACAACTTCCACATCTTGTTTTCTCCCAGCAAGCGAAGCCTTGTGTTTGGCACTTATTGGACTAATCACCATGGACAGAGGAATGCTGTGTGCTGCTATGCTTACATTTGGTTTTACTATCCATCCCTGAACCAGTTAAGGTGGCAAGGGAACTGAGATAATGCTCACAGGTCAATGCTGTCAAGACCCATCCTTGAAGTCAAAACTCTACAAACCACATGGGTACTGTAGAGTGGACTGTACTGGACGCTGGTGAAACATCCACAAGGTCTGCTGTATCACTTTCCCCTACTCTGACTCTGTTTAGTCATTTGGGCCCTATATCTTTTACAATTAGGTTCTCCTGGGTATGATGGGAAACCCAAATAATGGGCTTAAATATGACAGAGTTTTTATCTCTCTCACATAAAAGAAAACCAGAAGAAGATGATTCAGGGTTAGTATGGCAAATTCATCATCCTTAGTGGCTCAGTCTCTTTCTATTTTTCTGCCCCAACATTCTTGGGCAGGCGTCTACCCTCAAGGTCATCTCGTAGTCAAAGGTGGCTGCTGGAGTTTCATAATCCTGACAGGAAGGAGAAAGGGCAAAAGGTCACCTTTCCCAGGTGAGTGAACCCCCAGTTTAAAAAAGGTGGCCATTTAATTCATTGTCCAAACTTGAACACCTTTGAGTTGGAAAGGGGGTGCTTTTAATAATTATACAAGGACACAGGTGTCTCAGATAAATTGGGACTGGGGAGGGCAAGAACTGGCTACCCCAAAATGTGTCTCTTTGGCTTGATTATTTTTAAGAACAAAAGACTCTGAAAGAAACTTTGACCTTCCCCCTGATAAATAAATGACAGGCAATAGGATATTGGAGCATATGAGGAAGCCATTTGGTGTAAAACTAATTTGGCCTGAACTTGTTCTTCCAAAAGGCCCTGATGTGGCCATTGAGCATGCATTGTATATCTGCTTTAAGTATTTACTATGTCCCAGAGACAAGAAAAATGCCCTTAAAGATAACGATGTAACTTCTCCCAAATCCTCATTTCCTTAAGGATAAGCATCTCTCCCTAGGCTAGGGATTGATTGCTGACCTGCTGTGCTACCTTGTTATAAAAGGGACATTCCAATCATATGTGATACATGCTCTTTGATGGTATATAACCACTCTGTACACCCCCACTTCTTTGCAGTGCCCTATTCCTTTGCGAAAGACTCTCCTAGGCTATATGGTCTTCAGATCTGGCTCATAATAAACTCACCCCAATTTTGATTTATAAATTGGTTATGGATTATTTGCATTGACACCCCTGACTGCCTAAAAGAATTTAAAATAGAAGGGCTTGTTCCAGGAAGGAGCTAATATCATAATGAGATAGGCAAGAAGCTAGATATGAGCTGGGAGCAAGGTCATGCCACCAGGTACAGCATCCTAATTACCAGGCAGTGGCTTATCAGACATGCAACACTCTCCCGGACCCTGACCGAGAGTGGCCCCATGCCTAATTGTACCCTCATTTGCATTGAGGTTTTGACCCCCCCTTGCAGGGGATCACCGCCATGACAGTTCCAGAGATGCCTCTGTAAGGAAAAATCTCCCCCTGCCAATGTGTGGGTGGAGACAATGCCCCAGTTGGTCCACCTTCCAAGATCCTCACCTGCCCCTGGGACCCGACCTTCCAAAGACACCGACCACCACAACTTTGGTGCAGTAGCTCCCCTTGAGCCTGCCCGCCCCTCCCCTTGGGGGTGTACTTCCACTTTGCTAATAAATCCTCCTCTGTTAAAACTTCTGCTGTGTGTCCACTCTCAAATTCTTTTGTGTCTGTGGACCAAGAACCTGGGACCCCACTGCTCCACTCAGGTCACATTGTCTATAGTTGGACCATTTGTATTTCCATTTCCATGTAAATGGCCTTCCTCCCCCTTGAAGTCCCAAACCACTACCCTCAACATCCTCTTTTGTCTTTAGCTGAAAATGGTATTTAAGGTGGTGGCTTTGACCATTCAATGAGTTACTCAGCTTTCCTGGGTTTCTCCCATGTATACACGTTATAAAGCTTTGTTTGATTTTCTCCTGTTATTCTGTCTCATGTCAATTTAATTCTTAGACCAGCCAGAAAGACCTAGAGGGTAGAGGGATTGTCTTCCTCCTCTACAGGACAAATCATCACCCTGTCTTTGAAGATCCTACTCAGAAGGCTCTTCTACTCCACAACTCCTGCCTAAGTATCATTGGCCACTGCAAAAGGAGGTTGGGGGTGCAGTCTTTCTGGGCACATTGCTAACCAGGATAAAAATCTGGGTTTGTAAGCACGGAAGGAAGAAGATGAGAATGGCTATTTGGTAGGTTATTAGCGGTTTCTGTCACAAGCCATGAATTAGCACTATTTGTGACCTGAATTTCACAGAGTTTTTATGAAACACGTCCTTTTAGCTCTTGGCTTTCACCCTTCTCTCCAAAGGCACTCAAAGTAGTTTATGAAACATGACTATGGCCAAACCCTCCTTTGTCTTCTTTTTTTCCCTCTCTCCTTCACTTTCCAACATTTCCCCTCAGCCAAAAGTCAAAAGTCTCTGTGAAAGAGACCTGAGAAGTGCATGCACTCGAGTGTGCCCTGCGCTGAGTCCTCTCGTTAGCATAAACTGTCAGGTGTGCTTCAAGGGGCCCAACAAGAACAACAGACACTCCTATCACCAGGAAAATTCCAGGTGTTTAGAAGTTACCTCCCAGGAGAAGATGAAGACCAGACCTCTCTTTTGGTGAGGCCAAATTCCTTACTACACAAATAACTTGAAGACAAGATATGAAAACCTTCATAGAAATATTAGAAAAGTCTCAAACTTAGTATAAACAAAAACCCTGCTTTCTTATCATTCATTTTACCCCAGCTTGGAAGAGCATTTCAGGGTAGCTTGTAAAAGGTGACAAAGTAGGAAACACTACAGTCCCTTTTCAGCTTCTTGCTTTTGCTCTCTCATTGATATGGAGGCGATGAATGGCTGGGACGGGGGTGCAGAAAGCAAAGTAGAGGGGATACTAGGCCTACAATTAAAGAACCTTGGAGAGAAGTGATCAAAGGACTCCCAGTAATCTGGAGGCAATTCTTCTTTGGGGTGAAAAGTTGGTGGACCTTTTGTATTTTTTTAATTTTGTACCATGTGCATGCCTTATTTATCCAAAACAAATTAAAAAAAAGGACACAAATGAGTTCTCAAGTATTTAAAGTACTTCTGCACAGGGAAATAGATATTCTGTTTTAAATCTCAAACTTTAAAGATGGTTTTGCTTGAGTAAAGAGTTTTGTTTCAGAAATTTACTTTTTGATTTTGAGAAATATTGGCCCATTTACAAATAAGCTCTGAAATTTCTTCTAATAGTAAAAGAAGCAGGAGGTATCTCATTTTAAGATAGTGGTCTGTCCATTCCACAGCCTCTGAAAATTTCTGTTATAAGACAGCATTTATCGTGCTATTTTTAGATTTATTTACTATTCAAATCTAGCTTTTTGGTCTAATTGAGACTATGTAAAAAAAAAACAGAGTGAGAAGCAAAGTAGTTAAAAAGAAAACAGCAAAGAAAAAAATGGTCAAAAATGTGTTAATTTAAAAATTATGGGGCCGGCCCCATGGCTTAGCGGTTAAGTGCACGCGCTCCGCTCCTGGCGGCCTGGGTTTGAATCCCGGGCGTGCACTGATGCACCGCTTCTCCAGCCATGCTGAGGCCGTGTCCCACATACAGCAACCAGAAGGCTGTGCAACTATGACATACAACAATTTACTGGGGCCTTGGGGGAAAAAAATAAAAAATAAATAAATAAATAAATAAAAATTATGGTACGTGCTACAATGATATGTCATTACATGTCATTAAAAAGAATGTGTGCACTGATGTGAAAAGATATCCAACTTATGTTGTTATGTTAAAAAGTTGCAGTACATTATGTAGGATGAATTAATTTTCTTGTAAAATTAAATACTAATGTAAATACTGAAAAAATATCTGGAAGAATATAAACCAAATTATTAAGGATGTGATGTTTTGGAAGGACTGGGAGGAGGGAATAGATTATGAGTGACTTTCTGGATTATATATTTCTGTGATATATGTTTTAGTTTTGCTACAAGCATATATTATTTTGTTAGCAGAAAATACAGTACAGATAATTTAAAAGTCACAAAAAGGGAGGGATAGTTAGAGAGCTAGCCAAGACACTGCAAAGTGTTATGGGCTAAGAACTCAAGGGTTACATACTCTCGTCTCAGACTCTTTTTTTATTTCAAAATTTAAAACTCTTATTGTATGGTTAGTACTCTTTTCAACCACTTCAAATCCTTTGTGGCTGTCTGTAAGAGCAATAATAAGTAAACTTTTTGGAGGATATTGGTAAACTGTGAGAGAATCTGACTTGCAATAAATTTACATGTAGAAGAAAATTTGGACAGGCAGGGCTGATAAATTTGGCTGGATAAATTCATGCAAAAAATGAGCAATGGTGAGAAAATTGGTTGTGGTGAACAGACTCTGAGTCCTGAGCCCTTATAGGAGGGAGAGCCGCTGAAGCTTTGTGAACATAGCAGTGACTTATTGACAGTCCAGGCCATAGTAAAGGCATTACCTTACTACCAGGAGGACGGATTTAGAGGCTTTTTGCACTAGTGGTACAAGAGGACATTAGCAAGGAAAGAACTAATAGAAACAGAGGAATGGGCAGATAGGCTGGATAAAAATCAGGATACTCAGTGCCATTCTCTTCAGCTATTTCTGAAGAGAATGAAACTGAAACAGACAAGGAGGAGAGAGATTCCTTAAAGTAGAGAAATAGAGAGGCATGCAGTAATGAAAAGAGCTAGAAGCAGAGAGAGAGAGAAGGAGAGCAGGTTTACTTGTACTTTGGGAAGAGATAGAAGTTCTCTTTTGAACAGATGTGGCTTTGTAGTCACCCGGCAACCCCGCAGAGACAGAACCCGAATGGCAAACTCTCAGAATGGACTACTATGGATCTAGAGGGGGACTGAGAATAAGTAGGAGGAAAAGAATTGGGAAACTTAATGATTCGCACTTATCTTTTCTCTTCTCCTTCTTTCAGGTTGATGGGGAAGGAGAGATGAGTTGTTTATTTAATAGGTACCTACTTAGAAGCTGTTATGTACTGAGCTTTGTTCATTAAGGCACAAAGTATTTCTAGATCCTGCAAGGTAGGTGCTATTACTATGATCCCCATTTTATGGCCATATAAATTGTTAAGTAAATTGTCTAAGGTCACAGAGTCAGTGAATGACAGAGCCAGGACTAGAATCCAGGTAGACTGGCTCCAGAGTCTGGGCTTTAACCACTACACTAAATGGCCTCACTTAATCTGACCCAGGTCTCTTCCAGGCACTTTTTTTTTTTTTTTTAACCAGATACATGTATTGCTGTGTTTATTTAGTTCTCCTGACAATAATCCTAGTGTAGGTTATTACTTTTGGTGATGAGCCTGAAGAGTCTTAGATTATACGAGCAATCTGGGACAAGATACAAGATTCAAGAACTCAAGGCATACTCAGGTAATACTTTCATGGAAAAATGAGATTATTTTCTTTTTGAATTGATAATTTGCTTCCCAACATTTAACTGTATTCTATTTCCTGAGGATCAAATCTTTGGAGACAGTGGGGAAAAAGCTAATCTGATCCATCCTTTCAAACAGTGAGTTTGGGGGATTTTGTTGAACACAGGCACTTTGATGTGAGCAGAGAATGCCTGGTAAGTACTCTAGACAAGATTCCTGCCCTTATGGAGCTCACAGGCCACTGGGGGCTAGGTGGGGCAAGGATGGTAGCAATCTCCAAGATAGTCATCATCAGTTTCTTTCCTCCCCATATGGGCAGGTCATTGCATCAATGAGAACTATGGTCTACTCTACTCCCTTGAATCTGGGCTGGCCTACAAACGCTCTGACCAATACGGTGTGGCGGAGTGATTCTACACCAGTGCTGGGCCTGGCCTATAAGAACACTAACATCCTCTGCCTTGGTCTCTTAGACTTTTCGGCCACCACAGAAGTTGTCTGTGTTAGTCTGCTTGGGTTACCATAACAAAATACCACAGACTGCATGACTTAAACAACAGAAATTTATTTTCTCAGTTTATTTTCTGGAAACTGGAAGTCCAAGATCAAGGCGTCAGCAGAGCTGGTTTCTCCTGAGGCCTCTCTCCTTGGCTTGCAGACAGCCACCTTCTCTCTGAGTCTTCTCGTGCCCTTTACTCACTGTACATTCACCCTGATATCTCTTCCTGTTCTTATAAGGACACCAGTCCTATTGGATTAAGGCCCTACCCTTATGACCTCATTTAAGCTTAATTACATTTATAAAGGCCCTATCTCCAAATATTGTTACAATGGGGGTTAAAGCTTTAACATATGAATTTTGAGGGAACACAATTCAGTCCATAACAATGTCTGACTACTCCACCATGGGACTCTATAGAGTGGGAGAGGGACTCAACTGAGCCCATCCTTCCAGCCATTCCCTGACAAAGGCATCAGGTGTGTGAATGAAGAGCAGCCCAACTGCCAGAGGCATGCATTCTGAGTCACCAGTCAATGCCACACGGAACAGAAGAATCACTCTTAACGAGCCCTCAGTTTGGGGGTAGTTTGTTACCCAATATGGAATAATTAGAATAAGGAGTGGTATTAGGTTATTAAACAAATCAGTATATGGTTACTAATTGTGACAAGAGCTATGAAGGAAGAGACAGGATGCTATGAAAAAGAACAGTGCAGGTAGAAATGGCATCCTGAACTGCAAGAGAGAAATTATCGAGGGACCCAGAGTATTTCAGGCCTGAAGACGATTACAACACCTTTGTGAGCTCTAGAACAGTTTCTTTTTCCATTCCGGGCTAAACTTGAACAAGCAGATGCTTCTGCTTTCCTTGCAGGTGGTCCCCTCCCTCCAGAATCAGCCTCTCATACAACTTTCTCTATCCTCCCAAGTCACAACAATTTCTCCCTTCTTTTAACATCTTCAGAATTTATACTTGAGTAGCATCTAATTGACATTGAATAAGAAATTGTCTCCTATTGTAATTTTAAACTTATTGAGGTAAAACATGCATAAAGTGCACAAGTTTTCAGTGTATAGCTTAATGAATTGTTATGAGCATAGCCACCAGCCAGATAAAAATGAAGAACATTCTCAGCATCCCAGGAGGCGCTCTCATGCTTCTTCCCCATCAATATCCACCCTAAGAGGTTACCAGAAGAAATCACTATTCCAAATTTCTGATTTATTTCTCCTGTTCTTGAACTTCATATAAATAGCATCATATAGTAAGCACTTTTTTGTTTCTGGCTTTTTTTACTCATTATGTCTGTAAGATTCATTCTTATCTATAGCAGTAATTCAATTTTCTTTTCTGCCGTATGGCGATTCACTGTATGAGTGTATCACAATTTATTTAATCATTTGTCATTGACGGGTATTGGGTTGTCTTAAGTTCTTGTCTATTGTGAATAAAGCTCCCTAAACATTCTTATATATGCCTGTGGATGGACAAATGCACTCATTTCTAGGAGTGGAATTGATGAATCACAGGAGAGGTATATGTTTATTTTTTTAGATATTGCCAAGCAATTTTCCAAAGCGATTGTACCAATTTACATGTCTGTCAGTATATATATAAATAATTTATATATATAATTATATATAAATTATATATATATAATTTTAGCCATTCAGGGGGATTTATAAGGGTATCTCATTGTGATTTTAATTTACATTTTCCTGATAATTAATGATATTGAGCATCTTTTCATACGTTTACTGAGCATTTGACTGGCCTCTTTAGTCAAGTGCCTGATCCAGTCTTTTGCCCTTTAAGAAAAATAAAGTATTTGTCTTTCTCTTGTTAATTTGTAGAAGTTCTTTATATATCTGAGATGAGTTCCTCGTCAGATATATATATTGCAAATATTTTCTCCCAGTTTATGGCTTCCCTTTTAACTTATTTAATGGTATTTTTTGATGAACAGAAGTTTTTAGTTTTGATGAATTCCACTTAATCAACTTTTTTCTTTTTGGTTACTACTTCCTGTTTTTGAAATCTTTGCCTACCCTGAGTTTATTAAGATATTTTCCTTCTTCTAGAAGCTTTACTTTCCCTTTCATATTTAGGTGCATGATCCATTTTGAACTCATTTTTGCGTTTAGTGTGAGAAAGGGGTCTCGATCTGTTTTTTTCCCAATTGGTTCAGTACCATTTATTGAAAAGTTATATCATAAATTTGTAAATGCGTATATGTCTATTCGTTTCATCTTAACACTCTGTCCTAAAGGCAGAAAATAGATGCAATAAGGGAAAACCAATGGCCTGCCCCGTGGCTTAGCAGTTAAGTGCTCATGCTCCTCTGTTGGCGACCCGGGTTCAGATCCTGGGCGCGCACCGATGCACCGCTTCTCTGACCATGCTGAGGCCACGTCCCACATACAGCAACTAGAAGGCTGTGCAACTATGACATACAACCATCTACTGGGGCTTTGGGGGGAAAAAATAAATAAACTTAAAAAAATGGAAAACTAGTTCACCAGATTTACTTGTTTCTTTTAACTAACTATAAAATTTACATAAATTCATATATATTGGGGTGGTTTTAGCAGCTTTTAAAGATTTCCATGAGGTTATAATTGACCTGTTTTCACTTTGTCTTAATAATGGCATTTTAGGGTGGATTTAATTTGTCCTTTGCCCAGCAGGGAAAAGACAGATTGAGGGACATAAAAGAAATATATTCGTAAAATATATTAATCAAGAATGTGTTTTATTATAAGAATATATCCATAAGGGGGCCAGCCCTGTGGCTTAGCAGTTAAGTGCACGTGCTCCGCTACTGGTAGCCCGGGTTCGGATCCCGTGCACGCACCACCGCACTGCTTGTCCCACCATGCTGAGGCGGCCTCCCACATACAGCAACTAGAAGGATGTGCAACTATGACACACAACTATCTACTGGGGCTTTGGGGAGAAAAAAGGGAAAAAAGGAGGAGGATTGGCAATAGACGTTAGCTCAGGGCCAGTCTTCCTCAGCAAAAAGAGGGGGATTGGCATGGATGTTAGCTCAGGGCTGATCTTCCTCACATACACAAAAAAAGAATATATCCATAAGAATTCTTTACATTTAAGCTTCATGACTCTCTTTTTGTGGATATATTTATTTACTTATTCATTCATTAATTCAACAAATATTTATTAAATTCTTTAATATAATAATTTATATTCATATATATTTCATTTTTAGTTAAATAAATATTCAGAGTTTTCATCATGACTTCATAATATTTTTCACAGCTGAGCTACATGATATTCCATAATTACTTTTCTTTTCTTTGACAACCTTTGTTATTCCTGGAATTAATAATTGCCTCTCATGTCTTTGCTTACTATCTAAATATTTGTCCCTAACTCCACACCAGCTTTCTGATACTATTTTATGGTCAAACACATGAGGCAATATGTCAGTTCTATTCTCCCCCTTGGAAACATTCCTCTTGGAGTCCTACTTTTTCCTGCTCCTCCCCAGACTGATTGTGGTCTAGGCAGCAGGCAGCCTCAAACTTGTCTTCACCTCTCTCCTGTGTTAGGTCCCCTATTATAGAATTTCACCTCTTCTTTTTCTTAGTTTAATTCCCTGTTTGATGGAACAATTCCTCAGAAGCTTCCTGAGAAAGGGGATTGGGAGGTAAAAATTTTTTTGAGAACTTGCAAGACTGAAAAATGTCCACTCACACTTGATTGATAGTTTGGCTGGGTTCAGAAAGATAGTGTGGAAATTATTTTCCTTCACAGAAGTGATTTGGAAGGCCTTCCTCACTGCCTAAGCCCATCAAAAATCAAAGTGCTGGAATTGAAAGCAGCGTGGTTCAGTCTGCTACTTCACTGCCTTCTGGCTTTCAGTGTTGCTGTTGAGAAGAAATGCCATCCTGATTCCTAATCTTTTATACATAACCTTTTTGTTTTCTCTCTGGAAACTTTTAGGCTCTCCACTTTATCCAAAGGTCCTGATATTTCATGATGATGTGCTTTAATGTGGGGCTTTTGTCACACATTATGCAGGCCATTTGGTGGGCTTTTTTTTTTTTTATTCTGGAGATTTTAGGTCTTCAGTTCTGGAAAATAATCTTGTGTTATGTCATTATCTTCTTTCCTTCATTTTCTCCCTTTCTCTTCCTGGAAGCCCCAGTAGTTTGATGGCATAGTGTCTACTACACATCCTTTTATTTCCATATCGATTCTTTCCTATTTTCCACTTCCACTCCACACTTTCTAGATTTCTACAATTTTATTTTGAAATTCTTTTTAAAGAAGTCTACCATCATAATATTAATTTTAAGAACTCCCTCCTCTCCTTGTTTCACGAATGCAATATCTTCTCTTACCTCACTGAGGCTTTAATTATAATTTTAAAAAATCTAGTTTCTTGCTTTATATTTGTTTCGTCTTCGTTCCTTTTCCTACCTCCTGTCTGTATCAGTCCTTATCTTTATTGTAGAAATATTGTTACAAACATCTGGCGATTCTCGGTTGTCGTTCATATTCAAAATAAGGAACTGGAAACCTGATTGTGGGACCTCCGTGGGGGTGGACCAGGCTTGTAGACTGGAGAGTCTTTGGGGATCGCGCGGAGACCAGGCCATTTTGTTGGGGGATCTTAGCATGTTAGTGTCTGTAGTTCTTTTTCTCTGGGATCAATTTCCACTGACATACCTTAAACCTCCTGCCAAAAGGGGACGGAGTGGACATGAACCTGTTTGTCGAGTTCTGCGAGCCTGGCGAGGGAAGAGATCGGAGGATTTGGGCTCAGTGCCCACATTCCCTTCGCGCCACGCTGGTTTTTCACTCCCGCGCTTTTCCCTCTTTCAACTCCTGACCAGGCCAGCCTCTGCAACTCACATCAACAGCCAGTCTTTGTGCTCAAGGCCCCGAAACTCGACTCACCTTGCCCCTCTCTGGTCTATATTAACTCGCCTGTTTTCTCCCCAGGGCTAGACTGGCTTGCTCACTTCTTCCCCGCTGAGTTCCCATAATTCGGTTGGTTTGCCGGGCAGCTTCTCCGGAACGGAGCCTGCACCATGTGTTCTTGTTACAGATAAACGGAGTTCTCTCTTGTTCAGTCGGGAGTCGGTTCCGGGTTGTTAGGATCCTCGCGCTCCAGTGCCCTGGGACGTGCAGGGAAGGGCAGAGGGAAGAGAGAGGAGAGAAATTGTAGCCCAGCTTGAAAGGAAAGCCTCGCGAGTTCAATCAAAGTTCCTGACTTCGCTGAGAAATGAAGGTTCAGTACATTCATAAGGTTTACATTTCCATATCTTAGATAAACTCTAAACTGAATATACTACTAATAACAATAATGACTTATAGTGAGTGGGTTTCATCACACTGATTTTTCATCACAACTGAAGATTTTATTCATCTGGAAAAGAGTTTGCCCCAGGTGTCAGGATGGCCGAGTGGTCTAAGGCGCCAGACTCAAGCTCTGCTTCCTCAGACGGAGGATTCTGGTCTCCGAATGGAGGCGTGGGTTCGAATCCCACTTCTGACATGACATTTTCCCCCTCTTTAATCTCAACCACGTTCTCAGCCGTTTTTTGTTTTCATTCTCTCTACTTTTTCCTTTTCAACCCTAACTGCGGACCCTCAATGAGGTCTGTCCCCTTCCTCTTCCGTTTTGGTTGCTACTTAACACGGATCACGTTTTGCTCTGTACTCTAGTTTGTTCATTAAAGGCACGTTTACTGAACGCTCATTAGCCCCAGGGCGTCCTGGGAGAAAAATTAGTTTTGTGGGAACAGGAAGACATGTATGTACACAGACTAGGTGATGACAGGCTGGTCCTGAGCTCACGGAACATCCGGATCGTAGTCTCGTGTCCTTCCTCACTAGCCCATCCCACCAAAAATCAAAGTGCTGGAATCGAAAGCAGCATGGTTTACTCTGTTACGTGATTGGAAGTAAGGTAGAACGAGAAAGAAAACGACAGGTTCCACCGAGATTTGAACTCGGATCGCTGGATTCAGAGTCCAGAGTGCTAACCATTACACCATGGAACCCCTGTTGACAATGCTTGGACACACTGTCCACCTGATACCTCTTTTCTTGTGCCGCCCCCCCCCCCCTTTTTTTTAAGTGAGAGAGATGTATAGAATACAAATGAAAATGAAAAGCCACTTTAAACGAAAGCTCTGTCTCTTCTTCCTAATTGATTTTTAAAAATTTACGGGGGCAATTTTCTTTGGATGGAAAATCTCTGCACTTTTCAACCGCAGGGCGATGGAAAAGCCAAACACAAGAATGGGAGGTGGGTGGCGAGGGGGCTTTCACTGATTGTTTCCACCGCACCTTCTTCCCAAGTTTCTTTCCCTCGACGTCAGAGGCAGGGGAGGGTCCTGATCCAAGAATATTGTTATTTCTGGCGGTTTTGGTTTTGCTTTCATTTCCGAACCAAGCAAGGGCAAATTGGATTTTAATCTCACTGTTCGAAAGGACGAAAAGAAAAATATAACATCTCCTTACTACGGCTTTACTTATTCATTCTAGAATACCTGCAGACACCTCTAGAGCAACCTGGGAGTTTCCTGGTGCTTCCCGCTCAGTTGCAACCACAGGCTTGAAATTTTAAAATCTGGCCTCACTCCAAAATGCCCTAAGTGCGGGACCGGGTCTCATTCCTCTTTGACACCCCAAGGTCTGGTACACAGTAGAAGCGTAATCAATGCTTGTTGCATGAACGCATAGATGAAAGTATGAGTGAATGAATGAATGAAAGAACGAGTGAATGAATATTCAGTAGGATATCCCAGCTTGAGGCTTTTTTGAGGGTTTCTTTTTTCTTCTCTCCATAGGCTAAATCTGACAAGTCTAAAGGGGATGGCTATTGCATTTTTTTGTTTGTTTGTTTGCCTTTCCAGGTCCCAGCTCCCGGGTGAACATTCCAGTGTTCATATGGCTCCATAGATAGGTGTCCTTGGGTGTGGGTGACCAAGAGAGGATGTCAGAGTACTGGGCAGGGTCATTCATTTTTCTAAATCTCAACTTTATTAAGATAACATGATTATTTCCAAATAACCATAAGAACAACATATAACAAAAAGATCATATATGTAGCACGACTGGAAGACATACTTGGGTATAAATT
The DNA here is from genome assembly GCF_020826845.1 of Diceros bicornis minor. NCBI lineage: Eukaryota > Metazoa > Chordata > Mammalia > Perissodactyla > Rhinocerotidae > Diceros > Diceros bicornis. The sequence continues at coordinate 37,892,365 of NC_080753.1, read as the reverse complement.
ACTACTTTAGTCAATGTAAATATTAATTATTGGCCATTTATTCTTAATGTGCCTCTGGTAGTCTCCCAAGGTTGAATTGCTAAGGAATCCCTGAACGATTTTTTGGCATTCATTCTTTTGTTGTATCTCCAACCAAGCAAGGTGCCTGTCACAAAATAGCTGCTCAATAAATATGGGTTGAAGTGAATATATGGTTTGGGAGGTGGAGATGGAAGCTGTAAAATTCAAAGACTTTTGGCTAGGTGACTATTAAGTTCTCCTAAGTGTCTATCCACTCCCTCCACACACATAAACTCTCCATTCTAGCTTCATGAGTCTCCTAGCCTTAAAAGATGGTCTAAGCTGTGTCAGATCCAGGTGAATAACAGAGAAAGTCTTTCTTCCCCAGCAGAGGTGGGATGCTTTTTATTCCACGAGCTACAACCTTATTTCTTAAAGAAAAAGAAAAAGATCCACTGGTTTTAAAATGATATCAGAACCTCAAAAGCCCACTATTCAACGATAAGATTTAAATTGCTCTCTGAGGATAGGCAAGGAAGAAGGGGCTTAGATGACCACTTTTTCAACCTTAGCACATTTATCCCCCAGGAAAGGATAGTGGGTAAAGACCTGGAAAATAGGCCAGATCACCATGGGTTGGTTTATTTGTTCTTGAGTCTGGAGTTCAGAAGGCTGTACTTTTCCCTTGCAATTGCCCATGGTTGGTTCACAAATATCTCAAGGTGAATGCAAACAAATGAAGACCACTGAGGGGAATGACTAGGGGAAGAGATGACTGGGTCCCACAATCCAGAAGCAATTCACTTCCCTGGTAACCTAAGCAAGGATGGTTTGCAGTCACCTGTAACAGAGCTGAATCCAGAAAGAGCAAGGCAGTGTGGCATAATCAGCAGTCCAAAACCAAGTTCAGCTGGAGTGTCCTGTAGAAATGGGGCTACAGAACACTGACTCTATCTAAAACTGAAGATCTCAGGCTCTTCCTGGCTCCTCAGCTCTGTATACCATGTTCACGTCACAGGTTAGAAAGATATTCTTTTATGTATTGATTTATCCATTGAAACTTACCACAAATATTTATTTAGTTTTCATGAGGTGGGGAAGCAAGTGAAATATGGTTCTATATCTCACAAAGCTTATGATGCATGGGGAAAAACAGACAATTACACAGAAATTTACAAAAGTTATGGTAATCACTAAAATAAGTCACGTATTGAGTGATAACAGAGCATACCCAATGGAAACCAACAGGAATACCCAATTAAGGGCGGGTAGCAATGAGGAAAGCATGCGAGAGGAAGGGAGGGCTGAGCTGAGGCCTGCTGCATACTCCCCAGCACACTGCATTTCCCCTTTGCTGTATTTATCAGATTGGGATTTTAAAAAATTCATTTATGAATCCGTGAATTCACTCATTCAACTTATGAAGTAAATATCCACTCATTCTAACAACTCAGACAGAAGTGTCTAAAGTAAAATTTATAATCTTCCCACTTCCCTGTCCTCTGACACTGTTATCACTGGGAACAATTTGAAGTGTGTCCTTCTACACATTGTACTGTCGGGGGAAGAGGGAGAATCTCCCTCTGCCCTTTTCCTTAAGGTTCTTATGGCTGGCCAAATAATTAACAAGACAGGTTAGCAGGAGAAAATAATACTAAGTTTAATAACATGTATACATGGGAGAAACTCAGAAATGAGCAACTCATCCCTCTGTCTAAGCTGCTTGCTTAAGTATTGCAGCTAAAGGTGAGGAATGTGTTGGGGGTGGGTAGTGGTCTGGGACTTCAGAGGCCAGGAAGACAATTCTTTTCAGGGTCATCTATAGATATTGCAGTCAGGGAGAGACAGAGTTTTTGATAAAAGGGGCTTGGTGCCTTTCCTATTGTAACCTCTATCCTACATTATCTTTACAGCCATCATGATAATAACTCCTTCCTGAAACAGATCTTTTGTTTTAAATTCTTTAGGCAGTTTGGGAGAGGAAACTCAAATATTCTTCTTGAGTTCTCTGAGTCTTTATTGGCTTCAGCTCGAAATAATCCGCATACCAGAGTGGTGTCTCCTGGGGTAGCTTGCCCTGAGCACCATCAGTTCTATTGGGTAACATTCTTTTGGTAACAATATATCTAAGATGTCATTCATAGTTCAATCTTATTCTTTACAGTGGAAATTATGTCACCTTGGGGCCATTATGCTCTAATGCTTGTCTTCCCTACTAGGCACCAGGGCAGGAACCCTCTCTCTTGTTCCCCTCCATATCCTAGTGCCTAATTGTAATTCTGGAGGGAGAGATCAAGGGAGGCTTTCAGGAGAAAGCAATTTCCAAACTGAGGACTAGAGGATAATAAGCGTTAAGGGAAGAGGGAACTGCTCGGAGCAAAGACAGAGGGTGCCCAGGGGAAGACGCAGAGACCAGCGCAGAGGGGCGGGAGCCCCTCTAGTTGGTGTGATTTGAGGGACAGTTGAATGGTAAGGCGAGGTGCCTTGCGTAGAGTTGCCACAGCTCAGATCAGCATAATTAGGGTTCAAAATGTGAAATGAGAAGGCTGTGGGGATGCTGAGAAGAACAGCAGCCGGGCGGGAACTGTCTCCAGCTGCAAGCGGATTCACGGAGACAGCCATTTATTTGTCCATCATTTATTGAATAATGTAATAAGTAACTACTGCTGTATCATCCGGGCCTAAGTAAGTAGCTGGCGCATAGTAGGAGCAGAATAATCTTTTTAAATAAACGAATGAATTAAGTAGAGGTCTGTTATATATTGGATACTTCTGGGTGGTGAAAATACAATAAAGGAGTAAATATCACACGCGCAGTAGATACTCATTAACTTTTTGTTAATTGAAGGCGTATCATGTGGTGGACACTGTTTTGTAGACAGTGCGTATGGGTGTTATCTCTGGCCTCTGGGAAAAGAGAAGTGGTAGGAGGAGAGGAACCTGCCTGAACTTGAAGCTTCTGAGAAATATCTACACTGGGCGTGAAAAACATCTACCTGGCCAAGAGGGAAGCATGTTAAAAAAAAAAAAAGAAAGCCTTGGCAGCGGTGGGATTCGAACCCACGCCTCCGAAGAGACTGGAGCCTTAATCCAGCGCCTTAGACCGCTCGGCCACGCTACCGCCCACTGGGCAGCGTTCTGTTAGCACTTCCCCGGACCTGAACATCGCCCGTTTCTAGTTCTTTCCTCCCTTTCCCTTGCCGCTCGCGCCCTCCCCGCAGGCCCTTCCTCCAGCCTTCTGCTCCCCACTCCCAGCACAGCCCGAGAACCCCCTGACCCGCCTGACTCCCGACGCTTCGCTTTCTCACGGCTCCCAAGTTGAGCCTGAACAGGGACGCCGCAGGTGGCGCGGAAGGAGCCTCCTGTCCTGTTTGTCATCAACACAGGAAAAAGGGGTCACGCAGACTAAGAGTTCCAGTGGAAGCTGCGGGCTACAGATTCACCTGGACTCCAGCGAGTAAGCCCCCGGTCTTCAGGAGTGAGCAAGTCTTTGCGTTGGGTTTGAGCCCGGGAGCTGCTAAGCAGAAAGGAGGAAAGAATCTTGAGGCCCCCTCCCCCGCCCTCCTTGATGCATCTCAGGGGACCGAGCTCCTCCGCGGAACCTCACGAGGGAGGCAGTCCTGGCTACTCAAGTCTTGTTTGCCTTACAGAAGGCGGCCTATCTCCCCGGGCCTTGCTGATATCGGAGCAGAACTCCCCCAAGGTCCGGGCTCAGTTGCTCTCACAGTCCCTAAAGTCTTCGCAGAAAAGTCCGCAGGGGAGAGGGGGCTGGGCGGGTAGTCGGCCCTTGCCTTGTTCTGCGTGGCTTTGGCATCCAAACTCGACATATTTTAGACCCAATTTAAATCACAGTTCCGCCTTATTTTGAAACACTGTGATTCACAGTATATAAAAAAAAAAAATTCTTTCTTACAATGATGCTGGTAGGTCTTTTATGCAAGGGGGAGGGACAGTTGCCTCCTTAGCGCAGTAGGCAGCGCGTCAGTCTCATAATCTGAAGGTCCTGAGTTCGAACCTCAGAGGGGGCAGCGTATCTTTTCTTTCCTCCCTTAATATTAACCGAAAAGACTCGAGACAATGAAGTACTGTAGGTTAACGAATCTTTGTTCTTTGTCTATTTTTTTCCATCGAAAAGTGTACACTATGTCTTTTCAAAACATCCGAGGTAATTTCTTTGATGAGACTGAACGGGTAATTTGCTGTTTAACCGAACTATGTAACACCAGTTCAGACACAAAATAGTGATTTTCACTAAAATTAAATACTCCAAAATTTTTCGTGTTCTTTTTGTACCAATTGTAGTAGATAGGGCTAGGAGATTTTTCAAATGCCTTTCAGATATGCTTGGCAGTTGTCTTTGTTACAAAAACATCAGGGTCAAGAAACTTTCTGACTGAGAGGGAGGAGAGGATGGAGGGTTGTACCAGGGATGTGGAAGGTGTAGTATGCGTGCAATGCATTTTTTATTGATTATTGATTGGTTATCTTTTGCCGTTCTTCTGGAATTGCTTACCACCAGATCACCAATGATATTCTACATGAAAAAGAAAAAAAATTATTTTTCCTTCAATCTCATTGCATTTCCTGCTTCCAGTGCTCTTGACTGGATCCCTAGGTCATCCAAACTACAAGATACAGGAAAGAGTAAAAAGAGAAACAAGAAGAAATGATATTTAGAGACTCAAGATAAGCACCTGACTCAAATAAAAATGAATAAGATTGGTATTTGATATCCTGCTCTTAACATTTCAGCTTATTGAGTGGGAAATTATCAACAGATATTTACTGAGCACCTACTATGTGCCAAGCACTGTTCAAAGCTGTGTCCCTCGCTGTTAATCTATTCTCCCTCAGCCTCAAATCCACACTTGAATACTCTTCTGTGATGTTGGGGCTGAACATCTGCGAATTACATTTCCCAAACCTTTGCTTTCTCTTAGGTTCTGTGCATAAGAGGAACTGGAGGGAGACTAGAAGGCAGGAGAAGAGAAGAGGAACTGTTTTTCTGATTTTTGCCATTCCAGTCAAGATGGCTCCAACAGTGGCAGTTGATTCCAACCTCCGTTCTCTTTATGCCATTTCTCAGAGGTCCCAACCTCTTCCGTTTTGTTTCCCCAGCCCTAGAAGGTGGTAGCTCTTTTCAGTAGTTATTATCTCTGGGTTACCACAGTGTTCCCAGTTGAAATACCCGCTGTTATTTCTTAACTAGACCTTAACTGACACATAGGGGCTAGAGGTACAGCACTGTACACAACAGAAAATGCTCCTGCTCTCATGGAGTTTACTATACTTTGGTGAGACATGACAGACAATCAACTCTTAACCAAGTATATAAAATGTCTCTTAATATCATTTGACACTGTTGACCACACCCTTCTTGAATCACTCTCTTCCTGAACTGATGAGGTATTACTCTCTCTGTATTGTCTTCCTACATCTCTGACTGGGTCATCTCGGTCTCCTCAGAGAACACCCCTTCCCCTCTCTGTTTACCTATCAGGATTTCTCACGGCTCCCTCCTCAGTGCTCTGTTTTCTTCCCTGAAGGATTTTCGAGTGACCTCATTAAAATCAATGGCCTTGTCTATCCCCAGATTTATCCCTGTAGTCCAGAGGGTTCTACTGAGCTCCACTAGCTTGCAGGAAATCTCTGCTTGGATCTCTCACACTCCACACAGAAAACCCTCACACTCTATACTCCTTCAACTACTCTTATTCCTAGGGTTTCTCTCTTAGGTTATTCTAGCAACCCAGTCTCCCCAGTTAGAAGCTTGGGAGTCATCCTAGACCTGCTTTCTAACTTAATTACCCCAGATCCAATCAGTGTCCAAGTCCTTCAGGCTGTTACCTAACTTTGTTCCTTATCACTAGAATTCTCGAGAGAGACTGCTGCCTGGTCTCCTTGGATCATCTCCCTCCAATTCATCCACATGTATGCCAGAGTGATCTTCCTAAAATGCAAGTACAACCATGTCACTTTTCTGTTTAAAACGTTTCAAAATCTCCTCAAACTTTTAGAAAAAACATTCTAAGTCTCAGGCAGGGCACACACAGCACCTCCTCATCTGGTTTCTGTCCACCTTTACTCCCTAACCACATTTCCCTCTACTCCTCCATTGGTCTAAGTATATGGAATTGTTTGTACACTCCAGGTTGAAGATCATTCTCCATGGCAGACATGGTGAGAACAAATAGGAGACAAACAATTCTGGTTTCTCTTGGTGTATGTTAATATGACAGTCCTCTTCAACTCCCAAATAGTGAATCAATCCAGTTGTTTGTTCCACTAGCCCTTTGTACTATTCTTAGCTCATATAAATCCATCTTTGATTACTTTATGTGTTGTAAAAATAAAAATGTGAAATCAATGGAGACCCCTCTGTGTAGCTGTATTAGTTTGCTAGGGCTACCATAACAAAATACCACAGATTGGGTGCCTTAAACAATAGAAATTTATTTTCTTATGGTTCTGGAGGCTGGAAGTCCCAGATCAAGGTGTCAGCAGGTTTGATTTCTTCTGAGAACTTTCTCCTTGGCTTGGCGATGCCCGCCTTCTCATCATGTCCTCCCATGATCTTTCCTCTCTTCACTCATATCCCTGGTGTTTCTTTGCATGTCCAAATTTCCTCGTCTTATAAGGACATGGTCAGATTGAATTAAGGCCCATCTTACTGGCCTCATTTTAACTTAATCATTTCTTATCTCACATTCAGAGGTACTGGAGTTTAGGGCTTCAACATATGAATTTTGAGGAAGACACAATTTGGCCCACAACAGTAGGCGTATTCATTTTCTTAAAGTCATTCCTTAAATTCTCTTCCTTTTCCTTTCCCCTGGAATAGCTGGCAGTGGTGTTGGGAAATTCATTGTTTTAGTACTTCACTTCTCTCATGAACTGTTATTCTTTAATCAGTTCATTCAACTCACAGCTATTGGTTACCTAGCATGTGCAAACGAGGAAGAGGGAATAAATTTAAAGACAGGAAAGACATAGGCCCTGCCTTTAAGACACATAAAGTGAGAAGAGGAGAAAATAACATTTATTTACCACCTACTGTGTGCCAGGTCTCAATTTTAATAGATTTCTGGGGTCTTATAGGGTGCATAGTTTTCTTTCCCTCTGATATCATCTTAATCTTCTAATTCCACTTTACCTTTATTTTATTCTGACTTAACTCTATTAACAGAATTCTATTTTATTATATTTTGGTTTTTTAGCTTTCCCCATCCAGTTTTAAGTAATGGCATAAACGTGCAATGTGCCAATGATTGTTCTAAGCACAACCATCTGAGGAAGAAATTGCTTATTCCTGATGACATAACCAAAATACAGTATTATTTTACTGTAATAATAGTAATAATAACTGACATATATTGAATTGTTACTATACTGCAGGCACCATTCCAAGAACTTTGCTTACATTATCTCGTTTAACTTTAAAACTCAGATCATGGAGTTATACTTGCATTTTTTGAAACCTGGTATGGCAGGTGGACTATAAGATGGCCTCCAGTGATCCCCGACTCCTGGGATTCACTCTCTTGTGTAATCCTCTCCTAGAGTGTAAACTGGTTATGATGACTTACTTTTAATCAATAGAACATGGCAAATGTGATGGGATGCCACTTCCATGATTAGGTTTCATAAGACTGTGATTTTTGTCTTGTTGGCAGACTTTTTCTATTGTCTTCTTGGCTTGTACTCTCCGATGAAGCAAGCTGCCATGTTGTAGAAGTCCATGTGGCAAACAACTTAGGGCAGCCTCCAGCCAACATCTAGCTGGAAACTGAGGTCCTCAGTTCAATAGGCCTTGAGGAACTAAATTTACCAGTAGCCACATGAGCTTGAAAGTGGACCCTTCCCAAGTTGAGCCTTCAGATGAGATCCCAGCCCTGCCTGGCTGATGTCTTGTGAGAGACTCTGAAGCAGAAGATCCAGTTGAGAGGGGCCTGGACTCCTTACACTTAGAAATGACAAGGTAAAAAATGTATGTTGTTTTAAATCACTAATTTTGTCGTTGTTTCACAGTGATAATTAACTCACATACTTGGATTTCTAAATTTGACTGTACAACTGAGTCACTTGAGAGATTCCCCTGGCATCATACTTAGGATAGTCTGATTCATTGGGTGTGAGATGGAATCTGAAAATCTGGATTTTTAACAGCAACCCCAGGAGATCTGAATGCAATCAATTGAATAACATTTTGGAAGCCCAGGCCTAGGACATGCTTTGCCGGTATCCAGTTATTCCATGTTGACTGTTGCTGGAGAGGTCACTTTCTCCCAAGATTCTCCTTGTTTTTGTCTGATCACTCAGAGCTTGCCTACTGGTCAGTACTGGAAGCAGTTGCCTCAGATTTCCACAAAGCAGATCAAGAGCAGAGCAAACACCCCGTGCTTTCCAGAGAACTCTGAAAACGTCCAAAGTGCCTTTTCTTAATCTGCTTTATTTCTGCCTTTCCCAGTAAAGAGCTTATTAGGGAAATGAGCTACTGAGAGGAATGAATCACCTTGACACCTCCTACTCTCTGAGTCCCCAGGGACAGTCTGGGCCCGAGCTTCTGCTTCCCTCTAAATGTTCCCCAGTCTCTCTGCACCATTCCTCTCCACCTCCATATGGTCACCAGGTCAAGTCTGCATGGCCTTGTACCACACAGTGGCCTAGTTTGTGTTTTTGCATCATCTCTTGCCCCACTCTGACCTATTCTTTACATGAAACTGGCATAATCTTTTTGAAATTGTCTCTGATCACGTCGTTCCTCCCCGCTTAAAATCTCCAATGACTTTATATTGCTGCAAGGGTGAAGTCTGCACTCTGCCCTCCTAGCCATAACCTCAGAGGCTGTCAGTCTCTGATCTGTCCCTGCCTTCCTGGCTACCTCACCCCCTACCTCCATCAACACTCTCCCAAGCTGTCTGCACTCAAGCACTTCAGGCCTTCCTTCAGTTCTCTAAAAGTGCTCTGCTCTTTGCTCTTCCTGGAATGCTGGAGCCATATTTTTATCCAACTAGTTACTACTAAGCCTTCAGTTCTCAGTTAAAACATCACTTCCTGGGATAACTCTTCTCTTATCCCCCGGAAGAGGTCACTTCCCCTTATAATCCACTCTCTTGGAGATGTGGGGTGGGGAGCACTTATAGTGTGCATAATTTTGTCTTATCTTAGTTTTCTACCTCTATCCTCCTTTTATCCTGATTTAAGTCTATTAACATTTTCCATTTTATCTTATTATAGTGTAGTTGTGTAGACCACCTCAAATCCATTTTTGAATAGTGGCATGAATAACTACATAATTAGAAATGTACCACAGTGACAGTCATTGTGTTAAACCCAGCCTTTGAGGAAGAAATTTCTATTCTGAGATTTAAAGGAGGACAGTGGATGAGAGATTAAGTAATTTGTCTGTGGTGGCACCAAAAAAATGATTACATACGATGTTCTAACTGATCTGCTACTTTGGAACAATAGGAGTAATAATGATGTTAACACCTAACTTTCCCTTGAACTGTTAGCATGTCCCAGACACTATTCCAAGAGTTTACTTGCATTGTCTCAGTTAATTTGGACAGTCAGGTCATGAGATTATACTTGTTCGTTTCTGTAAACATCTGGTAACCTGTGCTTTTTCTTGATAGCATTTATCTCAATGGCTCTTTAAACAGTTATGGTGTAATTCATCCTTTACTGGCTGTTTCTCCTTTCTAAAGGGTAAACTCTGCGAGGGCAGAGGTGGTGGCTTTCCACTGCTGTAAACTGAAGGCAAAGCAGAGCTCCTTGCTCAAGATAATTTCTCAAAACCTGTTAATTGAGAACTCTTGTGCTAGGCATTCTTAAAATCTGGGGAGAGACTGGAGCACAAATTTTGAAGATAAAGGACAAGACTGCCCAGGTGATTACCACTCTAGTTATATACAACTTTTAGAAGTAATTGTTTAAGTTACATTACAGAAGGACGGGAGTTCCTTTTTTCCATGAGCTGGGGGCGGAAATAGTCGTGAGCCATATTCAAACGGGCGAGGATGGAGTTAGGAATAAGGAAAAGGACCATGGACAGAATTATAAAAGAAAAACATTACAACTTTGTTCATGTACTTTGCTTCACACTAGATCACAGAGGAAAAAAACCATTTCAAGGGGCCCGGGTAGCTCAGTTGGTAGAGCATCAGACTTTTAATCTGAGGGTCCAGGGTTCAAGTCCCTGTTCGGGCGTAGGTCCTGGTTTTTAGACTCCAACTGCACATTTGCAAAATACAGCTCATTTTATACAAGACAGGGATAGATTACATAGGTTGTAATAAACGACCGAAAAACATTTAGGGTCAAATATTTCAGCCCACATATGGGTAAACGACTCTCATGCAAACTACAGATAGTGAGATCAATGCGTGGGACCTCTACATTAAGATGGCCCCAGGCTTTGTGAAGAGAACTAACATTTAAGGAGCACCTTAGAGTACATGGTTTTGTGCCAGAACCATATTCTTTGCCTGTTAATCCCATTTAACTAAAAAAACAAAGCCAGAGTGAAGTTACTCCATTCTTTTGTAAAGGATGTGGTTGGCCATTTGTGGAATTCCCTAAGAGTGAAGTAGAAGTGATCTACTCAGGAGGTGATTGGTAAATGAGTGCTGAGGAGGCTTTTCTGGACATCCAAGTTCAATAAAGGTAACAAAGGTAAAAATTAAACAGAACTAGATGGTTAAACCATCTAACCAATGGTATTGTAACCTTGCTTAGGAAAATAGCATGCTATGATCAGAAATCCATGTTTGCATCTCTACCCAGAGGCAACCACATGAGCCAACACAACTTTAAGTCAGCTTTGCTTGGTTTCGTTTAGCTTTTTGATGGTGAATGCACCAGACCATCATTGCTTGACATCATAGTCATTAATACTTTATTGCTTCCATTACTCCAATTTCAGGTGTACAGAGCAACCTTCTAAAATTATTTGCTTTCCACTGTCGAGTTTATTTTACAATGGAAAGAATATGTTGATCAACCACTAATATGGCTATAATATGTTCACACTCGGGCTTGAAATGTCTCTGACATTTGGTTATTGTGAGTCGATCCTGCAAGCCTGAAAACCTCTGGGTGAATCAAAAAATAGTTTCTGATTCTACAAAGGAGAGGAACAGATTCTGAATAGTGATGGCTCCAACAAAAACCAAGTATTCTCTAAGGAACTGCCCGAACAGCCAGGCAATCCAGCTCTTTGGCCTCTCTCAAATCCTTAACTGCATCTCTTAAACTGTGGCAGATGCAGGCTCCTGCGATCAGAGGCTGAGGGTCCAGAAGAAACAGTTAAGATGTTTTCTATTATATGCCTCCTTAAGTCTGTACCAGAATGAACTGTTGAGAGAGCTGTCCTGAAATACAGACTCTCTGAGGTCCAGCCATTTTGCAGGAGCAGCCCAAGTATTGCCCTCTCTTTTTCCAGCACAAACTAGGCCAGAGAGGTATGCTCTGCAGGATGAATTTCAGTAGGTGTGTTTCCTGAGGGGATTATTGCAAAAATCCAAATTTGAGATGTTGATTGGAGTAATATAGTGATAGGAAATATGGAAGGAAAAGAATAACATTTGATATGCTAATTAATTAATTGATTGATTTGACAAGTGTTTATTGTTTGTCAGAGGCTCTTCTAGGCACTGGAAATACAGGAGTGGATAAAACAGACCAGTGATGACTCTTATGGAATTTACAGTCCAAGGGGGTGGGTGGGGAATAGACAATAATGGTGTTAAACAAATAAAAGGATAAGACAACTTCATACAGTAATAAACCCTATGAAGAAAATAAAACAGGTCGAGTTGATATGATAGGAGGTTGGTGAGTGAGAGAGGGAATGGTATATTAGTTTCCTAGGGCAGCCATAACAAATTACCACAAACTGTGTGGCTTAAAACAACAGAAATTAATTTTGTCACAGTTTTGGAGGCCAAAAGTCCAAAATCACGGTATTGACTGGGCTCTGCTTCCTCTCCAGGCTCTAGGGAAGAATCCTTTGTTGCCTCTTCTCAGCTTCTGGTGGTTGCTGGCAATCCTTGGTATTCCTTGGCTTGTGACAGCATAACTTCAATCTCTGCCTCCATTTTCACATAGCCTTCTTCCCTCTATGTGTTTCTCTCTGTCTTCAGGTGATCTCTTATAAGAACACCAGTCACAGGATTTAGGTCCCGCCCTAATCCAGTATGACCTTATCTTAATTTAACTAATGACATCTGCAAAGACTCTACTTCCAAATAAGGTCATATTCTGAGGTTCCCAGTGGACATGCATTTTTTTTGAAACACTATTCTGTGCAGTACAGATGGGAAACCAGTTAGGATCAGATTATACAGGGAGGCCAAGGCAAGGAGATTGCATATATATACGAAGAGGAAAAAACAAGACTTTCTGGGAATATTGAATATCAGGTTTTCATCTGTCTGTCCATTCATTTTTTCAGTAAATTAATTTGCACCAATAGAAGGATACTGTCCCAAAATGGAATAGAAACCAGAGGAACTTAGAGAAAAGTTTGTCTATTAGAGATGAAGATACCAAGTCATTACATGTAAAGAAGAACCAAAGAAGAATATCTATGTCTATATTTACCAATTAGGAGGAAGAAAGTTTAGACTTAATCTTTTTGACAACATACATCCTGCCCAATGGCCAAGAGGTAGATTTATGCTGAACAATATGCTGAACAGCGGCGGTAACTTCTTGGCGGAAGGAAAAAGCCACTGCCCCCTCTGAGGTTCGAACTCAGGACCTTCAGATTATGAGACTGACGCGCTGCCTACTGCGCTAAGGAGGCGGGTGACGAAGTTTTCTCAAGACATATTTTTAACACTGGATTTTACTTTGCTTAAACTAGTCCCGTTCTAGATTCATTTCACTTAAAATCTTGAAAATGAAATGCTCTCCTTTTGTGCAACAGCTTCTAAATTCTGAATCAGATGAAGAAAGTCGCTATTGATCCTCTGTCTTCGCTCCTCTCTGAACTGATGACCTCCACCTCTCACATCGGAAGGAAAAATTCCTAAATTTCCTGCCCAGAAACGTGTCCGCTTACCTGTCCCGGCTTCCATCCATTTTGTCTCGATGGAAGACGAAACCGACTCGCTTCCTCTCTTACTATCCCTCTCTCCTTCCATACCAGATCTTTCTCATCAGTATTTAAAGTGTTTACTATCTTAAACAACAAAAAAATTCCTTGTCTCGACGCCTCGGTCTCCAGCTACCGCTCTATCTCGTTGCTCCCTCCCAAATTTCTCATAAAGCCGTCTCTCCTCATTTTAAGAAAACACCTCCTCAAGTCCCATTAGTTTTTCAACAGTCTGCAGTGTTCTCTGATCACTCCTCTGTCCCTAGGAAGTCCAAAGGGGGTTCTTGGATATAGGGCACTGGGTGATTTAAAGAATAAGGTGTCCTTAGTTCAAACTCTTAGGAATCTGCTAGTATATGAGAGCCTTGGTCACAGGAACAGGAAGAAGTGAGAAGCCTGGTTTGCCTGCTGTCTTGGTTCGCCCGGGGAATGTCCTGGTTTTAGCACTGAAAGTCCCACCTCCCGGGAAACCTGTTGCTGGGGTGCGAAAAGTCCGGGTTTTCGACGCAGAAACGATGGGTGCGGCAGGTTGGGAAAAGTACAAAAAACCACGTCACAGCTTTACCCCTACAGCCCCACCCCCAGGAGGGCTTAAAGGAACACGGATTTTATTGTCAAATGGATACAGCATATATTATCCGACTTCTGTAGTTGCAGTCGCTGTTTTTCCCCGGGCCGCTGATAATGGCAACCGTGATTTATGTAGAAAAGGATTTCGGCTCGCAGTAACGGGCCATCCAGTGTTGCACCACGCTTGAGGGATGCGTCCTAAACATGCGAAGTGAGTGCTTTGTAGTCGTGAGCGTTAACAGTTTGGCTCTGACTGTAGATTAACTGTTGTGCTTCGTATGGAAATAGTGCTGGTTTAATATTTAACATTGTGTCATGACCGTATTCTCTAAGAGTTTAGACAATGAAAATGAGAACGATTACCATGTGAACGCCAGTATGACCCAGACGTTACTGAAAAAAGCTAAATGATTGTTATTTTAATGACAAATGGAAGGACGAGTTCAGATGGATTAGGAGGTAAATAACCAAAACAGAGAGTACTCCACAGTATGTAGAAAAGGATTTGGAATTGGGCATGGTGGAAACGGAGGTGTGAAAGTGCATAGCGAGACTGAATCGCACAGGTCGGGGATGAGACAGGCAAGAACTTCTGAATGAAAGGCTTTTTCGTCTCTCAAATGACACCAACCTTCAGTCAAAATAGCATTGGGCGTAATACTAGAAAAGAGCACCCATTATCTTACTGGTTGCTCTCTTTTCTGAATCAGAGGTTGCAACATGTAGGCAAGCAAAATGGAGAAATTTGGATACTATGTATTGGCTCCTTGCAGAATGGAGCTGATTGTGTCAGATAGCCTTGCTTTCTACAATGTATCAAATTTATATGTCAAACTGTAGCAACAAAAAAATGTTTCCCCTAGGTCTTATGTACTTTAACTTGAAACACAGCTTTGGAAAGGCTTCTTCTGGATTTCTATGAAGATTTAATGAAACCATTGCAAACATTAAGCAGACAACTGTTGATATCTTGTTTAAATACAAACTAGACCTAGCTCACCTATCTGCATATTTGGCAGTTAGAGCAAATGTAAATTTTGGCAAATTCTATTTAGCCTACAAACTTCTTACTAAAGAAAATGAAAAGATCTTGTCTGCTAAATGTCCTGCACACCTTGTACACAACACTGCTAAAAAAGATAGTGGTTTGTGTACTCATGATATTGAGACTCGCATGGTTTATTGAATTTTATGGTCACTTTTTAGTTTCTTCAAAATGTGCAGAAGGATTAAGTGAGATTTTTGGCTTTAAAGACATGGAAGGAGATAGCCTCTTCAGGCATGCGCCTATGAGATGGCTGTCACTGTTGCTGGCCATAGAAAAAAGGTTAAAATATTGGCCTGATGTAAAATTTTACTTTCAAAGTATGGGATAAGAAGAATGTCCTTCTGTAATTTGGAAATACTTTGAGAATAAGAATGGAGAAAAGGAGTACAGTAAAACGGAAATTTATATGCTCTTTCTCCAACATTGTTTGATGTTATGTAGAGTGTACATACACCAAATAAATGATTCATTTTGGGGGGAAATAAGACTGCTTCAGAACGAATGAAAAAAAGAAAAAGAAAGGTTACCAGAAAAGGGCAGCTAAATAGTCAAGTTAAAAAAGACTTTCTCAATTTCTTTACTAGAAGTATAACTTATTTGGAATCCAAGTTTTATTTCACAAGTTCAAATTACTGCTGTGTTTTTATCAAGATGAGAACTGGAGAAGGAGCAGGTTTAGAGGGTGGGGAGAAAATCAAGAGATCTTTGAACATGTGAAGTCTGTGATGCCTTTTAAACATTCATTGGAGATGTCAGTCATGATTGGATATGCTTAATGGGGAGATGGGTTTGGGGGTTTACATTTGGGAACCATCAGGGTCTAGATGGTCTTTAAAGTAAGCTCGTTTAAGGAAAGGGTATACATAGAGAATATATGAGGACTTAGGTCAGGGCCCTAGAGACCTCTAAAAATTTAGAGATTGGGAAAAGGAGGAAATAAAGAAGGAACTGCATTTAAGTAGAAGGAAAACCAAGAGAGTGTGATGTTCCAGAAGCCAAGTGAAGAATGTGTTTCCATAAAGAGGGAATATCAACTGGGCCAAATGCTGCTGAGAGGCTGAGCAAATTGAAGACTGAGAATTGACCATTGGATTTTGCAAGAGGGAGGTTCCTGGGCACTTGACAAGGGAGTTTCAGTGGAGTGGAAGGGATAAAAATTTGGTTTAGAGTGCATTAAAGAGAAGAGCATAGTTAGGATTATTCTCTATCCATTCAGCTATTCAGATTAGTGTTTGGAGAAAGTGGCGGTGTGTTTGATTTGAGCAAGGGTTAGAAGCGGGGCAAAGGAGATGAAGGTTATACAAGCTAGTAATGCTGGTAATTAATCATAAAACCTATGCTCTATAAAGAGGGAAGTAAAGATGTGAGGAGCTGGGGGATGCATTAAATAATTTGCCAGTGGGCAGGAGAAAACGATCTAAAAAGACAAGAAGTGGTGGTCAGTATAAGATACAATTGAAATTTGTATCTTGGGTTGGTGCCTGCAGTTTAGGCTAATTGTAAGGTCAAGGGTAGTGTGTTTTTCAAATTGCAGTTTATGATGCCTTTGTGGGTCAAGAAATCAATTCAGTGAGTCATGACTAGAATTTTGATTTTAATGGAAGAGAATAGAATGCAAAATGTCAGAGTGCATTGCAAGTAAGTAATGGTTGTGATGTAAACTATATTTCTCATTATGGATCCCACTACAAAAAGTTTGAAAAATAGAGTAAGGGAGAAAGAAAAAATCTTTAGAAATGAAAAGTCTAGGACCTGAGGGAGGTGGGGTGGGATGAGAAGGAAGGGCTGAGGGAATCCACATCTCCCTTGCATACCTGAACCCCTTTTGCTAGACATGGTTTGGGAAGCTCTGAGGTGTATCCTCTGCAGAGAAAGTAAAGAAAGACAATATGAGTGGAATTTTTTCTCACAAGTTTCATATATACCCAGGGAGAGTGAGGAGTCCTAGAAGTTGGGTTCTGACAGAATAATGCAGGCAAATTTACTGAAACTGATTTTTAAGCAGGAAGAAACCACAGTTCTAAAATTAAGGAGAGTGTTCATATATCTTTCTCTCTTTGACAAGAAAACTGTCCTAGATTTTATCCTGAAACATTTTCCTGTTCCTGTCTTCTTATCCTTCTTTTTTTCTCCTCCATTTTCTCCTCATTCTCCTACCTCCATCCTTCTCGATTTCTGAGATCCCTAAATTCTGAGTCAACTCTCTTCAAGTGTGTTAAGATGAGTCCCATCAAAGCATTTTCATCAGTTCTGGAGCTTTCCTTTCAGTCCGCTCCAAATCCAGTCTTGATGACCTTGGGGACTTCAAAACATTCTAGCATGCAATAGTATTTCTTCATCCACATTGACAATTGTTTTAAGGCACCAGACTCAAGGGCTGTCATTCTCATTGTTTTCTCCCTGGTTTTCAAATCTCACTTCTCCATAAGTAAAGTATTATCTTGGAGAAGACCTGCTCCTCCTCCTATGACAGGTGAATGGCATCACCACATTTGCATCCTTTTCAATCCCTTCCTCTCTTTTACTTCGAGTATTCTACCACTGACCAAATCCTGTGAATTCTACCTCCTTGGTACTGCCTGAATCTGGCTCCTTTCTTCCACTGCCAGATTCTACCACTGTTTTACTTGAGACCTTTTCCCTCCACCTCCTGCCTCTGTGTCTTTCCTCTATTTCTGCAACAGCCCACAATCCAGTTTCTTTGCTTCTAGCATTTCTTGTCTCCCATTGTTTCTCTACACAGGGCTGTCACACATAGGTGCCCTGCAAAAGACACCTGTGGAGAAGGTGAATGGGGCTGAAGTATGACCTGAGCTTTGAAAGCAAAGTCATGAGTCCTTGGAGAGAAGTGGCATTTTCCGTTTTCGGTACTTCATCAGCCCTAAGGGTTGCCTTTCTGTCAGTCATTCACCAAAGTGGGTCGTTATTACATAATCTGCACAAAGGCACTCTGTGTGCTAGCTGTGGCCCCACTTCCACAGTACTGGCAGGACAAGCTTGCAAAAATACCAGTTACACTGACCTCTATGTTCAGAAGGACACTTCTCTGTCTCCCCATAGCCTTTGAGGTAAAGTTCAAAGTCCTCAGCATTGTCAAGATACAGCTCATAGCGTGGTCTTGTTATCTACTAATATGTAACAAAGAATTCCAAAACATAGTGGCTGGTGGTAAGCAGAATAATGGATCCCCAAAAGATATTCACCAATCCCTGGAACCTGTGACTGTTACCTTACATGGTAAAAGGGACTTTGCAGATGTGATTTAGGTTAAAGACCTTGAGATGGAAAGATGACCCTAATCACAGGCATCCTGAAAAGTGGCAGGGGAAGCAGAAAAGTAGGTCACTGAGATGTGATTTAAGAAGGACACAATCCACGCTTGATGGCTTTGAAGAGCCAAGGGATGCAGCAGCCTTTAGAAGCTGGAAATGGCCATTAGCTTGCAGTCGGCAAGAAAACAGAGACCTCAGTCCTAAAACTGTGAAGACCCAAACTCTGTCAACAATCTGAACGAGCAGGAAACAGATTCTCCCCTACAGCCTCTAGAAAGGAATGCAGCCTGCCAAAGCCTTGATTTCAGCGCAGTGAGACCATACCAGACTTCTGACCTACAAAACTGTAAGATAATAAATTTATGTTGTTTAAAGCCAATAAGTTTGTGGTAATGTGTTATGATAGCAATAGAAAACCACTTTATTATCCCTTTTGATTCTGTGGGTTGACTGGGCTCATCTGGGCAATTCTGTTCCATGTGATGTCAGCAAGAACTCCAGTTCTCTGAGGACTTGATTGGGCTGGGGTGTCCAAGATGGCTCACTTACATGATTGGCAGTGCAGTTGATGTTTGTGATATGTTAGCAGCTCGGTTGAGGCTGTTGCCCAAAGTGTCTAGCCATGGCCTTTCCATGGTTTGGACTTCTCACATTATGATTACTGAGTTCTGAGAGAAACCTTCCCAAGATTGAGCATTCCAAGAAACCAAGTCAGAAGCTGCAAGGGTTCTTATGACTCAGGCCTGGAACTGGCACAGTGTCACTTCAATGAAATTCTATTAGGTTAGCCAAGATTTACTGTGGGAATGGGCAATACAAGGATGTGATTACTGAGGGACACACATTGCTACATTGGGGTCAGTTTTTGGAGACTAGCTACCACACAAGTTAACTATTTTTTTTCCTTTGCAGCCTCATCTTCATCTTATTCCTCTTGGCCCATGCACCTTTGATTCTCTCTACTCAGTTGTAATTGAAGTAGGAACTAGTGATTTTCCCAGACATTCACACCTTGTCACCTTTGCACCTGCTGATGAAAGAATCTTTCCATGCCCTTCTATAATTCTGACACCCAATTCCAATGTGTGGGTCACCCCCCCCCCCATACCACCAAGCAATTCTTCGACACCAACTGGGTGTCCTACAATTCAACTCAATTCTGACATTAACCTGCCCAGAGATAGCATCAGATCCCACAGGCTAAGGGCTCAGTCGCACAAGACTGCCCTCCACTTCAGATGCCAATTGAAAATCCAGGTTGTTACCTGTGCTTCTGACTGAAAGACCCTCCTTCTTGGGTTTAGGTTAATTTGCTAGAGTGGCTCACAGAACTCAGAGAAACAGTTTACTTACTAGATTACCAGTATATTATAAAAAGATATAATTCAGGAACTGTCAGATGGAAAAGATGCAAAGGACAAGATACGGAAAGGGCACGGAGCTTTTGTGTCCTCTCAGAGTATTCCACTTTCCTTGAAGCTCCAAGTGTTCACCAACCTGGAAGCTCTCCAAACCCCATCCTTTTTGGGTTTTTATGGAGGCTTCATTACATTGGCATGATTGATTAAATCATAGGCCATTGGTGATTGAACTCAATCTCCAGCCCCTCTCCCCTCCCCGGGAGGTTGGGGTGGGACCAAAAGTTCCAACCCTTTAATCATGCGGTTGATTCCCCTGACAACCAGTCCCCATCCTTAGGTGACCTAGGGGCTTTCCAAAAGTCGCCTCATTAACATAACAAAAGGCACCTTTTTGGTTCCCAACACTTAGGAAATTCCAAGGGTTTTAGGAGCTCTGTGCCAGCAATGTGACTGAAGACCAAATATATATTTCTTATTATAAATCACAATTATCACACCTTCCTTACCTGCCTAATTATAGTTAATCTGTAAGAGGCATTTCAGTCATCATCTCCTCCAGTAAACCATCCATGTCTTAGGTTAGTTGTCTGTATTGGTGATCCTCTACACAACACCCTGTCCTTACATTCATGGAAGAATATGTGAGTACATCTTAATTCTCACTAATTTACTTGTCTGTATTCTTCATCAGGCCATACCCTGGTTAGAAGAGTGCATTTTGTAGTCTCAGATTCCCCAGATGGACCTAGTATAGACGGCACAAAGAAGGGTCTCTGGAAATGTTGGTGGACAGAAGTAGAGATTGAACAATTCTCTGTATATATTTATTACTTACACGAAATGGAAATGCATCCAACATGACATTGTCCAAACGTCATGGTTTCAACTATGCAAAAAAATTGTGTCTGTGTAAGGACAAGACCTAAAAAGGAGAAAGGGAAATGTCCATAATCAGTTGTGGAGCTGGAACTGTGGGTTTACTTTATTTTTCTCTTCACTCTAATGTTCTAATATCATAATGCTGTGACTGTTAAAATAAGTGGAAAAATGTAGAACCATCATGTTCCAAAGCGTCAACAACCTTGTCTCTTGCAACACGCACCGCTGATCAACAGCATTGGCCTAACCTGGGATTTTCTTAGAAATGCAGAATCTCAGACCTCACCCTAGACCTGCAGCATTAGAACCTGCATTTTAGCAAGATCTCCATGTGATTTTGGATACGCATTGAAGTTTGTGAAGCACGCTCAATGCTCAACACAGTCCTTCACCTTTTCCCTTATTAAATTTACAGCCATTTGTTTAACTGACATTTTTGCAAAGATTCCGAGGACAACATGATAAGGGATGCTTATTCACACATCTGCCAGTGCTTGCTCTGTCTCTTCAGCTCGTTTCTATTAGCCACTTCTGGCAATCTAGAGTGAGCAGTGGGCTGAGGATAGAGGAATTGCCGCACAGGTCGCGCCGCCCAGCACCCCGAGGCCACCGGCCGCAGCCTCTAGGCCCGCCGCGCCGCACCACCCAGCGCCGGGCGCGGTGGCGCGCGCCTGTAATCCCAGCTTCCCGGGAGGCTGAGGTCGGCGGATCGTGGGTGTCCGGGGGTTCGGAGCTACGGCGCTGTGTAGAGCGGGCGTCCGCACTGGGCCTGGCACCAACATGGGGCACCCGGGGGAGCCCGGGGGTACCAGGTTGTCTAAGGAGGGGGGGACCCGGCCCAGGCCGGACACGGAGCAGGTCAAACTCCCCGTGCTGGGCGGCGGTGGGACCGCGCCTGCGAGCAATGCCTGCAGTTCCGCCCGGACATCCGACGAGACCCGGTCTCTTTTCTTTCACTTCCCTCTTCGGGATTTTCTTTTGAAAAATCGTTGTTCCCCAGCATTATTTTGCAAGTCAGGACCACCTGACTTGACCGGTAGGGCGGTGTAGATAGTACTGTTAAAAGATAAACTGAGGCACATTAAAAATTTTAAGAGTCTATTTGAGCAAAAATTGATTTCAGTCAGGTAGCATCCAATCTAGCAGATAGCAAGGAGCTCCGAGGATCTATACAGAACGAAAGACTTATTATAGGCAGAAGGGAGCAGGAACAAGGAAGTTATCCTAGGCAAAAAATGGGTTGGTTATTGCAAGGTTACTTTCCTTTAGGGAATGGCAGGGGTCTCTCAGGCAGATTACCTAACTAGTGCTGGTCAGGTGATTCCTGATTGATTTAAGAATCCGTTTCCGAGAGAGTTGAAACTAATCAAGTCTGGGTCTTAGCATTAACGACTCCATTTTGGGCCCGTTGTTTTGTTTTGTGTTTTAACACTAATTTATGCTTGATCTTTAAGTTTTGCACACAGGGAAGGGTGGTGCAGTTAGTTGGCACCGGAAGAAACTCTTCTTAGTGGCCTATTCTCCTGGGGATTTCTCTACCCTGTGCTGGGTCTTTCTTAAAACAGTAAGACTGGATTGCATGTTGTAAATACTGCTTCATAAGAATCGCATTGCATGACAACTATATAATCCAAGACAGATTTGCAAATGGTCTGAACTTCAAGTTTTTTCAGGGACTTCTCACACAAACACTTGCACACAAATGTTCTTATTGGATTGGACAAAAGACCTTTATATAGATGACAAATAAACACAAGGAAAGGCTTTCAACATCATTAGCCACTACGGAAATGCAAATTACAAACACTGTGAGATGTCGCTATACACCTATCAGAATGGCTAAAATAAAACTTGTGACAACACCAAATGCTGATGAAGCTGCATACATTGCTGGTGGGAAACAGTTTGGTAATTTCTTTAAAAACTAAACAAACAAGTCAATACCATCTAGCAGTTGTACTCCTGGGCATTTATCCCAGAGAAATGAAGACTGATGTTTACACAAACACCTGTACGCAAATGTTTATAGCAGCTTTATTTGTAATAGTCAAAAACTGGAAACAACCCAATGTCTTTCAATGGGGTAATGTTCAAATAAACTGTGGTAAATTCAGACCACAGAATACTAGTCAGAAATAAAAAGGAATGACCTATTGGTTTACTCAACAATCTGGATGAATCTCCAGAGAATTATAGTGAGTGCAAAAAGTCAATCACAATAGGTTACATACTGTATGGTTCCATTTATATAACATTCTTGAAATTAGGAAGTTATAGAAATGGAAAGCAGATTAGTGGTTGCTAGACGTTGGGGGAGGGGTTGTCGGCAGGAGGAAACTGAGTGTGGCTATAAAAGGGCAACATGAGGGACCCTAGTGGTGATGGAAATGTTCTGTATCTTGACTTTATTAATATCAATATCCTGGTAGTGATATTACACTACAGTTTTGCAAGATGTTACTATTGGGGGCAACTAGGTAAAGGGTACATATGATCTCTCTGTATTATTTCTTATAACTGCTTGTGAATCTACAATTATCTAAAAATTAAAAATTTAATTCAAAAAAGATGGAGATCAGGACACTGAGAAGTAGCCATTTCTAAAGAGTCCTTAGCAGTAGGGGAGAGGGGAGATTGAAACAGAGCAGCCAGAGAGTATAGAGAAGAATGGGAGAGAACTTAGTCCCAAGGTCCAAAGGAAGATTGTTTCATGAAGGAGGGGTTGTCAATAGTTTACATCATGCACAAATTAAGTTTAGGGCCAAAAAAGAGCCAAGGCATTTGAAAGTTGGGAAATTGATGGTAACGGTGTCCTGGGATTAGAAGGCAGACCTCAGCTGATGAGCAACTGACGAAGCAAGGAAGTGGAGACAAATACTCCTCTTGCAACAAGTTTGGTGGTGGGTGGAAGGAAAAAGTCTACAGAAAAAGCATGAGGGTAAGACAGGAGGGCATGTGTTCTTGTTTTGTTGTCTAGAGATGGAAATTTAGGCATTCTGTAGTTTGAAGAGAGGCAGATAAGAGAGAAAGAGGGATCAAAGACATAAGGGCAGAATGGAAAGGGAAGAAAACCACAGACTAGCTCAGATGGAGTATTAATTAGCCTTGGAAATGAGGGAAAACTTTTCCTCTGAGTACAAAGGGAGAGGTTGGGATATGTTCACATAGCAAAATCAGGAATCAGGAGGTAAGGAAAAAGGAGGCTAAGGGAATATGCTGACTCTCTTTTCTCCTTCAATGCTCAGCTTTCCTGCTCTCACTTCTGGCCAGGAGCCACCTCTTCAGTTCAACTCAGAAGGCTCTCTGTTCCAGGAGCCTTACCTTCTTTCCTTCAGTTCCCCTGCCTTGCGGCTCTCTTTCTCTTCAGAGTTGCATAGGAGTCCACTTAATAAGTCTTTATTGAAGGGACATGAAATCGAGAATAAAATGTAATTGGTATCCCTCATATTAAACTTCTCTTTTCCATATCTATCTGGAGGATCAGCCTCCTTCGCATTAGAAGCTGACAGAGATAAGATTAGGGGGAAAAGAGGGATCGTGAAGTAGAAATGAAGAGGAGAAAGAGGAATCCTTTGGGGCTCCTTGACTTTGGCTTGCGGTTGTTGGAATAACTCCATGGGAATGAAGAAACGGTAGGTTTGGAGAAAGAGGAAAACAACATATGTGGAACAGAGCCGGAACCAAGAAAGAAGATATTAAACATTACAAAGAAGAAGGAACGTGGTTTTCTTCATCACATTTGACTCTTTTTTATCTAGTGAGATGTCCAAGACCATCCCTAGGCTTCTCCTACCGGAACAACTGTTTCATCACACAATCCTCTCGTGTCTTCGCTTATGAATTTGAGAAAATAGTTGCCCCCTTTTTTCAGTTCAACGAGTATTTTCATATTCGTACTGGGTAAATTCAATATTTTAATTGCAGTCGACTCTAAAACGACGGGCTCTTCTGCCGAAACCCGGGATCGAACCAGGGACCTTTAGATCTTCAGTCTAACGCTCTCCCAACTGAGCTATTTCGGCCCCGCCCACGGTGTCTTAAAAAAGATATAATGGCTGTATCATTTGAGTCTTTTTATTCACTGTTAGGTATTTATTTAATAAACACCGTAGCAATCACTTTGAGGGAACCAAAGATACATTAAAAAACTGTTTCCGTCTTCCAATGGTTCACTAATTTATGAGGATAAAGACAAGAAGACAGCTACAAATTAATGTCTTAAGAACTGCCGTAACGACTTAGTTAAATCTACAATTTGTTCCTGATGGAATCCACAGATCCGGAGCAGAGAAAGACCCCATTCAGCTACATCCCTCCTGATTACTCCTTCTTCGGCGTTGCTACACGTCCCTTTCGGCCAGATTTTATTGGTTGGTGCGCCACGCGAGGTGCACGAATAAATGAATATGATTTTGAAGTAAGTTATTGAAGAATTGGGAAAGGGGAGCCATATTTATACGTCCGGAGCATTCGCTTGTAAGTCCCTTTCACAAGACTTTTGTCGCCTTCCCTGGTGGTCTAGTGGTTAGGATTCGGCGCTCTCACCGCCGCGGCCCGGGTTCGATTCCCGGTCAGGGAAAACTACTTTTTTTTTCTTGCCCCCAACCCCCTGTATTTTCACACATGCAGAAGGGGAAACTTGTAAAGACGAACCACCAAATTGTGTACAAGTTAACTTTTAGTTTTCATTTGTGGCGTTTTCTGCCTAGAAATTCTGCAAGTTTTGGTATTCCAAGTGCAAAATCACAAGCGATGTAATTTTCAACGGTTTTTAAAATTTTGTTAATGAGCACTTAACACCCGTTGACCGAGAGCTGGGCACTAGTTTTTTAACTGCTTTAAAATTTTAACTCGTTCAATTGGATGATTCAGTGAACGGGAAATTTTGGAAGCAGTTGATTAACTTTAGGAATTGGTTGAGATTAGCATAATAAGATGAAGAGACAGCTACGAAGAGGAGAGAGAAGAAATTGGGACGTCATCTCCCTGAGATTTGTCTTAGCTGGTTGTGCGTGAGTTTCTGAAGCCCGGAGAGCGGCTGGAATTTTGAAACGCCCTCCCTCTCCCCCAGATTTTGTCGTTTCATTGCTACAGATGGGCGCTGGGGGATCGCCCTAAAAATACTACACAGTAACGTAACCCTGTACCAAAGCGGTTTCGGGACTGCCTCATCTCTCCAGCGCCCCCGCCTGTCTTCCCCTGTGAAGGCACAATTTGGGGTTTCCTAAGAAAGGGAATAGGGGAAGGCTACAGTATCCAAGTAAAACTGCTGTCACAAAACTGAGAAACAGGCAAACGATGTATTCAGCATCTCTGAATGCATACCTGAGAAATTTACTGATAGCTGCTTGAGAAAAAGCAGATTGTTATTCTCCCGACTTTTGACAAGGTTTGATGCCTCTGTGCTAATTGGCTCCTGTCTGACAGTACTGGCGCGCAAATCTTTGTTACTTGTTGTCTAAATAGCAGCCACAGATGTAGTGCTTATTATTTCCGTCTCATTTCTTATAAAAGTTTGATGCACATGCTCAGCAAGCTTCCAAACAAAGACCGTGGTGCCCCTGATCTTTACAACAGATGGGGACATGACGTTTTTATGATCATGTTAAATGAAGCAGTACTCTTTTTCCAGTTAATTGCACATTCCCTGCTCTCCCCCAAACCCCATGTATAAATTCACAAATTGCAAAACTTTTTTGAGCTGGGACACTCCTTTGTCATCTTGCCAATACTCTTCTTGAGTTAATAAACTTTGACACATACGGAAGATCAATTTGTCTAAGAAATTTTGTTTTGACATAAGCTTGAAAGTAGTATAATTTGTCAAATTCCTGTATATACTGAAGCTATTCTGTGTCTTTCTGCCTGATGTTTCACAGGAAATCAATCCCCTAGGCCTGATGGCAATCACTTCCTGAACACCATCGTCATTTCTTGGTGTCACATTTTGTCTCCTCTCTAAGTAACACGAATCCTTTGCTTCATTTCTTTTTATATCTCTGTTTTCAAGGGAGCAGTCTGGGTAGGACTCCTGAACGTGTGTAATGCTTTTTTTTTTTTTTTAACTTTCCACATAAAGCTAATTGGATTAGAGACAAGGGACTCTTTGAAAGTTATGACATTTTTCCTTCATCTGTTATGAGCTATTACTCATTCTCTGTGGAGAAAAAATTTCCCTAATCTATATTTTAGTACAGTGGGTTCTGTTCACTCACCAGACTGCTATCTGATAACTTGTCAACTCAGAGGCAAAATGGCAAATATATAACAAAACCAAGTCCACATCAGGACAAGAGGAAGAAGGGAGAATGTGAACGGCTGTAAGAAAAAGGACAACAGTTGGAGTCAATGAATCAATCTGTGAATACTAAGGGCCAGTGTAGGTTTGTACTACGTTAGTCTCTAGGGAAGATGAAAAATGAGCAAGACACAATCTTACCTCTTAACATCCCTAAACCCAGTTTTTTCATCTGTAAAACGGGAATAAAAATATTTACTGCATACTCTTGTTATGAGGAGTAAATGAAAAAATGCACAAGAAGCACTCAGCCATACTATTGTCCTAATATACGGGTTTTTATTATCGTTATTATTACTACTGTTGTGGTACTTATGCTGAGTGGAGGAGGCAGATATTTTGAACAAGTTTTCTATTGGGCAGAAGAGTAATCTGCTAAAATGAAATGTGGAAAAGCACAGTGGGGTGTGTGTGTGTGTGTGTGTGAGTGTGTGATTTGGAGGCAGGGTGGAGAACTGATCATTTTGAAGTGGGCTTTGAAGAATGAGCAAGATTTCTGTGAGGGAACAAAAGGGAGACCAACATTCCAGGACAAGAGATCAGAGAAGCAAAGCACAGAATTGTGAAATCTCCCAGATGGTTCAGGACTTTGAATTCTGAATTCTTTGAATTCTGAACTAGCACTTGGAAGATCTCTGCTACCGATGGTATGGCATAAGTTTTCCGTGTCAAGCTTTCTGGCCATACACACAGTAAAGCTAGAATTCCGTCTACATTTATTCCGATGGCAGTTGCTGACAAATCCGGCTCTTACAGGTACATAGTTGCTTCCCAGAAAATTTCTCAAGTCAGTCGGTCCAAGTGAAATGATTTTAAATGCTTTAAAATCAGTTTGGTCCCTAAAGAGAGAATCATCAGAGTTCTCTGTTCAACTTCCAGGAATCTGTGATGGTGGTTCCAAATCCCACTCATGGTCAGCCTACGCAACAGTTGAGCTGAAGCTATTCAACTGGGGCCCTCTTGACTGAAATAGAACCAGCGAGAAAGGCAGTCCTCCTCGTTTCCTAGAGAGTACACACTGAGCGGATAGTCGGATAGAGGGTACTAGTAAGTGCGTCTCCAGGGACCAGGAAGAGGGATATGTTTGTATCCAATTTAAATTCCTTGTTCCGACTCTGTGTGGCGTAGGCCCTTACACCTTCCAGGGATTCTTGAGGCGTTCGTTTGGGCTCTTTATTTCTCTGATTCTTAGAATCTTAGATTCGGAAACAGTCAAGTAGCGGCAGCTCCCAGGGACCCCCCACCCCCCATCACCCCGACTGGTCCGTGGGGGCTGTGGGAGAAGCCCTCCTCTTTTCATCCTCTTTCACCTCTTTCTCCTTTCTTCCTCTTCTCACCTCTGGCTCCTTCAGGGATCTCGGTCTCACCCTGGGAGAGGGCTTGTCGAGGGAGAGGGGTTTCTGGTTCAATCCCGACCCCAGGCCCCCTACACCCAAACTGTTTTTCTCTTTTTAGATTTCTCGCCAGTCTCGTCTCACTCCAGCCCCCTACCCCCACCTCATTCCTCAATGCAGTCGTAAATTCCTCCAAGCAGGCCTTTCCAGATCTGCACTGAGTTAGCTCCCCCACCTAAGTGTGATCCCAGCCCTTCTACAATCACAACACTGAGTTGTAATTTCTTGATGAATGTTTGCCTTCTCTCCTAGTTCTGAGGGTGAGGACGGCAACTGTCAATGTTTCTGCTGAATACCCAGAGCCCAACACAGTGCCCAGGTAGACAGTAGGCACTCAAGGCAATACTTGTTGAATGAGTGAATGGACTCCTGATGCCCACTCGTGGATATAGTCATTTTCTCTCAAGTTATTTCTTCATTTTTTTCTTTCTGTTTCCCCCCTTTTGGTTTACTATTGAGGAAAGCAAAGAGTAGAGAGAGAAAACTGGTCCCTGGATTGATGCCTTTGATGGATCAAGTTGAAGCTGATGAAGCAGTGAACCAATTAACACCTAGCAGGAGGGTACTCTTGCTCTGTGTCTCTGAGGGTTAAAGTTGTCACAAAGTAGTCAGTCTCCATCAAACTGTGGCCATCTTGCCCTCAGAGATCCAGAACTGGTGGGAATACATAGTCCTGATAGTGGAGAGGAGATGACTGCTGTTGTGAAGGGCTGAGAGAGAGAAACAGGCAAACAACTCAGATTAACACAGAAGGTGAGAAAAGAGGCTCCTAGCCTGGGATATATGGAGGAACAGGGGAAAGTGAGGCTTTAGCCAGGAAGAAGAGTAAGGGGCAACTATGTTGCTTCTGCTTGCTTGAGTATCTTTTTTCTTCATCATTTTCCTAAAGTAATCTCCCCAGGAAATAACATCTGGTAATTGCTCAAGTATTGCAACTAAGGATGTTGAGATACTACTGAATCAGTTTTTGATTTTTTTTTTAGAAGGAAGAGAAGGCCATGTGAAGGCAAAGTAGAGAGAAATTTGTAGATGCTGACCTTAAAGACTGGAAAGAGGTGGCCACAAGCCAAGGTATGCCAACAGCGGAAGCTGAAAGAGTCAAGGACCCCAATTTTTCCCTAGAGTCTTCAGAGGGAGGTCGGCGCTGAGGACGCCTTGATTTTGGCGGGTGATACTGATTGGACTTCCGGCCTCCAGAATTATAAGAGTATAAATTTCTGTTGTTTTAAGCCACACAGTTTGTGGTAATTTGTTACAGTAGCCACAGGAAACTAACACCCAGGCACTGTGCAATAAATTCCATATGAGCAATTCCAGTATAGGAATTTGTAAGAAAGATTATTTTCATTGGAATATTGGATAAAAACACTTAGCATTGAATTTCTTGGAGATAAACGGCAAAACAAACAAACTCCAGCGTTAGCTAACTTTCTTTTTTGAGATTTTATTTCTGACATAATCTGCACAATGTATTTTCATTTTCGACATCTTGTCTGATTCAAAACTTTTGGGTCAGGGAGACCCAAGCGCCACCGCCTGCACTAAGAAGAGAAACGCAGGCAGCGACTTTATCAGTGTATTGCATTATATTATGACAGCAACTATACTTTTAAATGATTCGAATCTTAGCGTTTCCAAATGAACGGCCCAACGCCTTTGGCCCTGGGGGCATTTCTGCGGAGACTGCCGTCCTTTTGAATTTTTACCTCCGTAAACAGCAAAGACTGTGCTCTCTGACTCTTTCGTTGCGTTGCCTTTCTTTCACAGCGTCCCCTCGCCCAAAATTACCCCCGAGTCACTCAGCAGCGCCGGGGATCCGGCTGGGCGTCACCGTCCACGGCGAACCCGAAACCACTCCGTCCCGCGGCCCCTTTCTCTTGTGTTGGTGACTAAAGGGGCGGGCGTCCCGGATTCGCTGGTTTCCTCCCGCACTGCTCGCAGCTGTGGGGAAGCAAGATGTCGGGGGTCAGGCTGGTGGCGGCCGAACACCAGGCAGAGGTTGTCAGGTGGTACTGGGAGGAACGCCTGAGAAGGAAATGCCCTGGAGAGAAGACAAACATGGGGTCGCATAGGGACGACATTTGCTCTTAGGGAAAAAGTGGAAGAGCTAGTTTGCCGGAAGTGGTAGCGTGGCCGAGCGGTCTAAGGCGCTGGATTAAGGCTCCAGTCTCTTCGGGGGCGTGGGTTCGAATCCCACCGCTGCCAAGGCTTTCTTTTCTCCTTGCCAACTGCCTGGCTTGATAGACACCCTTCCTTCATTTCCTTACCAACTGCCTGGCTTGATAGACACCCTTTCTTCATTTCCAGCGTGAACAGTTCTCACGTCTTCCAAACTCAGGCCCATTTTTCTCCTTTTCCTTTGACTTCTGTTTATCTGGGAGCCAGAGATAACTGCCCTAGAACAATGCTCAACCTAAAATGAGCACCCAAATAATCTATTCGTCCGCTATTGAGAGGCCAATATATTCTAGGCACGATTCTAGGCACTGCAGATACAGCAATGAGTAACAGACAAAAAGTGCTTTTATGCATACCATCCTTATTACAAACAAACTCATGGATTTCAGATTCCTTGATTTCACTTGTAACTTAAGACAGATTCTGCCAATGCCTTCGAAGGAATAATTTATGTTCAGAATAGTCATTGTTCTTCCTCCAGCCTCTCTGCAGTGGGCTTATCTCACGTTTGGAACTCTATGGAGATCTGAGAAGAGACTCTGCAGAAAGCGCCAGCGCCTTGTCTCACAACTACAGGACACATCCCACCAGGGCCAGGTGCCCTAGACTCGCTGCGCGCCTAGATTCGGCTTTTGCGCTCAGTTGCACGCCACGTCTCCTGGCTTGGGATGGGCTTGGAGGGGGTGCTCTCTGTGCTCTGAGCAGATTCTTATGCACACATCGTGTCTCTTTCTCATCCTCTAGGGCTTTTCTTGGAAGTTGTTTCCTTCTGGAAGCCTTCCCTGATCTCCCTCTCTCCCTCCTACCAGCTCCAGAGTTACAATTAGGGAGGGTATGGAGGGGATATGGAAGGGAAGAGCACAGAGGGTCCCTGCCCTCATGGAATGTAGATTCTAGTGAGGTTCACAAGCATTAGATAAGTTATTGCCCAAATATGGTACAACCCGACCAAAAAAGATAGTTCTCTATGTGTAGACTTTGAATGAAGTTCCAGATTTAAGAGAATAAAAAAGTTAAAGAATAATATGTATTGCATGATAGGTGGAAGGACACACATCAAATTGTTCCCAGTGGTTGCTGTTGGGAAACGATTTTCCACGAGTCTCTCAGTTTCTGCATGTATTGTGAGTGAGTCTCTCAACTGTTTTTTCTCACCAACAACCAAGTCTCTGATTCTCTGCAGACACCAACTGGGTGTTCAGCAATTCAATTCAATTCTGACACTAACTACCCAGAAGTAGTGCAGATTCCAAAAGTTAAAGGCTCAGTCCCCTAAGACTGTCCCCCACTTCAGATGCCATTTGCAAGTCCCAGGCCTCCCTTACTTCTGACTGACCAGCTATAAACCAGGGGTCCTCACAATCCCCTCCTCAGGTTGGATAATTTGCTAGAATGGCTTGCAGAACTCAGGAACACACTTGACTTTCATTTACTAGTTTATTATGAACAGATATAACTCAGGAACAGCCAAATGGAAGAAATGTACAGGGCAAGGAATGGCGTGGCAGGGAGGTACATGGAACTTCCATGCCTTCTCCAGGTGTGCCCCTCTCCAACACCTCCATATGTTCATCAGCTCTGAAACCCTCCTAATTCTGTCATTTAGAGGTTTTTATGAAGGTTTCATCCTGTAGGCATGACAGATTAACTCAATCTCCAGCCTCTCTCCCTTCCTGGGGAGGTTGGGGGTAGGGGTGGGGGCTGAAGGATCTAGGCTTTTAATCATGGCTTGGTCTTTGTGATGACCAGCCCCCATCCTGAAACTATCTAGGGACCCACCAAGAATGGCCTCATTAGAACAAAAGCGGCTCTTAGCATCCAGAAAATCCCCAGGGATTGAGGAGTTGTGTCAGGAACCATGGACAAAGACTAAATATATTATTTCTTAATATCCCTCAGAATCACTAACAGCCCTTGGTTCTGGACTATCTTTCAAAGATTTTTATATAAAGAACAGCCTTGGAAGATAGAGATAGCCTCTCCATTTGGAGCAAAGGACAGGCATTCCTACTGAGTTCCCTACACTCCGGGTTCCTCTCCTGTAATGCTACCCACTCTGTGTGCGGGCATCCATCTAGGCCCATCTGAGTCACCCTTGTGGGAATTGGTGCTTGAGAAAGCTGCACAAAGGCTGATAACCTGGCTCCTGCTATTGCTGTGAGAAATAAAATGTCTTTTGTCTCTGAAGGGTGGCAGCATATGCCACTTTGGTATAAGGATTACTTTGAGCTCAAGGCACTAAAAGAAACAGGTGCAAAAGGGCGCTCTGGAAGATGTCCTCTCTATGCCAAGAGGAAAGTAACATTCTTATCATCAAGGACAGGAAGTTGAACTTGAGGGAATTCTGTACAAACTATGTTAAAATAATTTGTATCTTCCTTTAACCTCCCCTTCTATTTTAGTTACTTTTCCACTATTGATCTCTTTGTTCAGCCTAGTGTAAAAGCCTTTCAGTTTTGCCACTTCTTTGGGTCTTCATTTCCTTATGAGGGTTCCCATTGTCACATAAAACTTATATTAAATAAATTTGTATGTTTTCTCCTGTTCATGTGTCTTATGGCAGGCCTAGCTGAAAACCCTAAGAGAATAGAGGTAAAATTTTGCCTCCCTTACATCTCTGCCCCAGGTGTCTCCCCTCTTCCACCAACAACCTTGAAACTGCGGCAGGCTCACGTGTTACCTTACAAACACAGTCAACTATCAGACTGTTCACAGTTCTTGATAGTTACATGTTGTCAACAGGCAGAGCAAAGGGGACAGAAACTATTTTCATTTTTATACTTTGGTGTTTCAATCGTTACCACTTATGTGTAAGTTGCAATTCAAACTTAAGAATTACAATGCTGCAAAAGGACAAATATAGGATACTATAAGTGCATTAAGTTTCAGCTAAAATAACCAACTCCTACTGCTATTTCCTTATTTATCCTTTTAGACACTGTCTTTTCTATTTTGGAATTTGAGAATTGACCTCTGGTACTCATTATCCCACAACTGATTTCCATCTTCCATCCTCTCAGTACAATGTATTTTTTTATACTGAGACATGTACTGTACTATGATGATATTTTCTTTTTTGTAAACTTTGATCATATTAAATTTATTAGTTGCCTTATCTTTTCATTTGATTAGTTTTCTGTCACTATAACATATTATTCCCTAATTTTCCAACATAACTGTGAAACTACTAAATACTTCTTCCCAACTGGTCAAATGCATTAGTTAATATTTTTCCCTGGAGAACTTCCAGAGTTCTCCAGTTGGGACTGGTTCATGCATAGTTAGAATCAGGGGCTTACCTTTGCTTCCTTCCTCTGCTGTAAAGTCTTTGCTTCCTTCCTCTGCTGTAAAGTCTGTTTCTTGGATCCCAAATCTCTTTTTTTCTTCTTGATTTTACTCATTTGTTTGGGTGGAACATATGATAAAATATGCACGTGAGATCTTTCATGTCTTTAAGGTATCTTTATTTTACCTCATACATGGGTTAATCATTTGATATAGAAATCTAAGTTAAAAATAATTTTCCCCTAGGATTTTGAAGGCATTGTTCCATTGTCTATCATCTCCAAGTGCTATTTTTGATTATTTCAATTCTACTCTATTTGTCCTTTGTATTTGTTTTTTTTTTTTTTTTCTGTCTGAAAACTTTGGGACTATCTTTTATCCACAGTATTTTGTAATTTCCCATTGATGTGTTTTGGTGTAGAAGTTACATCATTCATTGAACTGTGTGCTTGGCAAGACTTTCCCTCTAGGAACTAATTTTACTTTGGCAAATTTTCTGATATGATTATTTTGATACTTTCCTACTGTCTGTTTTTATGTTCTCATTCTTTTGGAACTTCTACTAATTGGGATCCCTGGATTGCTTCTCTAGATTTTTTGTTTTCTTTTCTTATATTTTATACATTCAAGAAGATATTCAGCAAGTTTTGAAGCATAATATTAAAATGAACACTTATGAACACATCACTCAAAATCTAGAATTACATCATCCAATAAAGTAGCCACTAGCCACATGTGGCTGTTTAGCACTTCAAATGTGGCCAACGTGACTGAGAACTGAATTTTTAATTCTAATTAGTTTAAATTTAAATTTAAAGGAGGATTCTCTATTCTGTTACTGGAAAACTTTTAAGTATATTTGGGACAACTTGGCTTTATGAATTGGTTTTTTCAATTATAAGTGTTCTGAAATTCAAGTACAGCTCTAAGAACAATATTTCTAATGAAAATTTAGTGTACAAACTAAGATGTGCTACAAATGAAATACACACTGGATTTTAAAGACTTGGCACAAAAAAGTAAAATAAAATAAAATACTTCATTAATGTGTCTTTGATTGTATGTTGAACTGATATTTTGAATATACTGGGCCACATATAAAATATATTATTAAAATTAATTTCATTTATTTTTTACTTTTTTAATGAAGAAAATTTAAAATTATATATGTGGCTGCTATTGTATTTCTGTTGGACAGTTCTGGGCTAGAACATTACTAAGACATTTGCATCAACTTATGTGCTTCTCTCCTATCCCATCACTCTGACTTGCTTTCAGAGGTAACTACTATCCCAAATTCTGTGTTTACCATTCCTTTACTTAAATAAATAATTTAAACCTATAAATATATCACTAATCAATGTATTATTTTGTCTTGCTTGTTTTTGAACTTTATGAAAATGGTACCAAACTGTATGTTGTCTTCTGAGACTTGCTTTTTCCACTCAACATGAAATTTCTAATTACCCATGTTACTGTTTACAGCTATAGTTCATTCATTTTCACTGCTGAAAAATATTCCATTATCTAAATATGGAAAAATTTGTTTTTCTAATACTGTGGATGAACATTTGGGTTGTTTCTGGGTTTTTGCTATTATGAACAATTATGCTATGAAAATGTTTGTACACGAATCTCGGTGCTTATGTGAGAGAGTTTCTCAGGATATATACCTAGGCATGGAATTGTTAGGTTGTAGGGTAAAGTTCAACTTTACAAGATAATATCTATTTGTTTTCCAAAGTGGTTGTATCAATTTATACCACTGGAGTCTAGAAGTATTCTATTTGGGCTCAATACAAAGGCATCTCAGCTTTCACAACAGGATGTCAGGCTTGCTACCCCTCCAGTCCACTGGTGTCTGAAGAATATGACTCTCCAATCAACAACACAAAACATCAACACTCCAGGATGGTCCAGAATTTAAACAGGAATTGCCACCTTGCCAGATTCTGTTAAAACTGACTGAAGAAATGATATGAAGGGATGCATTGTAGGGTTCTCAAGTTGGGCTCAGGACTTTGAGTCCAAAATCCAAATGCACATCATAGCCTGTGAATAAAATAAACACCCTGAACATGTATATACATTTTCCAAAAGCATATACATGTTGTTGCAATTAACAAAACCTCAAATTCTTCAGAAGAGCATGACAACATTTTGTCATCAAGCACTAAAGTACAACTACTGTTGTGTGTGCATGCACGGGGGGAGGGTGTCAGAGAAATTTGTTGATCGTCAAATAAGGGGTCCTCAAACTCGAAAAAGATTGGAAAACCACTGCCAATTCTCCAGACATATCCTAAACTCTGTCCTTAAGTCATATATCATCTGAAAGCCATATATCCAGTTTCATCCTCCATAGAAACAATTTCACTGAGTTATGTCCTACATGCTTTCATCAACAAACTATATAAGAAATGGCCATTTAAAAAATATGCTCTAATTTCCTGTAGAAATTGAACCTAAGGAACAATGTTTTAATCTGTCTTTTGTATAATAACCATGTAATTCCCTTTGGAATTTACCAGAAAATTGCATCTCTTAGACTCCTTGTCCTTCATTTTTAGATAATGTGTAACCATTTCTCAAAACGTTTTCCATGAAACAATAGTCCATGAAGATGCTCCCCTAAACAGGATTCTGTGGTCACTTACTTTTGGAAAGCAATGCTTTCTATAGCTCCTTTAAGATTCAGAAAGGACATTAGCATCTTACAAGCCCTGAGAAGTCTTTAAGAGAATTAAAAAACTCACCTAGCCAGCATTTCCCAAACTTTAAATTTTAAAGAAACATGAACCTGTAAAACACCTTTGAGAAGTGTTGGGTAACCTTTTGCTCATCTCTTTCTTTACCAGCCAGGGAACTTAGAACTACATTTAATTCTCAATTATGGTCAT
Source organism: Diceros bicornis minor (assembly GCF_020826845.1). NCBI lineage: Eukaryota > Metazoa > Chordata > Mammalia > Perissodactyla > Rhinocerotidae > Diceros > Diceros bicornis. The sequence goes on along the minus strand of NC_080753.1, from coordinate 37,856,078 downwards.
TATGTTAAGTAAGCTGACATATTTGCATCCTCTTCTAGGATTTTCAATTTCTATTTTAACAGGCTTATTGTGTGTGGGTATTTATTTTAATTCTGTCTGCAGTAAGGACCTGTAACATTTAAAAGAGAAAGGAAGGCTGTTAAGAGACACTGAAAGACTTGACAAGAAGGATATAAATTTACTAATACATTTGAAACAGGATTTCCTATGTCATGCAAATAGGCACAGCAAATATTTAAGAAATTAACAGTTGGAAGAAATTTTTGTGTATTTATAACATAGTGGGACAGGCTTCACGCTCTTTCCATGTGTAAACTGCTACTTGAGCAGCGTACAGCTGACTTCTACTTATCTGTAATTTTTAAATACGCCCTTGCCCTGCCTCCCTTTCCGCCCTGAATCTCAGCAACCCTGATTCCATATGGAGAAGTACCATTCAGGCTTGAAGTTAAAACAAAACAAAACCGTGCTAAAAATGATCAATGTTTATCAATTAAAAAAATGTTCTGTGCTGAACTGAGGTATAACTTCACATCCAAAAGATGTGGTACAGGCACACAGAAATTGCCCAGGTTAAGTCTGAGCATTCGGGGAGCATTTATGCAGAATTTACTAGTTAAGTGATCTTGAGCAGGCTTCTTAATCTTTTTATGCAATTTTCTCATCCTATAGGGATGTGGTATGGATTTAACAAGTTAAAATAGTGGCTGGCACAAAGCAAACACTGGTAAGTATTTATTATTATTGATAGACAAAGCCTTGGAAGTGAATGTACTCACTGAAGAAACACTGAATAGGAAGGTCAAGGAGAAAGGCTTTGGGGATCTCACAATTAGGGGTCAGGGAATCAGGAGACAAGGGCAGTCTAAGATGGAGGAGGAGAAATGGGAAAGTGTAAACACCAGAATCATTACTCTTATGTATTGGTGGTCAAAATATTGACTACTGAAAGGGTCTGAGAAACAGTTAGTGGAGAGAGGGGTTTCCCACTCTCATCAAGTTTGTGGGTTCTCCAAATTCTATGTTTTCTTTTCTTATGTCCAGTAAGATTTGAGCTCACTCGGAAAGCTTTTCCACACTCCTCACATTCATAAGGTTTCTCCCCAGTATGTACTCGCTTATGTCCAATTAGCGCTGAGCACTGACGGAAAGATGTGCCACACTCACTGCAGGAATATGGCTTCTCACCAGTGTGGATTCTTTTGTGCTGCCTCAGGACTGAACTATGATGAAAGGCCTTTCCACACACCTCACATTTGTAAGGCTTCTCTCCAGTGTGGATTCTTTGATGATTAGTCAAGTTTGACTTCCCACTGAAAGCTCTACCACACTCGGAGCATTTATAAGGTTTCTCTCCAGTGTGGATTCTTTGATGGATGGTAAGGCAATGCCGATCCTGGAAAGTTTTCCCACAATCCCCACATCGATAGGGCTTCTCTCCAGTGTGTTCTCTTTCATGAGCCCTGCGTTTACAGTTATGATGAAACGCTTTCCCACATTCCTTACACTTGTAAGGCTTCTCTTCAGTGTGGATTCTTCTATGTTTGGTGAGCTCTGCCTTGCTGCTGAAGGCTTTTCCACACTGAGGGCACTCATAGTGTTTCTCCTGAGTGTGGATTCTTTTGTGTTTGCTTAGGTCTGAGCTCCGGCTGAAGGCCCTCCCACACTCGTTGCACTCATAAGGTCGCTCCCCAGTGTGGATTCTTGTATGTTTGGTGAGGTCTGAACGCCCACTGAAGGCCTTCCCACACTCCCCACATTCATATGGTTTCTCCCCAGTGTGGATTCTGCCATGGATGGTAAGGGAATGCTTGAACTGGAAAGCCTTCCCACAGTCATTACATTCATAAGGCTTCTCCCCAGTGTGGATTATCTGATGCATACTGAGACGGTGCCTGGTCGTGAAGGCCTTCCCACAGTCATTGCATCCATGAGGCTTCTCCCCATTGTGGGTTTTTTTATGTCGGCAAAGAGCTGATCTACTACTGAAAGCCTTCTCACACTGGGTACAGTTAAAGGGTTTCTCCCCTGTGTGGATTATCTGGTGCATAGAAAGCTGATTTTTGGTCTTAAATGCTTTCCCACACTCATTACACATATAGGGTTTCTCACCAGAGTGAATTCGCTCATGGAGAATTAGGTCAGAATGCCAACTGAAATTTTTGCCACATTTGGCACATTCATGGAGTTTCTGTTCTATAAGAACTCTATTATATGGAATATATTTTGAGTTTGGATTGAAGTTTTTTCTAAGTATCTTCTGATTCTTTCCTTTCTTGAAGGTCACTTTCTCACAGCTTTCTTTCTCTTCTCTCAGTTTCTCCCTCATAGGCATTTCCCATTGACTCTCTAATTTGACATCTTGTACACAAACTTCACCAACCTCAGGATCCTGGGAAACAACCTTTAGGAGACTTGTAAATTTCACCCAGCAGACTTCTTCATTTTCAAAAACCTCTTGTTCTGAACTTGCCTTCTCCATCTCAGGCCATGACTTGTCAGTTGATACTTAAACCAGAAAATAAAAATGTCAGATGTTCAGAGAAAAGGAAATACATGAGATGGGAGAAGTGAAGCAATGTTAAGATGTTCGAAGAGTAAATAACTTTCCTACGCTGGAAAAATTGCTAACGTTACGGCAAAGGTTGAGATAGGCTGAAACAATGAAAAGTACTAAGATATTTCAAACTCAGGAAACTTTATAAAAATCTTGACAAATCTGCTCATCCTCTAGAACTTCCTAGATTAGTGGATGGCAACTTCATACACCTAGTCACCCAAGACAGGAAACTGGAAATCATCTTCAACTCCTTCTCATATTTATTCAGTTAACATTTTGCAAATTCTACCTGTGAAGTGAGCTGTAGAGGGGGTGCTGAAGTGCCAGAGCAGTTCCCTTTTAGGATCTGTCTGCTTTGCTCCAAGAGGGGGCCCTGGAGAGCCATATTTCTGCAGTGTAACTCTGCCCATCTGGGTAAGGCACATTATATCTGGGCAACACTTGACTCAAACTAGGCCAGATTCTCTCTTCTTGGACTTTGGAATCATGACGTAAGAGCAGGTAAGGCCAAGCTCTGAAGGTAGCCAGATTGTTAGCAATTAAATTTGGGAACCAGTGGTCGTGGGATGGCATATTGTGCAAGGGAGGGAATGTTCTGCTACCTAGACTGAGAAGCAGAGAATGTCAGTCTGCCAAGAAAGAAGAATGAAGCAGATCCACAGAGTATCAGAGAAGACAGCTGGAGAGAGCGGCCTGATAGCATTCCAGTCCCTTCTTAAGCCTGATATATAACTGCTCTTAGGTTCCATGACACACCCTGAATAATAAACAAATTCTTGTTCTTTTGCTTAAGCTAGCTTGAGTTAATTTCTACTGTTGGCAACCAACGAGTCCAAATCAATCTCTTTTCTCTTAACTCTATCCCTTCCTCTTTATTTGTTCTACGTGCATTCTCACCAGCTAACTTCAATATCCCCCACATGTCCTTCAGTCTGCCTCCCCTCTAATCCATCCTCAACATTGCTTCCACATTATTCTTTCTAAAAGTCAAATCTAATCATGCCCCTCTTTAGCTTAAAATACTTCAATGGCACTCCATAGTTAACCAGACAGAAAGGAAGTAAAGCATACAGTCAAGAGTCCCAGCTCTGGAGTAAGACTGTCTGGGTTCAAATCTTAGCTCTGACACCTAATAGCTATGCAAACTTGGGAGGATTATCTAACTTCTCTCTCTGCCTCAGTTGCTTTATCTATAAAATGGGATCTAGACTACCCATGATAATTAAATGAGTCAATGTACGTAAAGCCCTTGCAACACTGAAGTAAGTACTTTATCAATCTTATCTGTTATTATAAGAATAAAGTTCAAAGTCTGTGGTTTATCAAAAACTCCATCAATCATGATCTTGCCCCCGTGTACTGCTCCTGTACTTTCCCCACTGGCTACCCCAAGTCCTTTGCTCTGGTCATACTGAATTAGTCACAGTTCATATTCTTTTACTCCTCAATACTTTCTTACATGTTATTCCCTCTGCCTAGAATGCCTCTCCCCTCCTTCAACTAAATGATCTCACTTATTCCACATAACTTAGTTCATTTGTCATTCCTTCTGCAGTCTTTTGGTCCCCAGGTCAGATTTAGATGCTTCTCTTCTATGTTTGTATATACCAGGTACATATCTCTAACTACATATCTCTATAACTCTCACCATAATGTACTATAGAATCACTTATTCACTCACCCGACTTCCCCACTAGAAAATTAGCTTCTGGAGGGCAGGGCCCATATTTTATTTGATTCTATATCTCTAGTACCTTGTATAGTGCCTGGTATACAATAGTTGCTCAATAAATGTTTGTTGGATGGGAGGAAGAAAGGAAGTGTAGTATTGTGATATGGCAGCTGGAGTTGGCCTATAAACAAAGAATGATTTTTTTTGGAGGGCAAACACAGAAAACAGTTTGAATGAAGAAATGATAATATTTCATGACTGACTAGACAAGAGGGTCAGAGAGAACAGAAAGGGAAAGTGAGAAAAATGTAGAACCAGATGTAGAAGTAGGCAGAGTTAATGAGAGACATCCTGTGGGTAGAGATGAGTTTGACTTTAGACATGTTGCTTTCCAGGTGACAATGGGAAATCCAAATAAAAACCAGGAATTAGAAACATGAGACTGCTGCCTAGGAAAGAGGTGAGGGTTAGCATTATCAATGTGGCAGGAATGTGCATCAGAGCTAAGAGCTGAAGCCACGAGAGAAACTAACTTCACAATAAGGAAGAACAGAAAAGGTACGAGTGAAAGGCCCAGGACTCAAAATGGGGAAGATCCTGAAAAAAAAACTGGAGGCAGAAAAGCAATGTTCTCTGAGCACTGGAATAACTGATATATAGAGGGGAGACGAATTCTCTGAGCTTTTCTTGAGGACCAAATTGCAAAAAGCCTATTAGATAGGTTGCAAAGAACCAATTAGATAATGACAGAATAATTGCCCAAATAGCTTGTTGTTGTTGTTTTTTTCCCTCTTCCTTAAGGTTTCCTGATTGGATTTCCTTCTTAGTGATGGATTTCCCATCACTACGAACATTCTATAATCATTTTGTCACATGGAAGAGAGGAGGTGACTGAGAGCTTCTCCATCACTTACCTGGGAAGGAGCAGCTCAGGAGCTCCCTGTCCTGTAGATCCTGAACACAGGGCTCTGCCCCTCGTTCCAGATGGGAGATCAAAGGAGGTTTAGGAAATGGAAATCCTGGTTGCAGAGAAGGAATAAGACAGTGTGTAGAGCAACACAGAACTGTCCTAACACTTGCCTTGACCCCTCTGTTTGCATATGGAAACAGGAATGAAATGTCCATTTGGGTAGAGAAAAGAGTTTATTCAGGGGTCTGGTAACATGTAAATGAACAGGTTTAGGGACTTTCTCAGAAAAGTCATACTCAGAAGGGCAAAGAGATTCTGGGAAATAATCATTTGGTTGTATTTCCTTGTTCTATTTAGGAGGATGGGAGTCCATACAGGGAGGCCATCTGTTTTGGGCCGCTAGGAAAGAGTTCATAACTAGGAGCTGAATACAGAGCACCTTATGAAAAAGAAGAGGCATGAGGAGGCAAGAATCCAGGGAGAACAGAAGCTAAGTGTCTCCTTTTTACCCAGGCAGAGTCTCATTTCAAAGAATCAGAAACAGCAAATAGTTTAGCCAGAAAATTATCTTGCTATGTAACAGAGGCAACTCAAAACTCTAATTTTGGGGGAAGATCCTGATGATAAAGAATGAGGGCTCTGACTTTCAATATGAGACCCCATATACATCAATAAATAAAGGAGTTAAAAAAAAAAAGGGAGAAAGTACTAAGCGAAGTGCAGGGAAAGTCCTTACCAAGCGATACTATGTTCCCATAATTTTCCAGCATCACATCTTTATAGAGGTGCCTTTGAGCGTGGGTCAGACACTGCCACTCCCTGCTACTGAAGCTCACAGCTACATCCTCAAATGTCACTGGCTCCTGAAACAATATGTTCCTGCTGTCCTGGAGAAAACTTCATAGTTCTCTCAGGAAACAGAGGCAGAAGAAAAGGATTTGTAGGGAGAAGGTTTACAGAAGTGAAAGGCTGTTACTGTTTGGAATATATTTGGGGATGAGGTGAAAGGGAGCATAGGCTTTCAAAAACAAAAAATAATGAAAGAGGAAACAATCCACAAGTGGTTTATCACCCAACAAAATGATCCTTATGAGAGGGAGCATCTGGATTTGGGAGTTGTACAGTCAGGGAATGCAGTGAAAATAAGGCCATATTTAGAAGGCAGTGATATATTTTCAGGAAGAATGGAGGGGGCCTCAGCTCACTTGGGCCTGGCTCACCAGTGTGAGATTTGCTCCCGGCAGGTTTCCTTGGCTTCCACCTTTGCCAAAGGCAGGATATTGAGCAGCTGGTAGAGCTGAGAGAAGAGAAATAAGCCAAGGGTCAATGTAGCATATTATTGATGAAAACTTCCGCTTTCATCCTCTCTTCCCCAAATGTAGAAGCTTATTGAGCTCTAACTCAGGGGTTAAGTCTACCGGCTTAGAGTACCCTCCTTCTCCATTATTTCTCTAGTCTTGGTTTCCAGTTTTGGGCATCAGGCCCTGGCATAGCAGTCAAACCAAGCGTATGTGCATTCTTCCTCTCTCACCTACTATACGTTTTTCTCTGGTCTCTCTTTATCCTAGAATAACCTTATTCCCTCCCCAAAAGGCTCGAATCACGATCACCAGCTTGTATGATAATCTCTCTTCCTGTATTTGAATTTTGAAGTCATTTTCTCCAAAAAGACTTGGGGTGGGTGTTGGGGGAAAGGAAAGGAGGGGAGGTATGAAACAGAAATATCTAGGGATAGGCCTAAACCTTATTTCTTTTGGTAACTAAATGGCTGGTCTACCTTCAACTAGTTTATTAGAAAAAATTTTTCCTTGTTCTTATTAGAGAAGAATCACTTTCCCCCGTGATTATTTCTCCTATTAATTCCCTAGCAGTAAGCTATCCTCCCCATACCAGTGTATAATGGTACACACAGCTTTTTAAAATGCAAGAGATACTTTCTCAGAGTGTCCAAGCATCTAGGTATAATCCATATGGATTGAGTGAGAAGTACAGTTTCACATTACTAATTAATGGGGTCCTATTTTATTACTTGCAGGCCAGCTCAACCCTTCTGTGGCTTCAGTGTTCATGGTGACTTATCTTTCTTGATAGTTCATTAACACATCCCCAAGTCCAAGCTTGAATGGGGTCAGTCACCTATTGGTAAGACTCTAGGATTACCCCTTGGCTTCAGGCCCCCAAAACTATCATTCCAATTTTACCAAAACTCAGTTTAGGAGCAAACTGGCTTCTTCCCATAGAAATTTCCCAAGAAGACTCTTCTTTGGTCTGGGCTACTCTTAGCTTTTGACCAAGACCAGGGCTGTGTTTCAGTCACTGTGGATACCACTCAGTTTTTCCATTATCTCACTCTAAAAACCCAAGTTATTTTATAATTATTTATCTTAAAAAGTCCCCAACCCCCTTGGACAACACAGAGCTCACAGCAGATATATGTTCTGCTCTGTAATCTTATATAACAGTTCTTTTCCTTATAACATCAACAAACTTAAACCTCCCAGTTGGGCTTTTTTCAGTGAACACTTTATTATGAACATTTCAAATATAAAGAAAATTGAAAGAACTGTATAGTAAACATCCATATATTCGCCACTTATATTCTACAATTAACATTTTGCAACATTTACTTTCTCACATATGTCTCCATGTAACTATCCCTGTATCTGTCCATTAATCCATTTTATTTTCTGATGCATTTCAAAGTAAGTTGAAGACATCAGTATACTTTACCCCTAAACACTTTATCACACATATCATTAACTATTAGAGTTCATTATTTCTTTATATTCTTGTTTTTGAAGTAAAATTTACATACAGTAAAATGTATAAGTCTTAAGTGTACCATTAGATAAGTTTTTTTTTTCTTGCTGAGGAAGATTCGCCCTGAGCTAACATCTGTTGCCAATCTTCCTCTTTTTGCTTGAGGAAGATTTGCCCTGAGCCAACATCTGTGCTAATCTTGCTCTATTTTATATGTGGGTCGCCACCGCAGCATGGCCGCTGATGAGTGGTGTAAGTCTGTGCCCAGGAACCGAACCTGGGCTGCTGAAGTGAAGTGTGCTGAACTTAACCCCTAGGCCACGGGGCCAGCCCCCCAGTGGATAGGTTTTGACAAAACATCCTCCTCTCTAACCCAAACTCCCCTCCGGATATATCCTAGCTGGACTTTTACCATATCCTCTTCACAAATTGGGAAAGTTTTGTTAACTCATAGTAGTTCTTTTTTTTTGTAAAGTGTTCATTACATTAAAATTTTTTTTAATTGTGGTAAAAAACATATAACATAAAATTTACTATCTTAACCATTTTTAAGTGTACAGTTCAATAGTGTTAAAAATACTTACAATGTTGTGTAATAGATCTCCAGAAGTTTTTCATCTTGCAAAATTGAAACTCTATACCCAGTAAACAACTCCCCACTTCTCCCTCTCCTCAGCATCTGGTAACCAACACAATGATTCTTTTTTTTTTTTTTTTTTTGTGAGGAAGACCAGTCCTGAGCTAACATACGATGCCAATCCTCCTCTTTTTTGCTGAGGAAGACTGGCCCTGGGCTAACATTTGTGCCCATCTTCCTCTACTTTATATAGGACGCCACCACAGCATGGCTTAACAAGCGGTGCATCGGTGCACGCCCGGCATCCGAACCGGCGAACCCCGGGCCGCCTCAGCAGAGCGCGCACACTTAACCGCTTGCACCACCAGGCCGGCCCCATCAACACAATGATTCTTTTTTTTTTTTTTTAATTTTTTGTTTATTGCAGTAACATTGGTTTATAACATTGTATAAATTTCAGGTGTACATCATTATACTTCTATTTCTGCATAGATTACATCATGTTCACCACCCAAATACTAATTACAACCCATCACCACACACATGTGCCGAATTATCCTTTTCACCCTCCTCCCTCCCCCCTTCCCCTCTGGTAACCACCAATCCAATCTCTGTCTCTATGTATTTGTTTAATTATTCTTAAGCTTTATTTTTTAGCTTCAGAATTTGAAATGTCAGCTTCTGCCCTCAAATTAAAAATGAACTTGGGAGACAGCCTATATGCTCAAACAACAATACAAAACTATCTTAGTCAACTTCGGCTGACATAACGAAATACCATAGACTGGTGGCTTAAATACCAAAAATTTATTTCTCACAGTTCTGGAGGCTGGAAGTGTTAGATCAGGGTGCCAGCGTGGTTAGGTTCTGTTAAGAGCTCTCTTCCTGGCTTGCCTTCTTGCTTTGTCCTCACATAGAGACCTTCCCCTTCTTATAAGGACACTAATCTCATCATGGGGGCCCTACCCTTATGACTTTATCTAACCTAATTACCTCCCAGAGGCCCCACCTCTAAATATTATCATATTGGGGGTTAAGACTTCAACATATGAATTTTGAGGGGACACAAGCATTCAGTCCATAACGATACTATTTGTTAAAGTGGTGTACAGAGTTATCTGAGACAAGATTAGTTCATTTATATTATATGTTAGGTAATTGTAAATTTATGGTCCTTAAAATCACCTATGGGAAGAGAATTCAAGATCTTTTGAGAAAAGGAGGACTGGGAGACTCCATCAGATGTGAATCATAAGAATGTATATATTTTTATATTTGACAACATGAAATAAAATGAGCACCCAAGTTAAGCAATATCCATTATTTTCTACCTCTCTTAAATTTGTAATACCTATGTTCTATATTATTAATTTTCATTTATGATTCCTTATACAGTAGAAATTTCAGGATTTCTCCTCTGGAAGTTCCAATAATATACTTAGAAATGTATTTTACTTTTTTTTTCTTTGGAGGTAAGATATACTAAAAAGCCTATTTTTCGGGTGTCCAGGTGCCTAGTCCTCTGTCTATAAGTCTATGCCTTTCAGGGTCTGATTTTATGACTCCAGAATTCCCAAATACCATCTCCTGGGTCCCACTTCCATCAGTCACTTCTTATAGAAAGCTTACCCATTTTTCTCTTCACATATGGCACTAAAGAGCATTTTTAATGCCCAGAATCACTAAATAATAAAATTCTTTTACTTTTCCCAAAGCTTAATGACAAAATCTTTACTCTTTCTTTTGCCACTGCGTTATCTTCTATTTCTCAGTATAATTAAAAAATTTCAGGGTTCCAAAAAAGCCTCCAGAAATAAAATTACACATACTCAAACTTTACAAGTTGGTAAAATTGTGGTTGAGTAGGAGTTACTGAATTATATCACAAGTTTCATACGTGTAAATATTTATGTACACATAGGTAAGCTATTTATCATATATATCAAGTTGTACATATAATAAGTGATTGAAGGCAATCAATTTCTTTGATAAATTGCTCTGTAGAATCTTTTCTTATGAACCTTTGCTTATTTTCAAATTTAATTTAAGATGAGAGCAGAAACTGAATAATTTACCTCCTCTCAATACTAATCCAAGTTTAGTACAGAAATGACAGAAACATTCTATAAATGCTCAATAATAAGCAGATTTCCAGGCCCCAGGAAGCATCTCCCACCCATTCGGTGTCCCTGCTCCATTCTCAGGTCCCATGCCACAATACCCTGTGTGCCTCACCTCTTTCCTGCAGGAGCTGGGTTTCAGGGGTCCAAAGCAGCTGGCTTGGTGGTCCTGGACTCTCAACTGACATTACAACCTATTGCAGGGCACAGAATAAAATCGGGGAGGTTATGGAGGAGAGAAAAATATATGGGAAACTGCAACCAACTATAAAGATTTTCCATGGAAATACTATGAGGGGAGAGAAAATCAGGGACTCAGTCCCTAACTGACCTTATGAAAAGTAGAAAAAGCATCCAATTACTCTATAACTAGAAAGGGTTCATTACATTAAAAACTTTTTTTTCTTGTTTTTTTTTTTTAATGGGGTAACATTGGTTTATAACATTGTATAAATTTCAGGTATACATCATTATACTTCTATTTCTGCACAGATTACATCATGTTCTCATGTTCACCACCCAAATACTAATTACAATCCATCACCACACACACGTGCCTAATTATCCCTTTCGCCCTCCTCTCTCCCCTTAAAAACTTTTTTTAACTATGATAAAAAACACAACATAAAATTTAACTTTGATTTATGATTTAACGATCACCAGCCATCCATGAAAAATAATATCCAGAAGGAGAAGACTTCCACAAGGTCAATCCAGGCCCACCCACACTCCCACTGCTTTCCTCCTTTCCTGGACTCATTTCCCCTTCTTCCTCCTTGTGATATATCGCAGACCCTCCTCTTCATACCTGTTGCAATTTTTTACCCAGCTTTCTTTTCCAGTCTTCCAATACTGTCCTGGTTTCTTCTCTGCTGGCTGGATCCAGCTCCCAAAGTCAGTTCTGGCTTTGCCCAGACGAGTTTTGAAGTGGCTCTGGTGGATGCCAGCCTCCTTTGGGGGATACGAATCTCGGTGGTGTCAGCCCAAGTGCCTCTCCTGACCCACAGGGCAGCTGCTATTTGGCTCGATGTGTCAAACACTGCCTTGGATTTGGGGTTCGTGAGCAGCACTAAGCTAGCTGTGATCTCGCACCTTCTTTTCCTGTATATTCGATGAAAGGATGAGAAAAGAAAGGAACGTGACCGCAGCAAAAAGAAGGAATCACTGAGGATCTGAGGTATCTATGAGAGATGAGGGAGCACAGGAAGACAAATTGAAAATGTTAATATATTCAGAATACAACCTCCACTGCTACCACCTTGCTCCAAGCCACCATCACCTGCCTTGCCCCCCATTATTGCAGTAGCCTTCTAACAGTTAGAAGGCTACTGCTTCTATTCTTGCCTTCCGTCTGTCTCTTCTCTATACAACAGTCAGAGTGGTCCACTTAAAATTTAAGTTGGATTATTTCATCTCTCTGCTTAAAACCTCCCAAGGGCTTCATCTTACTCAAAATAATCAATGGCATACAAGGCCCTATAGAATGTGTGCATTTCTTCTAACCATCCCTCTTGCTTATTCAAAATAAAAGCTGAAGTTGTTACAGTGGCATACAAGTCTATAGGATGTGCCTATTACCTCTCCTACTATTCTCTCCCTCATTCAATCCTCTTCAGTCACACGGACTTTCTTTCTCTTCCATCTTAGGCACATTCCATCTTAGGGCCTTTGCATCAGTTGTTGTCTCCACCTCAAGCTAACCTCATGGCAAATAATCTTGCCTCCTTCAAGTGTTTGCTTGTATGTCATCTTCCCAAGGAGACCTACTTTAGGTTCCCTATTTAAAATTGCAACCTACCCTCTCCTTCCAATCCCCATATGCCTTACCTTGCTTTACATTTCCTCTATTTTTTTTTTTCTGTAGCACTTTATCACTTTCCAACATGGTGCATGTTACCTATATACTATGTCTATTGTTTATTGTCGGTCTCCTCTTCACCAAAATATAGGCTCCTAGGCTCTTGAATGCAGGGATTTTTGTCTATTTTGTTCACTGCTGTATTCCCAACATCTAAAACAGTGCCTGCACTAGTAGGCGCTTAATTAAGAATTGGCTGAATGAATAACACATGAATGGATGCTGGTGAGAAAAGATAAAGAATGGGTAAACCACTGGAATAAGAAGGGCAGGAGGGAGTTAGGCATACCAGAGGGAAAGCCCTGTCTGGGGGAGGAACCCCAGCGGACCCCACTCCCAGGGGACCCGGCTCCAAAGCCCCGCCCCGTCCCCGCCAGCAATCCCGGGTGCACCAAAGGAGGCGGTGTATTTAAAAAAGGCGAGCGGCGAGTGGCGGCGCCGGGCTCCTCCCCACCCGCCTCTCAGCCAGTTTCCAGGCCCCACTAGCAGCTTGGGAGCCCCAACTGAGTTCCCGGCCCACCCTAGCTCGGGGCACAGACCTTCCCGCCGATATTTTCCCCAAGAAATGATAAAATAGACAAATCTAGACTAGTTCCACTTCCTAGTCCTCCAGTAATCATTTCCGGTGACTTTCTAGGAAACGCCTCAACTCGCTGGTCGAGGCGTTCCCTAGAAACTCTCCGCCCGCGCTCCTCCGGCTTAAGCCTTTTAGGAGTTTGCGCAAGGTTATCAGGGGTAAACGGCTGCAGTAGCGTTATCGTATTGACACGTTATTGTCGTGGAGGGATGTCTTGATTGGCATGGACAGAAATTTTGTGAGATAAATATATGAAAAAGTTACTTTTAAATATTAGCTAAGAACACAAAAATAAATTGAATGCCGTTTTTCAAAAATTAAAAAATTCGTTATGAAAAATTTAAGCCTACACGAAAGTTGAGAGAACAGTATAATGAGCCCCCATATACTCATCACTCAGACTTAATAAATAAGACTCTGCCACACTTATTTCATCTGTGTCTCGTTTTTCTCGCTGAAATATTTTAATGCAAAACGCAAACGTTATTTCAATTTTATGCTCTTCAGAATGCATCTCTTAAAAAATATGGCATTTTCTAACTGAACCACAATGCCATTATCCCACCTAACAAAACTAAAATAATTCCCGGTTACCATCTAATACCGAGTCCCTATTAAACTTTGCTAAATATATAAAATACGCTTCTTTTTTGAATCAAGATCTAAAGTCTACATGCTTTATTTGGTTATTTCTGTTTCTCCTAAGATCTTTTACTTTTCTCCCTGTTTAACAAATTGGGTCATTTGTCCTGAATTTTCCACGTGCTGTCTTTGTGTATTTGTGTCCTCATTTGTTTCTCTAGCCTTGTATTTCCTGTTAGCTAGATGCTGCTCTAACGATTTGATTCGAGTTTGGTTTACCTTTATGGGTAAGAATTCTTAGCTGTTGCTATGTACTTTTTTGCTTTATAGCAGCAAGCATATAAGGTCTGATTGTTCCACTCTTTTTGATGCTAAGATTGGTCAATGAGTTTAGCACTTGATAGTTGGTTTCCTCCATATAAAGTTCCCCGTCAACCTTTCATCTGGTGGTTTCATCCCTTATGATCTTTACCTGAATCACCCGTTTCACTGGGGATTGCAAAATTCTGATTTTCTAATTCAATAATTTTTTCACATTTATGACCTGGAATTCCTTTGTAGAGAAGGATTTTCTCTCATCAACCTATCAATTCAGGGCTATTTGTTTATCCTTAAACGTAGTTCATACAGGAAAAACAGAATAAATGTTAACTTTTCAATTTAATTGCCAATCCTCAGAGTTAGTAATTGAATCCCAAGTGCCGTCACCAGTGATGTATTAGCTATCCTTCAAAATGGCCATCAATGAGCACTGCCTTCCAGTATTCAGAGCCTTGGGTAGCTCCTTCCCCCACTGTACCAGTGTTGGTTTGTGTGACCAATTAAATATGGCAGAAGTGATGTTTAACTTCTAATACTAGGTTATAAAAGAAACTGTGGCTTCTATCTTGGTCTCTCTTTTTCTCCCTCTCTCTCAGATCATTCACTCTGGGGGAAGCCAGCTGCCATGTTGTAAAGGAGAGGCCCATGTGGTGAGGAACTGAAGCCTCCTGCCAAGAGCCATATGAGTGAGTTTAGAAGTGGATCTTCCAGATGACTGCAGCACAGGTCAACATGTTGGCTGCAACCTTATGATAGAACCAGAACCAACAGCTAAGTTGCTCTCAGATTCTTGACCAGCAGAAACTGTGTGAGGTAATAAATATTTGATATTTGATTCTAAATTTTGGGATAATTTGTAATGCAGTAATTGATAACTAATATATATATATATTTCTCTTTTTGAGTATCATGAATTCATGGATTTAAAAAAACATTCAAGGAGTCTTAATCAATTGCAGTCATTATTATTATTTTTTTTGATGTTCATATGATTCCATCTTTGGCCAGTGGGAGTCCCTTTATTTTGTCTCTTGTGTCCTTCTCATCTTACTCTAAGAGTCTTTGACAGCTTTTTTGCTTTCTGGCAGGACAAGATGTTTCAGGCTCATTTTATTTTTTGTATATTTCCTGTTCCAGACCTGGAATCAGCCATTTCTCCAAGGAGTCTTGGTTCCTTTCAGTGGGGAGAATGATAGCATATCTTTGTGAATGGTCATAGTTAACATCTTTTAAAAATTATCAAAATGAAATCAAATTTACTTAATTATGGGATTGAATTCCCATAATTCAATCTACTAAACTACTTGGTACCTGTGTGCATGAGCTTAAGCAAGGTATACTTCATGGCCTAGTTTCCTCATCTGCAAAATGGATCCAGTGTAAATACCTAATTTTCAGAGTTGTTATGAGGATTAAATGAGATAATATATTGAAATCATTTAACACATCACCTGGCATCATATTTCATGATTAGAATAATAGAATTGCATGTCTGGAAGATACCATAGCAGTCATCAGGTACAATTCCTTCATTTTGCACTTGAGAAAACTGAGGCCCAAGAGATTAAAAGTTTGCCTAAAACTACAAAGGAGGATAAAATTAGAAGAGAAACTAATAAGTCCAGAGTCTTGGATCTCATATCCGGGCTATTTTGAATATAAAGGCAGTGTCTCCAGCCCAATCAGGGCTTCTATTTATTCAAAGGCAAAGGAGATCAGAAAGTACTTGGCACATTAGTTATAAAGTAGTATTATGGAAAGTGCACCACTCTTATATGCAGAAGACCTCATTCCTGGCTCTGCCACTTACTAGCTTGATATTTTGGGCAAGTCACTTAAATCCTTTGCATCTCAATTGCTGCATCTGTAAAATAGTGACAATAAATCCTTCACTCACAAGCTCACAGTGAGGATGAAAATACAATATATTGTATATGAAAGTGCCTGGCTCATAATAATTGCTGAATAATGATTTTTATGCAAAAAAAAATTCCTTCAGTCCTCCATTTAATAAAATTTTATCTTTCTCCTCTAAAGGAAATTGGATTTTGATTAGACTGATCCCTAAGGATATTAAGTCCTTAATTCTATAATTGAGTTCAGTGAATAGTGTGCAAACGCACTGAGCAAGGGGCTGCAGAATAGATGCTATACATGGTCACCAGACCTCCAGGCTGAGTGGGTACAGTCTTTCTTCCTGGTGTTAATCTACTTAACAGCACTAACATCCAATTCACATATATTCACGGGGTACATTTATGAGAGACTTTGATGATATGAAGATACTTTACTTCCACAGCAGACCCTTAGTATGCCACTTTAATAATCTAGTCCAATTGAGATACAATTTATTTACACTATTTGTTCTTGGTTAACCCCAATTGCTCATAAATGATCTCCTAAAATCATTAATGCTGGAATTTTGCCAGGGATCTCTGTTGAACTTTTCAGTCTGTTAATTCCACAGTTCACCTTTAGTAAAAAATTTTAGTAGAAAATTTGGATATTTGCCAGTCTTGGGCATTAGTCGCACTCCTTAAAAGTGGCCTTCAGGGATTCTGTGGCCAATCTGCCTGACATTCAGGATCCTTCAGGCGATTTTATCTGGGTATGAAGACTTCTACTCATTTAAGGCAAGTAGTTATTCTTTTACTATCTCCTTGTATGTCCTGAAATTTAATTTCCTCATATTAATGTTTGTCCTCCCAATTGCAGGTCATGATCTTTGATGGAAAAATAGAAGTCTGATTGGTGTTAAGTAATTCTATGGCCCCTCTGCCATCTGTTGAAATTATCAGATTCATTTCCTGGGGCTTTTGAAAAAAATAGCAACTATTTCAGGCATACAAAAGAATAATATAAGGAACACTCAACATCTAGCTTAAGACATAAATATTACAGATACAATTAAATCCCCTTCTCTACCCCTTCCCAAACCCTCCCCTCTTCCTTCGATCTTGATATTGCTGTTATTATTCCCATGCGTGTTTATATATTTTTAGTATGTATGTGGGTAGCCACAAACATTGTATAGTATAATTTACATGTTTTACTAATTTATACAAATAGTTTCACTCTGTATATATTCTGTAAGTTTAAAAGGCTTGATTTGATTTAGGTTCAATATTTTTGGCAAGAATACTTCATAGGGGTTACTATGTACTTTGTACTGAACTTTATGGTTTTGAGATTTATCCTTAATGAAAAATGTAGCCCTAGCTCACTCATTTTAACTGTCACAGGTCTTTAAACATTTTCCTTCCAATAATCTTGTTAAGTATCCTGATTACTTTTCCAGGTCAGCACAGAACTTTAGCAAGTATTTGGTTTTTGTCTTTAATTTTATGGATTTCATTTTATTTAATTGGATGTGTTTTTGAAATAATTTTCTTGGAGTTTCCTCTTCTAAAAAGATAATATCCCCTAATTTTATGCTAGAAAGTTCATATTCTAGTGTTGGGAAGAACAATTTAAGAAGTATTTACTCCTTCCTCAAACTGTTAAATATATCTTTTGTGTCTAACTTTATTACTAACATATGTGTAATATTTTCTGTTCAAGTTTCTGCTGCTAATCATTACACTGAAATATAACATAATTAAAATCTATTATATAAAAAATATTATATATTAGAAATAAAATATTTTGGAAAACACAGCATACTTTATTTATAATGCATGCTTGTGAGTCTTCATAATCCTAAACATTATAACACATTTCATTGTATGTGACACATAGTTCTCTTTTAAATAAAGCTACTGATAAGAGGCATATGCTGATATTAGTCAAAGATGCTTTGCGGCAATTTTTTTTCAGACGCATTTCAAATCATTTATTTAATAAGTATTTCTTCAGCACCTGTTTTAAGAGCTTGGGATACACGAGTGAACAAAACAGTTAAACATCTCTGCCCCGTGGAGTTTACATTCAAGTAATTCTAATTAACTCGTGCTTCCATTTTCTTTCTTTGCTTTCTCTCTTCACTCACTGAAGAAGATAAATTTCATATTCAAGCTAATCGGTTCTGAAAACGTGGCAACAGTCCCAACCTGGCAAGCAGTGACTCGACCGTCCAGCTTCTCAGGGCGTGCAGCGCTGGACCAAAGAGAAGAGTCCTCCTCTGGTCCTAGAAGGGTGAGCTGCGCGTACCATGGAGACCGCGGAATGGAATGGCACAGTCTACACTTCAGGGCTCTGAGCCGCGGGTGGGGTTTCTTCAACCTCACCTGGGAGGGCTTTCGGGCTCTTTCCGCGCCACCGCCGGGAAGGCAGGACTTGCGAGGACGGGGGCGAAGATGAGGCTGGGGGGCAGGTCTGTGAGCCGTGTGCGAAGTCCTGGCGGGAGCACCTTGCAGGCCTTCTGGGGCGGGGCGGGGGTGGGGTGGGTGTAGGAGGTCTCGCCTACCCAAGCATCTTTTTCTTTACGTCTTCTAGCCTATGTTTCTCTCCTCCCCTTGCTCCTTCTTCTTTAGGAGAAGAGCCTAAGCTCCTCATCCTTTAATATTAAAATTTTATTTGGCAGACACCTGAATATAGCGCTTATTCTGGGTCAGGCCTCGTTCTAAGTGCTTTATGTATGTGTATTCTTAACTCACTTAATTTTGAAACAACCCAATGAGGTAAGCACTATCACTATCCCAATTTTTTAGATAGGCAATGTGAAGCCTAGAGAGGATAGTAAACTTGTCCATGGTGGCAAAGCTGGTAAGTTGAGGATAGGAGACCCAAGAGATCTGGTGTCAGCATCTGTGCTCTTCACCACCACACTAGACTGTGCTTGGTAATCCTAAAATTCTGATCACAGCTTTAATTTTCCTCCTCTCTGCCAATTTCTTTTCCCTTACAGCTGCTAGGTTCTTTTGTGATTTGTTTTCTTTTTTTTTTTTGGTGAGGAAGATTGGCCCTGAGCTAACATCTTTGCCAATCTTTCTCTTTTTGCTTGAGGAAGATTGTTCCTGAGCTAACATCTGTGCTAGTCTTCCTCTACTTCATATGTGGGTCGCTGCCACAGCCTGGCTTGATGAGTGGTATGTAGGTCCACCCGGGGGACCTGAACCCGTGACTCCTGGGCTGCTGAAGTGGAGCGTGTGAAGTTAACCACCAGGCCACTAGGCTGGCCCCTACTTTGTGATTTTTAATTGTTGATGTGGTACTGCTCCCATTCATGGCTTCTTTTCTCTCTGTCTCTTTTCTCCTGCCTTTTTCTTGCAGGCGGATACCTGAAATGCAGAGCAGAGCCTCTGAACTTTACTGGTTTCTAAAGCTATATCACCAATGGACAAAAAATGCAGAGCAGCTCCTGCCCCTTGGCTCAAAATGTCAGTCTCTCCAGAGAAGGCTGTTCTTTTTGCTGGGTGTTCACATGGATTTGGCTCCCTTGAGGAGGCCTGTCCTGAGGAGCAGGACCTGGATGTCCTACCCGGAGAGAGACAGGACTGGATGTGGGTACATGCTTCACCTAGCATAGAAGAGGTTGTAGGAGTGATGGGATCTGGAGAGCGAGCTCTGGATGGAGAAGGATGGGTAAGAGGAGGCAGTGCCTCTACTGGCCAGGGGAGAGAAACAATGAAAAATGTGGTTTTCCTAAGGGCTAAAGGAGGTAGTGGCAAAGCTCCTCAATTGAGATTCTTCCTTGATCTCTTTGTTACTGACTATGTTGATACAGTCTTTGTAGTTGCGTGCTTTTGTAGGAAAGTCTATATGAATCCTCTGTCTTTGTCTAAAATGGAACGAGATTTGGGTTTTCCTTTTCTGTGCAGTCCAGTGAGATTGCTCCTTCATATCTTTCCTGAGATTTGAATTTTAATGTGTGAATAATCCTTTTTTTCTTCCTTTTTCATGACATTCCTACATCTAGGTTCCATCTGGTGTTTAGGAAAGGCAGAGCTTGGCATGTGACAAAATTTTGGCATCAGCCTTGGATTCACCAGTTATCCAACATTGGCCCATAGTCATCTAACCTGAAAATGTCATCCCTTTTTCTTGGGTGCTACAAAAGAGGGGTGAGGAAGTAGCAGTCTTCCTTCTGCTTATGAAGAGAGTTCTGACAGGCCAATAGAAAATGAGCTAGAGCATGTCTTCCAAAGGATGGTACCAAGAACTGATTTTTAGATGTTATACACATGAATATTTTAAAAAATAGACCTGAGTGAATATTGGGCTGTCCTCCAAGTGACTGAAAGCTGTTCCTGAAGCAACCCCACCCTGCTGTGGCTCTGGAGACTGGCCACCTTATTCCCTAGGGCAGAGGTCAGCAAAGTATGGCCTGCAGGCTTAATGGGACCCACCACCTGTTTTTGATGGCCCTCAAACTGAGAATGGTTTTTACATTTTTAAATGGTTGAAAAACAATGAAAATAATTATATTTTGTGACATATGAAAATTATAACATTTCTAATTTCGGTGTCTATAAATTTTATTGTAACACAGCCATGCTCATTTGTTTATGTATTACTTTCGTGCTACAACAGCAGAATTGAGTAGATAGAGACTGTGGCCTGCAAAGCTATCAGTATTTACTATTTGGCCCTTTATAGAACATGTTTGTAGATCATCAGTGTTTTCCATAGGATGATCCACAGCCCATTCTTTAAAGTTGGTATGGAGATTGGACTCCCTGTTCTCAGCTGTTCTAGGCTTCACAGCTCTGTCCCTACCCTCCTTCACTCCAAAGCTCTCTCTGGACGTGGTGATCAAATTTCCTGCCCTCAGGGAGCTTATATAGTGTAGTGGAAGAGAGAGAAAATAAACAAATATGTATGTGTATGTGGAAATAAAGCAAGGGAAGAGTGATGAGGTTGGGAGAGGATGAGATGGTAGATGTGCTACTTTAGGTAGGATTGTCAAGAAGTCTTTTCCAAGGTGCGGGGGCCTATGTCCAAAAAACTACAATAAGGGTTACATAGGGTGTTTGCGTTTGCTTCTGCATTTTGCCATATTTTCACAACAGACTATTTAGTTATTGGGAAATATGGTATAAAACATCTTCATGGTAAAAAGACATGCATCTTTTTCCTATTGTGTTACTGATTTCACCTTTATTTTTTTTTATTTTTATTTTTTAAATTTTTTGTTTATTGCAGTAACATTGGTTTATAACATTGTATAAATTTCAGGTGTACATCATTATACTTCTATTTCTGCATAGATTACATCATAATCACCACCCAAATACTAATTACAAGCCATCACCACACACATGTGCCGAATTATCCCTTTCCCCCTTCTCCCTCCCCCCTTCCCCTCTGGTAACCACCAATCCAATATCTGTCTCTATGTGTTTGTTTATTGTTGTTATTATCTACTACTTAATGAAGGAAATCATACGGTATTTGACCTTCTCCCTCTGACTTATTTCACTTTGCATGATACCCTCAACGTCCATCCATGTTGTCACAAATGGCTGGATTTCATCGTTTCTTATGGCTGAGTAGTATTCCATTGTGTATATATACCACATCTTCTTGATCCATTCGTCCCTTGATGGGCACTTAGGTTGCCTCCAAGTCTTGGCTATTGTGAATAACACTGCAGTGAACACAGGGGTGCATGTATCTTTATGCATTGGTGTTTTCAAGTTCTTTGGATAAATACCCAGCAGAGGAATAGCTGGATCATATGGTAGTTCTATCCTTGATTTTTTGAGGAATCTCCATACTGTTTTCCATAGTGGCAGCACCAGTTTGCAGTCACACCAGCAGTGTGTGAGAGTTCCCTGCTCTCCACATCCTCTCCAACACATGTTGTTTCCTGTCTTGTTAATTATAGCCATTCTGACGGGCGTGAGGTGATATCTCATTGTAGTTTTGATTTGCATTTCCCTGATAGTTAATGATTTTGAACATCTTTTCATGTGTCTGTTGGCTATCTGTATATCTTCTTTGGAGAAATGTCTGTTCAGGTCTTTTGCCCATTTTTTAATTGGGTTGGTAGTTTTCTTGTTGTTGAGATGCATGAGTTCTTTATATATTTTGGAGATTAAGCCCTTATCAGATGTATGGTTTGCAAATATCTTCTCCCAATTGTTAGGTTGTCTTTTCATTTTGTTGATGGTTTCCTTTGCTGTGCAGAAGTTTTTCAGTTTGATGTAGTCCCATTTGTTTATTTTTTTCTATTGTTTCTCTTGCCCAGTCAGACATGGTGCTTGAAAATATGTTGCTAAGACCAGTGTCGAAGAGCGTACTGCCTATGTTTTCTAGAAGTTTCATAGTTTCAGGTCTTACGTTCAAGTCTTTAATCCATTTGGAGTTAATTTTTGTGTATGGTGTAAGGTAAGGGTCTACTTTAATTTTTTTGCGTGTGGCTATTCAGTTTTCCCAGTACCATTTGTTGAAGAGACTTTCTTTTCTCCATTGTATGCTCTTGGCTCCTTTGTCAAAGATTAGCTGTCCATAGATGTGTGGGTTTATTTCTGGGCTTTTGATTCTATTCCATTGATCTGTGTGTCTGTTTTTGTGACAGTACCATGCTGTTTTGGTTACTATAGCTTTGTAGTATATTTTGAAATCAGAGAGTGTGATACCTCCAGCTTTGTTCTTTTTTCTCAGGATTCCTTTAGCTATTTGGGGTCTTTTGTTGTTCCATATAAATTTTAGGATTCTTTGTTCTATTTCTGTGAAAAATGTTGTTGGAACTTTGATAGGGATTGCATTGAATCTATAGATGGCTTTAGGAAGTATGGACATCTTAACTATGTTAATTCTTCCAATCCAAGAGCACAGAATATCTTTCCATTTCTTTGTGTCTTCTTCAATTTCCTTCAGCAATGTTTTATAGTTTTCTGTGTACAGCTCTTTCACCTCTTTGGTTAAGTTTATTCCTAGGTATTTTATTCTTTTTGTTGCAATTGTAAATGGGATGGTATTCTTAATTTCTCTTTCTGCTACTTCGTTGTTAGTGTATAGAAATGCAACTGACTTTTGTATGTTGATTTTGTATCCTGCAACTTTACCATATTCATTTATTACTTCTAAAAGTTTTCTGGTGGATTCTTTAGGGTTTTCTATATATAAAATCATGTCATCTGGAAATAGTGACAATTTCACTTCTTCCTTTCCAATTTGGATTCCTTTTATTTCTTTCTCTTGCCTGATTGCTCTGGCTAGGACTTCCAGTACTATGTTAAATAGGAGTGGTGAGAGTGGGCATCCTTGTCTGGTTCCTGTTCTTAGAGGGATAGGTTTCAGTTTTTCACCATTGAGGATGATAATAGCTGTGGGTTTGTCATATATGGTCTTTATTATGTTGAGGTACTTTCCTTCTGTACCCATTTTATTCAGAGTTTTTATCATAAATGTATGCTGTATCTTGTCAAATGCTTTCTCTGCATCTATTGAGATGATCATGTGATTTTTATTCTTCATTTTCTTAATGTGGTGTATCACGTTGATTGATTTGCGAATGTTAAACCATCCCTGCATCCCTGGAATAAATCCTACTTGATCATGGTGTATAATCTTTTTAACGTATTGTTGTATGCGATTTGCTAGTATTTTGTTGAGGATTTTTGCATCGATGTTCATCAGTGATATTGGCCTGTAATTTTCTTTTTTTTGTGTTGTCCTTGTCTGGTTTTCGTATCAGGGTAATGTCAGCTTCAATGAGTTAGGGAGCTTCCTCCCCTTGTCAATTTTTTGGAAGAGTTTGAGAAGGGTAAGTATTAAGTCTTCTTTGAATGTTTGGTAGAATTCACCAGGGAAGCCGTCTGGTCCTGGACTTTTATTTTTGTGGAGGTTTTTTTGATTACTGTTTCGATCTCCTTACTGGTGATTGGTCTATTCAAATTCTCTACTTCTTCTTGATCCAGTTTTGGAAGGTTGTATGATTCTAAGAATTTATCCATGTCTTCCAGATTGTTGAATTGGTTGGCATATAGCTTTTCATAGTATTCTCTTATAATCTTTTGTATTTCTGAGGTGTCTGTTGTAATTTCTCCTCTTTCATTTCTAATTTTACTTATTTGTGCCTTCTCTCTTTTTTTCTTGGTGAGTCTAGCTAAAGGTTTGTCAATTTTGTTTATCTTTTCAAAGAACCAGCTCTTGGTTTTATTAATTTTTTCTATTTTTTTTTTTGGTCTCTATTTCATTTATTTCTGCTCTGATTTTTATTATTTCCCTTCTTCTACTGATTTGGGGCTTTGTTTGTTCTTCTTTTTCCAGTTCCTTTAGGTGCATTGTTAGATTGTTTATTTGAGATTTTTCTTGTTTGTTGAGATAGGCCTGTATTGCTATAAACTTCCTTCTTAGAACCGCTTTTGCTGTATCCCATAAATTGTGGCATGTCGTATTTTCATTTTCATTTGTCTCCAGGTATTTTTTGATTTCTTCTTTGATTTCTTTGTTGACCCAATCATTGTTCAGTTGCATTTTGTTTAATCTCCACGTATTTGTGGATTTTCTGATTTTCTTCCTATAGTTGATTTCTAGTTTCATACAGTTGTGGTCAGAAAAGCTACTTGGTATTATTTCAATCTTCTTAAATTTATGGAGACTTGTTTTGTGGCCTAATATGTGATCAATCCTGGAGAATGTTCCATGTGCATTTGAAAAGAACATGTATTCTTCGGTTTTTGGATGGAATGCTCTGTATATATCTACTAGGTCCATCTGTTCTAGTGTGTCATTTAAGGCCAATGTTTCCTTATTAATCTTCTGTTTGGATGATCTATCCGTTGGTGTAAGTGGAGTGTTAAAGTCCCCTACTATTATTGTGTTACTGTCTCTTTCTCTTTTATGTCTGTTAATAATTGCTTTATATATTTAGGTGCACCTACATTGGGTGCGTAGATATTTACAAGTGTTATATCCTCTTGTTGGATTGTTCCCTTGATTGTTATGTAATGCCTTTCTTTGTCTCTTTTTACGGTTTTTGTTTTAAAGTCTATTTTATGAGTACTTTGATATGAGTACTGCTACCCCAGCTTTCTTTTCATTGCCATTTGCATGGAGTATCTTTTTCCATCCCTTCACTTTCAGTTTGTGAGTCTCTTTAGGTCTGAAGTGTGTCTCTTGTATGCAGCATATATATGGGTCTTGTTTTTTTTTTTTTTTTTGTGAGGAGATCAGCCCTGTGCTAACATCCGCCAAGCCTCCTCTTTTTTTTGCTGAGGAAGACGGCCCTGGGCTAACATCTGTGCCCATCTTCCTCCACTTTATATGGGACGCCACCACAGCATGGCTTGCCAAGCAGTGCGTAGGTGCGCGCCCGGGATCCGAACCAGCGAACCCCGGGCCGCCGCAGCGGAGCGCGCGCACTTAACCGCTTGCGCCACCGGGCCGGCCCCTGGGTCTTGTTTTTTTTATCCAATCAGCCACCCTATGCCTATTAATTGGAGCATTTAGTCCATTGACGTTTAAAGTAGCTATTGATTAATATGTACTTACTGCCATTTTTTAACTTTATTTCTCAGTGTTTTAGTAGTCCTTCTTTGTTCCTTTCTCCTTCTATACAGAATTGATGGTCTCTTTAGTTTGACCTCTGTCTGAAAGCTCTACTCTTTAACTCCCCTCCTCCCTCATTTTATGTTTTTGACGTCACATCTAACTTCTTTTTTGTGCATTTGTATCCATTACCCTCTTATCATGGAAATAGATAATTTTTCCTATTTGTGGTCTTCTCTTTTCCCCTTACATCAGTCCCTTTAGCATTTCTTGTAGCACTGGTTTCTTGGTGACAAACTCCTTTAATTTTTGCTTGTCTGGGACATTTTTGATCTCTTCTTCCATTTTGAATGCTAACTTTGCTGGGTAGAGTATTCTTGGCTGTAAATTTTTCCTTTTAGCACTTTAAATATATCATGCCACTCTCTTCTAGCCTGTAAGGTTTCTGCTGAGAAGTCAGCTGATAGCCTTATGGGGTTTCCTTTGTATGTAACTTGTCTTTCTCTTGCAGCTTTTAGGATTCTCTCTTTATCTTTAATTCTGGACATTTTGATTATGATGTGTCTTGGTGTGGGCCTCTTTGGGTTTATCTTGTTTGGGGCTCTCTGTGCTTCCTGTACCTGGATGTCTGTTTCCTTCCTTAGGTTAACGAAGTTTTCCTCTATTATTTCTTGAAATAGATTCTCTGCCCCTTTGTCTCGCTCTTCTCCTTCTGGGACACTTATAACACGGATGTTAATGCGCTTGATGTTGTCCCAGGTGTCCCTTAGACTGTTCTCACTCTTTTTAATTCTTTTCCCTTTTACCTGTTCAGCATGGGTAATTTCTTATAGTCTTTCGTCCAGCTCGCAGACCCGTTCTTCTGTATCCTCTACTCTGCTTTTGAGTTCCTCTACTGAATTTTTCATTTCAAGTATTGTATTCTTCATTTCTGATTGGTTCTTTTTTATATCTTCCATTTCTTTGTTGACATTCTCACTGAGTTCATCTATTCTTCTCCCCAGATCAGTGAGCATCCTTAACACTCTTTGTTTGAACTCTTGTCGGGTAGGTTGCTCATTTCTGTTTCACTTAGTTCCTTTTCTGGGGTTTTGTCCTGTTCCCTTACTTGGAATGTATTCCTTTGCCTCCTCATTTTGCCTCTTTCCCTGTGCTTGTGTCTATGTATAAGGTAGGTCAGCTACATCTCCTGCTCTTGGAAAGGTGACCTTATATAAGTGATGCCTTAGGAGGCCTGCAGTGTGCTTCCCTCAGTTCTGAATGTTCCAGGGGTGACCCCTATGTGGGCTACATGTGTCTTTCTGTTGTGGCCTGTTTGCTCTCCCTGTAGGCGCCCAGGGAGGCTGAGTTATGGTCCTGGACAGGTGTTGTAATGCTCAGCTGCTTGTAGTTGTTGTGGGCCCTTCAGTCTCTTTATCGGATGTGGGGAGTCCTAGCACAGTTGGCTGCAAGGTCTAATAGCACATTCCTGTTGCAGTTTTTGTATTAAGTGAGTAGGCCCCCAGCGTGGCAGGTCGTTAGACTCAGGGGCTTACAACTGTTATAAGCCTCCAGCCTTTAGGTTTCTTGTCAGCTGTCTGAGGATTGTAGCTGGGTGGGGCTGGCCTCAGGCATGGGAGCACCCAATTGTTTCAGGCTTTGGAAGGTGGGGCAAACCCCCTATGTGGGTCTTTGAGAAGCACAAGTCTTCTGCAGCTGACAAGCCCCGCCGCCCATGGGTCCACACACACAGTCAACACAGTCCTGCCCCATGTGCATGCCCCGGCCTCCTAAAGTGGACCCAGTCTCTCTACAGTGGGAGCCCCACACACTCCACCCCTGCCCCACACTCTCCACCCACTCCTTGTGCACACCCTGCCCCACTGAAGTGGGCTCAGTTGCCATGCTGCAGAGAATCCAGTTACCAATCTATGCAGGCCCACAAGTTGCCTGAGGGCTTGTTTGAGTGGGGCCAGTCTCTAGGGTGGGCTGCCTGCCCTGGCTGAGCCAGATTAAATCAGTGCTCTAGTGGGTAGGGCAGAGCCTGGGCTAGCAGGTCCCAGGGAGAACTCCAATGGTGTCTGTGTCAGCACGCCCACACCAGGCCACAACAATGGCCACTGCCAATGTCCCCGTCCCTGGAGAGGTCTCACCTCTCACTGCAATGCACTCAGAGCCTATCAGGTGAGTCTCTTTTCACCAAAGCACTGTGTACCTTTCTTTGTGGTGATATTCGGTTGCTTTCTTAAACAGGTGAGTTTGCGCATGGGCCCTTTAAGAGCCAGTTTTAATTTCTTTGTGAACCAGCTTTTCTGGGAGTACTCCCCAATATTTTAGTAGCAGGCAAAGTCAGATATTATGCCACTTGTCTCGATTGTGCTTGGTCCACAAAGTGCCTACAGTGGGGGTGCTCCCTGGCTCAGGGCACTGCTCCTCCAGGGAGGGCTGCGTACCTTTGGGCTGCTCCTGGGTGGCCATGAAGCTGGCAACTTGTGAAGGTGGCGTTTTTTCTCTCCAGAAGGGAGTTTCTGTCTCTTCTACCTCAATTAGGATTGTCCTTTGTTGCAGGAGTTCCTCTTATCCAGCTTTCAGTTCTGTCTCAGGGGTAATTTTTCCATGAGTAGTTGTAAATTGGCTGTGTCTGTGGGAGGAGGTGAGTTCAGAGTCTGCTTATGCTGCCATCTTGACTTCTCTCCCCTCTGTGTGTTTTGATTGGTGAATTCAATCCATTTACATTTAGAATGATTCTTGATATATGAGGGCTTAATACTGCTATTTTACCTTTTGTTTTCTGGTTTTTCTATATTTCCATTGTTTCTTTTTCCTTGTATTTCTGACTGCCATTTCAGTTTGATGGGTTTCTGTGATGTTTTTCTCAGTTTTGTCTTTATGATTTGTGATTCTCATTGGATTTTTGGTTTTGTGGTTACCATGAGGTTTGTATTTAAGGTCTCGTAGATGATATAGTCCTTTTTCAGATAGCCTCTTATCTACATTAGACTAAGCGGGTTCCATTCTTTTCTTCTTCCCCTTCTATGTGTTTGTTGTCACAAATTTTTCTTTTATGTGTTGTGAGTTGTGACTAAATTGAAGTGTTAATTGCTATCTTTGATGCTTTCTTTACCTTAGCCTTTATATTACAACTAAGTGTTTGCTAACCTGTTCTGATAGAGGGCTGCAATTTTCTGATTTCTTCTGTCTACAACTTTGCTCCAAGCTTTGTAAATATTTGCCTTTTTCTTTCTTGTAGGTGGGTTCCTTTCAACATTTCTTGTAAGGCAGGTCTAGTGGCAATGAACTCCCTTAGCTTTTGTCTGTCTGGGAAAGCTTTTTTTTCTCCTTCATATCTCAAAGATGACTTTGCTACATAGAGTATTCTTGGCTAATAGATTTGCCTTTCAGTATTTTGAATATATCATTCCTCCCTCTCTTAGCCTGTAAGGTTTCTGCTGTGAAATCAGCTGAAAACTTGATGTGTATTCCTTTGTAGGTGGTTTTCTTCTCTTTGCTTCCCTTAATGTATTTTTTTTTGTCATTGACATTTGCCTGTTTTAATATTAAATGCCTTGGAGAGGGTCTTTTTGGATTGATGTAATTAGGCGTCCTGTTAGCTTTATGTACTTGTATGTCCAATTCTTTCCTCAGGTTTGGGACGTTCTCAGCTATTATTTCTTTGAACAAGCTCTCTGCTCCTTTCTTCCTCTTTTTTCCCTTGGTCATACCTATAATCCTTATGTTACTTTTCCTCATTGTGTGGGATATTTCTCATAGACTTTCTTCATTATTTGAAAATCTTAGTTCTCTCTCCTCCTCCACCTGAATCATTTCATTGTTTCTATCTTCAAGCTCACTAATTCTCTCCTCCATAAGGTCTACTCTATTTTTAATACTTTCTGTATTATTTTTTTGTCTCATTAATTGTGTTCTTCTTATCCAGAATTTCTGTCTGGTTTTTTTTTTTTTTTTTTTTTTTTTTTTAGAGCTTCAATCTCTTTGGTGAAGTATTTCTTCTCTTGATCAATTTTATTCCTGAGCTCATTGAACTGTCTTTCTGAGTTTTCTTGTAACTCATTGAGTTTCTTTATGACAGCTATTTTGAATTATCTGTCATTTAGATTGTAAATTCTGTGACTTCAGGATTGGTTTCTGGAGACATGTCATTTTCCTTTTGCTCTGGAGTGTTAATATAGTTCCTCATGTTGTTTGATGAATTGATCCTCTACTGGTTCATGTGGTAGTAGTCACCTTTCCTTATTTAGGTATAGCTTTGGTTACTTTTGTTGCCTAGATTGTGTTCCTCAATTGGCTCTCTGCAGGCTCAGGTGCTGTTGTCCTCTGCACCACCTGCACTGCTGCTCTGGAATTGTATGTGGGTGCTGGTTGCACTGCTGCCAGGTGGTGCTGGCTTCATGGATGTCACTGTCACTGGTGAGGCCCGGTGACCTGGGGACTTGTATGCAGTCCTTGCTGCTGGTGGATTTTGTTGTCTGAGGGCAGCCACTGTGGACTGGGTGTTCCTGCCCTAACTGCTTGCATTTGTGTGGGTCAGGCTGCTGCCACTGCTGTAGCTCCAGAGACCATTGTGGAGCGAGGCTGCTACCATGCCACCACAATTCTGCAGGCATTTGCACATGTGGGGGGCCACTGCCGACTGCCACCACTGTCCCAAGGGCATTTGCTTGCACATGGGTCCACCTCCAGCCACTGTCTCTACTCCTTGGGTGTTTGCACACTTGGGGCCAGGCTGCCTCACCATCCCTCACAGTCACTCAGGCCGCTGCATGAGGATCTGTGCCCTGTATTGCTGCCGCTGGGCGAGGGTGAGAGGGCTGCTCCCCTAGTTCCACTGCTTCCCGGGGGTCCAGTCTACCCACCTTCAGGTGTATAGCTGCCTGGATCTCTTAGGTGTCCTGTTGTGCTGTGTACAGACGCCTCTGTTGGTCAATGGATGTCTGTTTGGTTGTAATTTAGAGGGACAAGACAAAATAAACAACTCAGTCCGCCGTGATGCTGACATCACTTGTTATTTCTTGTCTTTTTGGTAATAGTCATTCTAACATGTGTGAGGTGATATCTCATTGTGGTTTTGATTTGTTTTTCTCTATTGAGTAGTGATGTTGAGGGTCTTTTCATGTACATTTTGGCCATTTATGTGTCTTCTTTGGAAAAATGTCTATTCAGGCCCTGTGCCCATTTTTAAATTGGATTATTTGTTCTTTTGCTATTGAGTTGTATGAGTTTCTTATATATTTTAGATTAACCTCTTATCAGATATATGGTTTACAAATATTTTCTGCCATTCCATATGTTGTCATTTCATTTTGTTGATTTTTTTTTTTTGCTGTGCCAAAGCTTTTCAGTATAATGTAGTCCCACTTTCTTATTTGTGTTTTTGTTCACTGTGCTTTTGGTGTCATAGCCAAAAAAGTCATTTTCAAGGCCAATGTCAAGGAACTTTTCCTCTGTGTTTTCTTCTATGAGTTTTATGGTTCAGATCTTACTTTTAAGTCTTTAATCCATTTTCAGGTAATTATTGTGAGAGTTTTAAGATAGAGTTATGGTTTCATTGTTTTGTATGTGGCTGTCCTGTTTTACTGGCATCATTTATTGAAGAGACTGTCTTTTTCCCAGTGTATAGTTTTGCTTTCTTTGTCATAAAATAATTGCCCTTTATGTGTGGATTTATTTATGGGATCTCTATTTTTTTCCGTTAATATATGTATCTATTTTTGTTCCAACCTCATATTGTTATGATTACTATGGCTTTGTAATATAGCTTGAAATCAAGAAGTATGATGCCTCCAGCTTTGTTCTTTTTTAAAGTTGATTTGGCTTGAGGTCTTTTGTGGTTCCAAACAAATGTTAAGATTGTTTGTTCTATTTCTGTGAAAAATACTGTTGGAATTTTGATAGGGATTGCATTGAATCTGTAGATTGCTTTGGGTAACATAGACATTTTAACAATATTAATATTTTCCATCCCTGAGCACGGAATATCTTTCCATTTATTTGTCTTTTCAATTTCTTTCATCAGTGTCTTATAGTTCTCAGTGTACAGGTCTTTCACCACCTTGGTTAAATTTATTCCTAAGTATTTTACGCTTTTTGATGCAATTGTAAATGGGATTGTTTTCTTAATTTCTTTTTGATAGTTTGTTATTAGTGTATAAAAACAATGGATTTTTGTATATTGATTTTGTATCCTGCAACTTTACTGAATTCTTTTAGTGGTTCTAACATTTTTTGGTGGAGTCTTTAGGGTTTTCTATATATTATATCATGTCATCTGCATATAGAGACATTTTTACTTCTTTTCAATTTTGGATGCCTTTTATTGCTTTTTCTTGCCTTTTAATCGCCCTGGCTGGGACTTCTGATACTATGTTGAATAAAAGTGGTGAGAATGAGTGTGAGCATCCTTGTCTTGTTCCTGATCTTAGAAGAAAAGCTTTCAGCTTTTTACTATTGAGTATGATGTTAGCTGTGGGTTTGTCATATGTGTCCTTTATTATGTTGAGGTACATTCCCTCTATCCCCACTTCGTTCAGATTTTTTTTTGTCATGAATGAATGTTGAATTTTGTCAAGTGCTTTTTCTGCATCTATTGAGATGAATATTTGATTTTTATTTATCCTTCATTTTATTAATAGGTGTACCACATTGTTTGATTTGTGGATGTTAAAATATCCTTGTATCCCTAGACTAAATCCCACCTGATCATGATGTATGATTATTTTAAAGTATTGTTGAATTCATTTTGCTAATATTTTACTGAGAATTTTTGCATTTATATTCAGGGATATTGGCTTGTAGTTTTCTTTTCTTGTAGTGTCCTGGTCTGGTTTTAGTATCAGGGTAATGCTGGCCTCTTAAAATGAGTTGTGTGTGTTCCTGGCTCATCAATTTTTTGGAAGATTTTGAAGTATCATTATTATGTCTCAATTTTGGTAGAATTCACTGGTGAAGCCATGTGGTCCTGGACTTTTGTTTGTTGGGAGATTTTTGATTACTGATTCAATTCTTTACTAGTAATTAGTTTGTTCAGATTTTCTATTTCTTCATGATTCAGTCTTGTTAGGTTGTATGTTTCTAGGAACTTGTCCATTTCTTTTAGGTTGTCTAATTTATTGGTGTATAATTGTTCACAGTAGTCTCTTATGATCCTTCATATTTATGTGATATCAGTTGTGATGCCTCCTCTTTCATTTATTTTATTTATTTGAGTCCTCTTTTTTATTGGTTAGTTTAGCTAGAGGTTTGTCTATTTTGTTTATCTTTTCAAAAAACCAGTTCTTAGTTTCATTGATCTTTTCACTCTCCTTTTAGTCTCTATTTTATTTATTTTTGCTGTGATCTTTGCTATTTCCTTCCTTCTTGTAACTTTGGCCTAAGATGTTATTCTTCTTCTAGTTCCTTGAAGTGTTGCATTAGGTTGTTTATTTAGATCTTTCATTTTTTCTTTATGTAGGCATTTAGTGCTCTGAACTTCCCTGCTAGAACTGCTTTTGCTGCATCTCATAAGTTTTGGTATATTGTAGTTCCATTTTCATTTGTCTCATTATTTTTTGATTTCTCTTTTAATTTCTTCTTTTCTCTATTTGTTGTTCAGTATCATATTGTTTAATCTATCTAACTTTGTGCATTTTCCAGTTTTCTTCTTGTAACTGATTTCTAGTTTCATAGCATTGTAGTTGGAAAAGATGCTTGATATGAATTAGGTCTTCTTAAATTTATTAAGACTTCTTTTGTGGCCTAGAATATGGTCTTTCCTGGAGAATGTTCCTTGTGTGCTTGAGAAGAATGTGTGTTCTGCTGCTTTTGGAATGGAATGTTCTGTAAATGTCTGTTAAGTCCATCTGGTTTAATATGTGGTTTAAGTCTAATTTCCTTATTGATTTTCTGTCTGGACGATCTATCCATTGTTGAAAGTGGGATATTGAAGTCCCTTGCTATTATTGTATTGCTCTCTTTTATCTTTTCACATCTGTTAGCATTTGCTTTATATATTTGGGTGCTCTTATGTTGAGTGCAAAAATATTTTATATTTCTTAACAATATTTATGACTACCTCACATTTTATTATATATTAATTATTGTCTGCATTATGGATTGACTTGTGTCTCCCTAAAATTCATATATTGAAGTTCTGACGCCCAGTACCTCAGAATATGACCTTATTTGGAAATAGGCTCAATGCAGATGTAATTAGTTAAGATCAGTAGTGTGGGCCCCTAATCCAATATGACTGGTGGACTTATAGAAAGGGGAAATTTGGACATATACACAGACAGGGAGAACACCATGTGAAAATGAAAGCTGAGATCGGGTGATACTTTTATGAGTTTTTGAGCTTTCAAAGACTGCCAACAAACACCAGTAGCTAGGAGAGAGGCATGGGTCAGATTCTTCCTCAGCCCTCAGCCCTCAGCAGGAACCAACCTGCTGATGCCCTGAACTCAGAATTCTATCCTGCATAACTATGATACAATAACTTCTGCTGTTTAAGCCATCTAGTTTGTGGTACCTTCTTAGAGCAGCCCTGGGACACTGATACATACCCCTACTTAGTGTATATATATATTTTCTTTCTATGTGCCCTTTCTTTCAAACCCTAGGGTTTGACATACTGTTAATTTTCTCAGACAGGATAATGATCACTGATACTGAGCCCTGACATGGTATTGATCTTTTGAAAAGATTAACTTGCTATTTGATGGCAAGTTGATCACATTGGACATTTTCTACCTTGGAGTGGTCAGAGACTCATCCTTATAGGGATTTATACGTATGCCAGGTACAAAAATACCTATACCTGTATAAACAAACATGCATCCCCTGTTTCTCATGCCTCAGCTAACACCACCACTCAAGAACTTTCATTGTCTGGCATACTGACATCTCAAACCACGGGATCCATTTTACTATGAAGGACATGTTACAAAGGACTCATGACCATGGGATCCATTGTTCCTCCCATATTCTGCATCACACGGAAGTCACCAGCCTGTTTCCTGACAGCTTTGCCAACAAATAATTAGCAAACATTTGATTACATGATAATATATCTCAGGAGGAATACACTGGTGATGAAATTTGAACTCTATAACAGTGAAGCTGTAGTCATAAACCTGTTAGAAAGCTCTTTGGAAACAAAGATACAGATGAGTTATAAAGCTGGGGGCTCAGACAGCTGTTGATGTGATTGTGAGTCACTTTCTATGAGTTGAGGGTGAGGCTTGAGGTGATTTTAGATTTTTTTTTTGCCAAAATATTCAGAAATGGCTAACTCCCTCTCTGTCAATCACTTTTGATAGACTTTTGAGGGCCACCATACATTGTGGTAATTTTTTCCACGCCCCCAAGAGTCAATTTTTACCCCCTTGATAGTGATATGTCTGATGTGAATGCATACATTGGGAGAAATAAAGCAGAATACTGACTGTAACCCAAACTTTAATATGGATGTGAATAAATTACAAAGAAATTAATTTAAAAATTAGTCATTATTTTTGGGTTATGAAATAATGAGCAACTTTCTATTTTGTTCCTCTTATTTTTCTAGTTTCCAAATGTACACTTATATGTACCTCCAAGGGATGTTGTGAAGATTCTATAATATTTTGCATGTGAAAGTAAAGCTCAGGTGTTACATAGGTCTTAAGTGTTAACAAAAGCCTGAAAATGTTGCCTCAGTATTCAGTACCCAATGAACATTTGCCATATTCTGCAGAATTAATAACATTTTCATGTAGACTGATTAAAAAACTATTCATTCATTTAATCATTGTATAGATATTTATTGAATATGCAATTCATGTCAGAAACCAATTGAGACAGCAAAATCACACATGAATTAGATGTTCTATGTTGTTGAACATCTCACCAATGACTTTTCCTCAAACACATACAAAGAAATAAATAAAATGAGATAATGCCATAGAGATATATGGTCAGATTTTGCAGGGAATACAAAGGACTGATTGATGAGATCTGTAAGGACTTTTCAGATGAAGTAAGATTTCAAGTGAATGTAGAAGATTGAGTAAGAGGTTTTTAAGTGATAAATCAAATGTTTATCAAGATTTGGGATTAGCTTTTCTCACAAAGAAAAGTTGACACTCATTTCCAGTGGCTACAGTTTCACCTTCTATACTTTTCTCCTTTTTTCATAGTCTTTACAATACCATAAAATTTATACTGTCTTTATGCTCTCCCTATCTTTTTTTTTTTTTTTTGTGAGGAGATCAGCCCTGTGCTAACATCCGCCAATCCTCCTCTTTTTTTGCTGAGGAAGACGGCCCTGGGCTAACATCTGTGTCCATCTTCCTCCACTTTATATGGGACGCCGCCACAGCATGGCTTGCCAAGCAGTGCGTAGGTGCGCGCCCGGGATCCGAACCAGCGAACCCCGGGCCGCCGCAGCGGAGCGCGCGCACTTAACCGCTTGCGCCACCGGGCCGGCCCCTCTCCCTATCTTTTGATATCATCATCCTCCCTCAGATTCATTTTTACCAAGGTTTAAACAATTGACAATTTTAAAATTACCTGCAAATAGGAATCAAAACTTTAAAATAATGATATGATGTATTTACTCTAGATCCTTGGGAAATGCAGGGTTTAAGGATCAGAGAGAGAAGACAATATACCCTTACTGCCTCCATCCTTCCTGTTCAATTACTTCAGATAGATGGTGGCTTACTCTGCCTTTGAAATGATATAGCAAGGGCACTGTAAATGTGAGGAATCTTACTTGCAGAGAAAATTTCCAATCTCTGAAATGGCTGACTAGTAGAGAAGTAGAGTAGTTTATTCTCCAGCATAGAGACCCCAGATTTTGAATGTATTTACCAGTAAAATGCGTTAAAAAAATGGGGAGCAAACATGAGAATTGCTTGATTTTTGTTTTGTTAAGAACATGAAGCCACTTTCCAAAAAATTACCATCTACCACCACCATAATTCAATAACAGAAAGAAAATTATAAAACCAAAGTGAAGAAGATAGTATTATATAAAGAATAATCTTTTATGTTGACTCGCTTAACTTTAGGTGAAACTTCTTATTTGCTTATTTCTCCAGGTTGGTGAAAAAGTGTCTCATGGACTGGCCCTAATCTGGAGTCTGATGTTTGGGACTTTGGGAAACTACTTGTCTAAAAGCCTTGAAATATCGGTATCCACCTTCTTTTACATATCTATCAGGAAGAAAATTAATAATATTTATAAAACTGTGTTAATTTTCTGTTTAGAAACACTTAATGTCTCCCTATTCTCTACAACAATGGTTCTCAAACTTTAGCGTAATCACAGGTAGTGCTTGCTAAAAAGCAGATTTCTGGGACCATCCTCAGACTGTTGATTCAGTAGGTCTGAGCGGGGGCCCAAGAATTTGCATGTCTAATAAGTTGTCAGGTGATGCTGATGCTGCTGGTCCAGTAACACGCTACCCTACAGGAAAAAGCCTAAACCCCTTATCAAAGCATGTAAGGATAAAAGCTAAGCGACTGTAATAGAGACACCCCAAAATACAGAGACTTAATTAATATGAAATAATATAGAAGGTTTTTCTCCTGTAATAGTCTGGAGGCATTGCTCAGCTGGTGGAGTGGTTCTGTTTCCATCTTACTGTTCCGTTCCCTCTTAGGGTTTTTGTTAGAGCTAAGTACCCTCCACATTCACATTTCAGGCAGGGAGAAGGGGAAGGAAGGAGAAAGAAGAGAGCAAGTGGCTTCGTATTTGAGAAGATGACCCAGAAGTTTCACACATCACTTCCCTGGCATTGTGTTGGTGGAGGCCAGGCTAGGAAATGTAATTTGCAGCACAGTGGTCCAATGCCCAGTTAGAACTTGAGGCAGAAGGTGCAGTAAGTATTGGTGGGCAGTTAGTCTCCACCACAAAGGCTCCTCTGGTAGTATCAGATGAATGAAAGGGAGTGTTGTTTCTCATAAAAATGTTAGGTCTTGGAAAAAAAAATCAGTGTCCAGTATAATCCTACGTTAGAATAAAGGCCCATGTGAAATTTTTCCTTAATACTTTGTACATAGCTCTATTATTGTACTTAACCACATTTCATAATCATATATTTCTTTATCTGCAGTCCCTGATTAGTCTTGAGGCTTTTTAAACACATGGATTGCATTTTATTTTTCTATCTGTATTTCTTATTTATCTATTTCATTATCATCTCTCTACTTCCTACTTACTTACAAAGTCAGTACCTAGTATAATTCTTGGTATTTAGCACACATCCAAGAAATACTCTTTGAATAAATGAATTGATTCATCATCTGTTGGTAAAGGTCAATATTATTTCTTTAACTCTTTACACCCTGATTTTTTCTATCTAAGTCGTGACTTTGCTGACCATTTTCCTATCCACAGTATTCTCTTTACTGCGCTCCTGACTTCTTTGTTTCTTAAAGTGTAGATCAGAGGGTTAAGGCTGGGTGTGACAATTGTGTAAAAGAGAGTAAGGAACTTCCCTTCATCTTGGGATGTGCTATTCTGTGGCTTCATGTACATATAAATGATTGTTCCGTAGAACAGGGTTACCACTGTGAGGTGCGATCCACATGTATTGAGGACCTTATGCCACCTTGCTGCTGACTTGATCCTCACGACAGCTTGAGTGATAACTCCATATGAGATGACAATTAGTGATAGAGGCACTAGAAGAAATATCACTCCAAGAGCAAAGACAACAATCTCAATGACTTTTGAATAGACACAAGCCATCTTGATCAATGCTGGCATCTCACAGAAAAAATTATCCACCTCCCGGTGCCCACATCTTGGCAACTTCAAAGTCAAGGAGCAAAGAATTAAGGCACTGCCTCGACCACCTAACCAGGCAGCCAGCACCATCTTCTGGCAAAGCTGAGGGTGCATTATTACTGTGTAGTGAAGAGGTTGACAGACAGCAGCATAGCGATCATAGGCCATCACAGCCAAGAGAAGACATTCTGTGGCTCCCAAGTCTAGGGCACAGAAGAATTGTAGCACACACCCTTCATATGTAATAGACTTTTTTCGACCCCATAGATTGACCAGCATCTGGGGGATAATGCTGGTTGTATAACAGATGTCCAGAAAAGACAAATTGGATAAGAAGAAATACATGGGAGTATGGAGCTGGGTGTCTAGGTAAGATACAAGAATGATGGTTGTGTTTCCTACCAGAGTCACAATATAGAAGATGAAGACAACCACAGAGATGATGCGTTCTAATTGAGGCTGATCAGAAAACCCCAGAAGGATGAAATCTGTTTCAGAACTTCCATTGCTTGTTTCCATTGCCTCTTACGAAAGGCTAGGAGACAACACCAGTGTAGCAAAAAATACTATCATCCTTAGGTAGAACTAAAAATCTCTGGAGTTTGTCATGGGTGTTCCAAACTCACTTATTTATACGCTTTCTCCCATTTGGATCATCTCTTTTAACATTTCCCCTGTGTTCAGTGCCCAAAGCCTCTTTATGCTTAATCAAAATCAGAGTGGTTCTAAAAACAAAATGTTAAATTCAATTACACTGAATTGTAAATCTTTGAAAAGTCTTCATATGCTATGTCATCCATGGTTCTATGTATTTTGATTAAGTAATAAATACAAAAAATTAATTATATAATTTTAAGAGTGGGTTATATTTTGAGGAGTGTTCCTCCTTGAGCATATGATATAAGCATCACATGATCATGACAAATCTTTCTCTTATCAAAGGAGTTGAGCTTGAGGTAACAAGTTAAATGACATATTTTCTTGGGATAAGCTCCACCATTTGGGAGCGGAATCACTTTCTAGATTCACTTCCAAATGTCTACATCTAACCATTACAATCATAATCATAATCATAATCACTATCACTGCCAACCTTATCCTTCTCATATTTTTCCTTCTCTTCAACATTGCATTCACCATGTTCCTGTATCAATTTTGGTGTTCTCCACTACACTGCCCATTTTTGCACGTGTTTTTGGTGCCAAGAAAAGTAATGTATCTTATTTTTAACTTTTATTTACATGAACAGAGGCCATATGTTTCTTTGAATTCCTTTCATGACTGCTATTACATGATCTAGATAGCCCTATTGAATTCTTGCAGAGTCAAAAATTGAACTAATTCTAGAACTATTGGTTACGACATACATATAGCAACAATCTGAGTTAGCTCTCACTCACTTGGCCAGTCAGCAAAATTCACAAGGCAGACAATTCAAACAAAAAGCAGTTCATTAAACAATCAGTGAGTTGTTTTTCCCCAGGGAATTTACCAATTACATGAGTGGACCCTCTCATTTTGGAGCTGTATAGGTAAAACTACGCTCATTTCAACTCCAAAAGAATACAGGTAAATGATAAAATTACATCAATCTCACTATTTTTGAATACTTTCTCATGTTATTAAATAGAAGGAATTTTGAATGACTGAATTATTTTATAGATTTTTTGTGCATATTATTTCTGACCATGAACTTCAGACCTAGGGTTCCTTACATTTATAGTGTCTTTGGGGCTGAGGAATAATAACCTTATTTGCTGCAGTTAAAGTAAAAAAGGTAAATATAAATTACTTACAGTATATCATTGTTATAAGCATTTTAGTTCGAACATTATAATGTTATAATCATGAAGAAGGAACTATTATTACCAGGAAGTAGGATGAGGTAGAGATGCAGTTTTTCTCAATACAAAATGGAAATTTCATTTAATGAATGAGTGTCCAGTTTTTGCGTAATAGGATGTCAGCTAAATTAACCATAGTGCTTAAGTGCATAGATTCTGGACTCAGAGTGCTTGGAATCTAATCTCAGCTTCGCCACTTGAAAGCACTGTATCCTGGGGCAATTATTTAACCTGTTTGTATGCCAGATTCTGTAGGTTAAGTGAAGATAATAACACTTCCTCCCTTGAAGGGAGGTTGTGAGGGTTAATATTTGTGAAAGCATTTGGAACTGTGCTTGGTTCATATTTAATTCTAAGAATTAAAACTATATTCACCTACCCAGAAATCATCATTATTCTTTACCCCTTCTTCCTTCATTTTGCACACTGGTGATTTTACCATGATGGTTTAGAAATAAACTGGACTACTTAAAAATCTTTTTCTGTAACTTTTAAAATGCACAAACATACTTATATACACAAAAATACTCATAAACACAATGTACATATTGA
The DNA here is from genome assembly GCF_020826845.1 of Diceros bicornis minor. NCBI lineage: Eukaryota > Metazoa > Chordata > Mammalia > Perissodactyla > Rhinocerotidae > Diceros > Diceros bicornis. The sequence continues at coordinate 37,815,615 of NC_080753.1, read as the reverse complement.
ACTGATGAACCTCAGAGCCAGGAGAGGACTTGAGCTACCCAGATTCCTGGATTACAGAATGCACTCAGCTGTTTTGACCAGTTACAATTGGGATAGTGTTGAAAATTAAAAGGCTATAGAATTTTTGAGTTGAAATGGACCTCAGGAGCCATGTATCCAGTTTTCTGCCTGGATAGGGGATCCTTCCACAGAATATTCACACAACTTCTATCTTTGTAACTTCAGTAAAAGGAGAGCCAGTTGCACATGAAGCAGCCTCTTTCCTTTAATCAATGCTTCTTACTTACCTCTTACGTTGACCTCAAAGATGCTGCTTTGTAACATCCAGGCACTGGCTCTTTAGCTTTATTCTGGACAGAACACAGTATAAATCAATTCAACATGGTTTCGCTTATTAAAAAACCAGTTTTATTATAAAATGAAACATGGATACAGAAAAAAGTAAAAACTTGGTGAGTTAAGGTGACTATTCTTGTAACTAACACCAAGGTCAAGAAATAGAGCATTGCCAAGCACCCAAGGAGCTTCTCTTTGTGCCTCATCCCAATCATAACCCTTCCGTGTTCCTCAAAGTATCCACTATCCTGATGTTTATAGTAATCCCCTTCTTGTATTTTAAAGCTTAATTACCCAAATGTGCATCTCTAGACAATATTGTTTAGTTTGGCTCATTAAAACTTTTTATGTCTTTTAAGTCTCTTTAAATATTAAAATCTGTTATCAAATATACTCTTGATTTATCTTCCCAGACTAAGCGCATAGATTGTTGTCCGCTGTTCCCGACACCATGAGATCTTTAGTTACCGTGCTTTTCTGGTTGCTATCCATTGGACACACTGTGGTTTATCAAATGGCTCAGATTAGTGAGTTCCAAAGTGAACACAAGACTCCACGTGTGCTACACCACTGAAGAGAAAAGTGAACATCTATGATCTACATATATTTCCTAAAATATATGTCAGCTAGATTTAGCAGGTGAAAAACATTACTGGCTTAAGCTTTGGATCACGTAAGGCCCCAGGTAGCCTTATTAGAAGTGCTGTCAAGCCAGAATTACACTTTATGTAATTTAATGTTGTGAATAAAAATATAGAACTTTTCATTTTATGCTTTTCAACATTTTCCATATGGGTTCAAGGCTTGGGTCTCAAATTTTAAATATTATTTTGGTTTTAGTTTAAAAGTGAATGTGATATTAAAAATGAGACTTAGAGTACACACTGAAGAAATAGATGATAAAAAAGAGGCATGCTACATTTTGATGGAAACTCAGTTTCTCATTTTTCATGGTATGGAGTTCAGTTTCTAGGAACATAGCATAATTTTACATTTTACTTTCCTTGGTAAATTTAAGACAAATGAATGAAACATATTTAAATTTGAATTTATACAGTGATGTGGAGAGAAAATTAGAAGCATAAAATTTCGTGGTTGTCTAAAATTGTGTAAAGAATGAGAAGCTATTAAATGATTCTTTTATTAATTGAAAAGTAAGAGGCTATATTGCTGTATCCATACAAAGTCAAAGAAGAAAAAGACAATATAAAACTAGTTAAGACCCCAGACTCCAGAGTTAGACCACCTGTGATTTTACTAGAGCAGATTTCGGTCACTCCCTCACTGTGTGAACTTGAGCAAGCTAATTAATTTCTTTAAGCCTCAGTTTCCTCATCTGTAAAATATTCTAGTAGTAGCTGCCTTGTACGATGGTTGTAAGGAGGATTAAATGATATATTAAATATAAGATATTTAGTATAATGAACATTCAGTAACTTCAAAATCCACTAACTCCTCTTGTTGAAATTTGCTATAATCTTCATTCCTGAGAGGGCACAAGTTATATTGGTATTTATTTATATCTCCTATACCTCTCACAGTTTTGCTTTCATTTTAGACTGAGGCCTATGCTATCTCAGATGTATGGTATCTGTTTCCTATTCTGTGTCTTCCTCTGTTGTAGATAGCAGAGAATACTTACCAGAAGACAAAAATATTAGAGTACATTTATGTTTTCCTGAGGGAAGAATTCACAGCTGTCATGCTCTCCTGTAGTGCAAATGTCTCTATGTTCCCATTATGATGATCCTTCGTTTCAGTGATACTTCGGAAAAATTCTTGTTTGGCAACTCACTGAGTCCAAGAAATATTGGATCAGCTATCAGTTTCTTATACTAACACCACAATCACATTTGCATTTAAATCACATTTTCAAGATTCAATAGGAGTCTTTATCTAATGAAGATGTTAGAGAAAAACCAGATGTGGAATTGGTGCAAGAGTTAATGAATTAGGTTTTGTTAGATGTATTTCTGATAGGATATTTGTAGTCTTTTAGTGTACACTCTTGTAGACACATTAGTACGCAGATTTGTGTCTAATTAAGCAAAGAGAGCACTATATTGGTCTATGTATACAGCAAGAATCATTACCAGCTGGCAAGAAAGTATTTATATTCAACTCTAAAGGCTACTAGGTTGATGTGTTTTAGACCTTAGGGACTGGTGCCCCACAGAGGTGATTAACAAGTCTTTGACTGTGGTCAGAGACTTATCCAAACAATTTTGTGAAAATTTCCCTGAAGACTTTAGGTTTCGTATTTTCCTTTTCTTTTTAATTTCTTCCATGGAAGTAATTTCAGAGATGAACTCATGTATTATATTAAATTTACTATTGAAGATTGAAAATATAATTTAAAATCATATCAATAAAGTTAACACATTTAATTGAAATTTGGTTTGTTCAATGGGTAAGATATCAATCGAGTTGGAGAAATATAGATATTATCTAGGTGTTGTGTCTACAGGAAAGAAAATAGTTGATTTTAAAAAAGTATGGAATAATCATAATTCTAGGTTCATGAGCCATATCATCCTTGTTCCGTTTTCAATGAATTAAAAATAATACCAAGAACACCTCTCAGCCTACCACCCAATGCAAGAACTGGAAACTTATTATAGCTTAGAGCTACCTATTATATGCCTTTACACTCTCTCTTCTTCCTGCCTGACCCCTAGGTAAATCATGATCTTGAACTTTGAGTTCATCACACACTTATATTAGAGTAAAATTTATATATTAACGCACTCACATACATGTGTGAGCCTAAATAGCATGTATTTTAAAGTTTAGTTGTTTTTGACTTCCACAAAGGTTATCATATTTTATATATGCTTTTGGGACTTTTCTTTTTTCGCTGAATGTTTTGTTACTCAGATTATCCAATATATTTTATGTAGCTGTGGTTCATTTATTTCCACTGCTGCATAATATTCCACGTGTGAATATGTTACACTTATTTTGTCTATTCTCTTGTGGATGGACATTTTTGCTAATTACAGGTTTGGCTCATATGAAAGTTGTTATGATGAACAATTTTGTATATGTATTTTGGGGCACATATACAAGAATGTCGTTTGGGTGTATAGCTAGGAGAGTAATTGCTGGGTTATGGAATAAGTAAATATTAAACTTCTAAGTTACAAGATATTTTTCCCCAAAGTGATTCTATCAACTTATCTTACCCTAGCTATGTATAAATTATTCCATAGATCTACATTTGTCTCCAACACTTGGTCTTACAGACTTTTAAATTATTGCCAACTGAAAGATGATAATGCTATGTAGCTGTGGCCTTGATTTTCATTTCCCTAATGACTAGTAAGTTGAATATATCTTCATATAGTTACTACTATGTATAATTTTATTTCTATGAAAAATCTGTTTGTAGATTCCTACAGTTATTCTATTTCATTGTTTCTCTTTTTTTCTTATTAATTTATAGGTGGGGTTTATAATTGCTTTTAATTCTCTGTTGCTTATGTGCCCTGCAAATATTTTCTCTCAGTTTGTTGCTTGGCATTTTACTTTTAAAAATATATCTCTTGCTGATCAGAAGTTCTAAATTTAAACATGGAAGAATCTTTTCACTATTTTTTAAGAAATCCTTCTCTATTCAAGGTCAGAAAGATATTAACCTGTATTTTGTCTAAAAGTTTCAAAGTTATACCCTAAATACACCTGGAATTAATGTATGTGTACAGTGGAGGGTGGATATCCAAATTTGTTTTTCCATATGCATAACCAAATTTCAGCTTAATTTATTGAAATATTTTTTCTTTCCCCAGTGATGACATAATACCTCTTGAATATATCAAACTTCTATGTATGTGTGTGTACATGTGAGTATGCTCATATATGTTTATGGGCCTTATATTCTGATCCACTGCTCAATTTGTCTTTTCCTGAACTAATACGATCCTGTCAATCATTATATATTCATTATATCTCTTGGTATGTGGTAGGGCAGGAGATTCCTCCTTAACATTCTTCAGAAGTATCTTGCCATTCTTTTTTTAAAATTGAGGTATAATTGACATAAGATTATATTAGTTTCAGGTATACAACATGATGATTCGATATTTGTGTATATTGCTGGAGAATCACCACAGGAAGTCTAGTTACCATTTGACACCATACAAAGTTACAAAAATTTTTTTTTCTTGTGATGAGGACTTTAAGATCTATTCTCTTAGCAACTTTCAAATATGCAACATAGAATTACCAACTACAGTTATCATGCTGTACATTACATTTTCTTGACAATTATTTTATAACTGGAAGTTTGTACCTTTTGACCTCCACCCATTTAACACCCCCTCAACCCCTTCCTCTGGCAACCACCAATGTGTTCTCTGTATCTATGATATATATATTTTAAAATTCTACATATAAGTGATATCATAAAGTATTTTTCTGTCTCTGTCTGACTTAGTTTACTTATCATAATGCCCTCAATATCCATTTATGCTGTTGCAAATAGCAGATTTTATTCTTTTTAGTGGCTGAATAGTATTCCATTGTACATACGTACACTATATCTTCTTTATCCATTCATCCATTGATGGACAGAAGAGTCTTGCTATTCTTAACCCTTTGATATTCCATATACATTTTAGAAGCAGTTTGTTGAGTTCTACAAAAAGAAAGCCAATAATTTGATTGAAGTTGGATTCAATCCATAGATCGATATAGGGAAAATCGACATATTTATATGTCACATTAAATATTCCTACCATTTGACATGAACTATAGCTTAATTTATTGGGGCTTGCCTTAATGTATTTTAGTATAATTTTATAAATCTCTTTTTTCCTTAGCGTTATAGAGATATAATTGATATATAACATTGTGTAATTTTATGGTGTACCTGATGATGTGATACACTTAAAATGTATATATTGCAAGATGATGACCATGATAAGGTTAGTTAGCACATCCATTACCTCATATACATATCTTTTTTCTTTTTGGTCATGAGAGCATTACGGTTTGTTCTCTTAGTGACTTTCATGTACATAACGCAGTGTGGTTAACTGTAGCCCCACTGTGCTACATCAGTTTCCCAGAACTTATTCATCTTATTGCTAGTAATCTTGTGACTAGAAGTTTGTACCCTTTGACCAGCATCTCCCCATTTCTCCCACCCCACAGCCTCAGGCAACCACCATTCTACTCTATGTTTCTATGAGTTTGGCTTTTATAGATTCCACATATAAGTGAGGTCATACAGTATTTGTCTTTCTCTGTCTGACTCACTTCACTTAGCATAATGTTCTCAAGGTCCACACATGTTGTTACAAGTGGCAAGATTTCATTCTTTGTTATGGCTGAATAATATTCCATTGTATATATATACAGCACATTTTCTTTATCCGTTCCTCCAGTGATGGAGACTTAGGTTCTTTCCCTGTCTTGGCTATTGTGAATAACGTTGCAGTGAGCATGGGAGTGCCTCTATCCCTGTGAGATCCTGCTTTCATTTCCATTGGTTATATACCCAGAAGTAGGATTGTTGGATCATGTGGTAGTTCTATTTTTAATTTTTTTAGAAACCTTCATACTGTTTTCCATAGTGGCTGTACCAATTTACATTTCCACCAACAGTGCACAGGGTTCCCTTTGCTCCACATCCTCACCAACACTTGTTATTTGCTGAATTTTTGATAGTTGCCATTCTTACAGGTGTGAGGTGACATCTTATTGTGGTTTTGATTTGCGTTTCTCTAATGATTAGTGATGTTGAGCATCTTTTCATGTATATATTGGCCGTTTGTATGTCTTCTTTGGAAAAGTGTATTCAAGTCCTCTGCTGATTTTTAAATTTGGTTGTTTGTTTTTTATTTACTTTCGAATTGTATGAGCTCCTTATATAATTTAGATATTAACCTCTTATGAGATATGCGATTTGCAAGTATTTTCTCTTATTCCATAGGTTTTTTCATTTTGTTCATTGTTTTTTTTTGCGGTGCTGAAAGTTTTTAGTTTGATGTAGTCTCACTTGTTTATTTGTGTTTTTGTTGACCATCCTTTTAGTGTCATCTCCCCAAAATTAGGGTAATTCTAGCCTCATAAAATGAGTTTGGAATGTTGCTTCCTTTTCGATTTTTTTTCAGTTTGAGAAGGATTGGTATTAATTCATCTTTAAATGTTTGGTAGAATTCACCAGCAAAGCCATCTAGTTCTGGGCTTTTCTTTTTTAGAAGGTTTTGATTACTGACTCAATCTTTTTACTAGGAATTGATCTGGTTAGATTTTCTATTTCTTCATAATTCAGTCTTAGTAGGTTGTATGTTCCTAGGAATTTACCATTTCTTCTAGGTTGTCCAATTTATTGGCATGTAATTTTTCATAGTAGTCTCTTATGATCTTTGTTTTTTGTGTAGTATCAGTTTTTTTTTTTTTTTGGTGAGGAAGATCAGCCCTGAGCTAACATCTGCCAATCCTCCTCTTTTTGCTGAGGAAGACTGGCCCTGGGCTAACATCCGTGCCCATCTTCCTCTACTTTATATGGGACGCTGCCACAGCATGGCCTGACAAGTGGTGCTTCAGTGCACGCCCGGGATCCGAACCCGGGTTGCCAGCAGCGGAGTGCGTGCACTTAATCACTACGCCACAGGACTGGCCCCAATGTAGTATCAGTTTTAACATCAACTCTTCCATTTATAATTTTATTTACTTGAGTTCTCTTTTTTTCTTGTTGAGTCTAGTTAAAGGTTTGTCTATTTTGATTATCTCCTCAAAACACCAGATCTTAGTTTTATTGATTTTTTAATTGTCTTTTCAGTCTCTATTTTATTTATTTCTGCTGTGATCTTTATTTGCTTCCTTCTGCTAGCTTTGTACTTAGTTTGTTCTTCTTTTTCTAGTTCTTTGAGGTGTAAAGTGAGGTAGCTTATTTGAGCTCTTTCTTTTTTGTTAATGTAGGTTTATTGCCATGAACTTCCTTCTTAGAACTGCTTTTGCTGCATCCCATAAGTTTTGGTATACTGTAGTTCCATTTTCATTTGTCTCAAGATATTTTTTGATATCTCATTTGAATTCTTCTTTGACCCATTGGCTGTTCAGTAGCATGTTGTTTAATCTCCACATATTTGTGAATTTTCCAGTTTCCGCCTTGTAATTGATTTCTGGTTTCATACCATTGTGGTCAGAAAAGATGTTTGATCTGATTTCAGTCTTCTTAAATTCGTTGAGACTTGTTTTGTGGCCTAAGATATGATCTTTCCTGGAGAATGTTCCATGTGTGCTTGAGAAGAATGTATTTTTCTGCTTTTGGATGGAATTTTCTGTAAATATCTAGGAGTCCACCGAGTCTAATGTATATATGTGTATATATATATATATATATATATATATATATTTTTTTTTTTTTGTGAGGAAGATCAGCCCTGAGCTAACATCCATGCCAATCCTCCTCTTTTTGCTGAGGAAGACCGCCCCTGGGTTAACATCTATTGCCAATCCTCCTCCTTTTTTTTTTTTCCCTTTTTCTCCCCAAAGCCCCAGTAGGTAGTTGTATGTCATAGTTGCACATCCTTCTAGTTGCTATAAGTGGAACGCCGCCTCAGCATGGCTGGACAAGTGGTCTGTCGGTGCGTGCCCAGGATCCGAACTTGGGCCGCCAGTAGCGGAGCGCGCGCACTTAACCACTCAGCCACGGGGCCGGCCCCTAATGTATATTTTAATTCCAGTGTTTCCTTATTGATTTTCTTTCTGGATGATTTCTCCATTGTTGAAAGTGGGGTATTGAAGTCCCCTACTATCATTTTATTGCTATATATTTCTTCCTTTATGTCTGCTAATATTTGCTTTGTATATTAGATACTCCTATGTTGGGTGCATAAATATTTACACGTTATTTTTCCTGTTGGATTGACCCCTTTATCATTATATAATGATATTCTTTCTCTCTTATTACAGTCTTTGTCTTAAAGTCTAGTTTGTGTGATAAACTATAACTATCCCAGTTTTCTTTTATTCTTCCCCCTCATGTTTTGATGTCACAATTTACATCTTTTTATCTTGTGTATCCATTAACAAATTATTGTAGTTGTAGTTATTTTTACTACTTTTGTCTTTTATCCTTCATACTAGATTTATAAGGGATTAACCCTCCTGCATTAAATTAGATTATTCTGAATTATACTATATATTTACCCTTACTAGTGAGGTTTATACTTTTATATATTTTCCAGTTACTAATCAAATGAAAGAACCTTTCATTTTAGCTTAAAGAAGTCCCTTTAACATTTCTTGTAAGGCCAGTTTGTTGGTGGTGTGCTCCTTCAGCTTTTGCTTGTCTGGAAAACTCTCTCTCAATTATGAAGAACAACTTTGCTGGGTAGGGTATTCTTAGTTTTGATAGTTTTTTTCATTCAGTACTTTGAATATATCATGCCACTCTCTTCTGGCCTGAAAAGTTTCTCCTGAAAAATCCTGCTGGAAGTCTTATGAGGGTTCCCTTGTATGTAATAAGTTGTTTTTCTCTTGATTCTTTTAAGATTCTCTCCTTGTCTTTAACATTTGACAATTTAATTATACTGTGTGTTTTGTGAGTTTCTTTGGATTCGTCTCATTTGGAACTCTCCGGGCTTTGTGGATCTGGATGCTTATTTCTTTCCTCAGGTTTGGGAAGTGTCATCAGTTATTTCTTCAAGTAAGCTTTCTGTCCATTTCTCTCTCTCTTCTTTTTCTTTAACCTCTATAATGCACATATTGGTCAGTTTGATGGTGTCATATAAGTCCTTTCAGATTTCTTCACTCTCTTTTCTTCTCTGATTGGATGAATTCCTCTGTCCTGTCTTTGAGTTCACTGATCTTTTCTTTCACTTGGCTTAGTTTGCTGTTGAACCCCTCAATTGTATTTTTCATTCACTTATTGTCTTCTTCGGCTCTGTGATTTCTGTTTGGTACTTTCTTATATTTTTTCTTTGTTGAAATTCTCACTTCGTCCATGCGTTGTTCTCCTGACCTTGGTCAGCATCTTTATAATATTTATTTTGAACTCTTTATCAGATAAATTACTTATCTCCATTTCAATAAGGTCTATTTTGGGGTTTTATCTTGTTCTTTCATTCGGAACATAGTCCTTTGTATCTTCATTTTCCTTGACTATCTGTGTTGCTGTCTATGCATTAGATAAAACAACCTCTCCCAGTTTTGAAGGAGATGCCTTGTGTAGGAGATGAACCTTATTGTTCAACCCTGCCCTAGATCATGGTTGTCTCTCAAACCCTTGTGAATGTCCTAGAAGCCTTCATTGTTATTAGTGGCTTCCAGTATTTGAAGATGTGCCAAGGCCTGTCAGTGTCCCAAAGGGGAGAGTCTCAGTCAGTCAGCATGTAGATACAGATTGATTGCAAAGTGTATCCTAAGGCATCATATTTTAAGTATGTAAATAGACCTCTCTCAGGGGAAGAGTAGGAGATGGTATTTCTGTGTGTTGTCTCTGCACTGAGCCCTGGGACGATAGCCATTTAAGAACTGTTTCTTTGTTTGCTACCATCCAAGTGAAGACAAGTCTTGCTGGCCCCGGAGCCAGGCTATCAAGGGATGTGTTCTCTGAGTGGCAGCCACAAAAGCTGGGGTGTCAGATATGTGTTTCCTTTCATGGAGACACTGGCAGCCTGGAATGAGGCAGAGGGATAACATGAGGCACCCACCAACCTCCCCAGTATCTGGAGAGGATTGCAGTAGGCCCCTCAATGTGTATTAAATTAGAAGCCTGACCCTCAATCTGCAGCTCTTAAGATCTTCAGATAGGGCTCTTTCATGGAAAGGTTGGGCATTTCAGTCTGCTGCCTCTGCACTGTGCCCTCTGGGGATAACCAGTTATGAAATTTTTCTCTGTTTGTTACAGTCCTGTGGAGCCTGAAAACCTAACCTCTGCTGGCCACCAGAGCCAGGTGATCAAGGTATGTCCCCTGCGTAGTGGCCACAAAACCAGGGCACCAGATGTGTGTACAAGCTCTTTTCTGGGAAGTACTGGCAACCTGGAATGAGGCAGAGGGAAAGTGAAAAGATGGTGCCCATATGCCTTCACAGTTTCTGGAAAGGATTGCAGTCACCTCCTGGATGTGTGTTAAATTAGAAATCTTTCCTTTAGGCTATAGCTTTTAAGATGAGAGAAAAGGCCTCTTTCATGGAAACACTAGGTGTATTTCAGTCTGCTGCCTCTGTGCTGGGCCCTGGGGGTATAGCCATTGTGAGTCCTCATGAGCCTGTTGAGAACTATTTCTTAGTTTGCTATATCCTTGTGGATCTTGTGGATGTAAGCCCTGTTGGCTTTCAAAGCTAGATGTTTTAGGGGCCTGTCTCTCAGGTGGAAGTCTTAAAAGCTGAGGCACCAGATGTGGGGTCCAAACACTTCACTTCTCAGGGAGAAGCTGGAGTTGTGAATTCTCTTCTGGTTGTGTGTTGCCATGCCAGTGGTGGGGTTTATGGTGAGATTGTGTCTCAGCCTCTCCTTCACATTTTGGTGTGGGTTTTTTCTCATTCACCTGATGTGTAGGAATCACTCAACTAGTTTCTAGATTTCTTTTAGAAGAAATTGTTCTGCATGTAGCTGTAGATTCGGTGTGTCCATGGGAGGAGGGGAGTTCAAGAACCTCCTGTGTCATCCTCTTGAACTGGAACTCTATTCAGCTGTTGTTTGTCTGGCAAAGTCTTTATCTACTCTTTATCTTTGATGGACAACTTTACCAGGTAAAGTATTCTTGGTTGGCAATTTTTTCTTTCAACAATTTGAATATATCATCCCACTCTCTCCTGACCTGTAAAGTTTTTGCTGAGAAATCTGCTGATAGCCTTATGGGAGTTTGCTTGTAGGTGAGGACTTTTTTTCCTCTTGTTGCTTTTAAAATTCTCTCTTTGCATTTGACTTTAGACAGTTTTATTAGAATGTGTCTTGGAAAAGATCTTTTAGGTTGAAACTTGTTGGGAACATATGAGTTTTATGAACTTGGATATTCAAATCTCTCCCCAGATTTGGGAAGTTCTCAGCCATTATTTCTTTAAATAAGCTTTATGCTCCTTTCTCCCTCTCATGTCCCTCTGGGAATCCAATAGTGTGCTAGATTGTTTCTTTAATGGTATTCCTAAATTCATGCAGGCTTTCTTTTTTCTTTTTTGTTCTTTTTTCTTTGTTCTCCTCTGACTGGATAATTTCAAAGTTCTGACTTCTCCTTCACAGATTCTTTCTTTTGCCTGATCTCTTCTTCTGTCGATGCTCTCTATTGCATTTTTCATTTCCTTCGTTGTATTATTCAGCTTCAGAATTTCTTTTGGTTCTATTTTATGATTTCTATATCTCTGTTAAACTTCTCATTTGGTTTTTGTGTTGTTTTCCTAATTTCATTGAATTATCTTTCTGTGTTTTCTTGTAGCTCATTAAGTTCCCTTAAACAATTCTTTTGAATTCTTTATTGGGAAAATCACAGACGTCCCTTTTTTTGGGGTCAGTTTATGGACAATTATTGTGTTCCTTTGGTGGTGTCGTGTTTCCTTGATTTTTCTGTTCCTTGAAGTTTTGCATATTTGAAGAAGCAGTCACCTCCTCCAGTCTCTACTGATTCAGGAGAGAAATACCTTTTGTTAGCCATGTTAAGGATTCTGAGGCTTTCTCAGCCATTTTCTATGGATATACTTGCTCCACACTTCTTGTTCTCTCTTAGGGGGTGCTTCTTAAGACTGTATGCCTTCTTTCAACCCTGGAAAGTTAGGCTGGATGCTGAAAGCCTGCCATTTGCTTTTCCTAGGGTGGTGCTGAATGCTCAAGCTTGTGCTTTCTCCCAATCTCACAGAGTCAGGCCATCTTTTTGTGCAGGCTCACTAGCTGTCTGCAAAGGCTTCCCCTTCCACCCTTGAGGCCATGCACAGGGAGCTGGCCAAGAGGTGGAGTGTTTGTGGGTGAGATGTGCAGAGCCTTGGGGCTTCCTCTGGGCCAGTTGTGGGTATCTGCAGGTGAGGTTGTCCCCAGTGGCTCATGTGTGGGCTTCCTGATAAAGTTTGCAAGGCAGTTAGTAGGAACTACATCCCTTTGTTGCTCTCCAAGAGCCCTGGCTGCTGTTCTCTCAGACTCTGCCTGCCTGCCACTTGTGCAGCACATCTCAGCATTCTGAATGGGGTAAGAAAGAAGTGGGTCTCTTTGGCAGTGTCCTGCACAGCTGGGGAAGCCAGGTGCTCAATCACATGCTCTGACTGTCCCCCAAAGGAGAAGTCACAGGCTGAGAAGTTCTGTCTTGGCACTGGCACCTCCTTGGAGGAGGAGTGACATGGGTAATAAGGTAAAACTTTTCTTCTTACCCTCTTCAATGCATGCAATCTTGGACTTTTTTTGTTCCAACAGTGTGCTACGACTTCTCTACTGGACTCCTAGAGTTCCACAGAGGCACTGTCATCTTTTGGTGATTGTCAAAATCAGTGTCCTTTGAGGGGAAGATGGTAGAAAACTCATATTTCACTATTTTGATGATGTCACTCTTCTGGTTCTAAGCATTTTAAATTTCTACTATAATTTATTCTTTTAACCATGAGTTTCAATCCCCCAATATGTAAAAATTTATTTGTCTTTATTATCTTTAAAATATTAACTTAATTTGGTCAGAGGAAATGGTTTTAAAAAATTATTTAAATATATTGTAAAACCTAGAACACGATCAAAAATTGAAAATTTACGATGTGTACTTGAGAAGAATGTATACTTTATGTCAAGCTTGTTAATTGTTGTTCTAATATTCTGTATCTCTGTTTGTTGGGGTTGTCTAACCTATGATAACTAAGAAAAGTGAATTGAAATTATACACCATGAGAGTATATTTGTCAATTTATCCTTATAATTCTATATGCTATTAAAATATACTTTAAGGATTTTTTAAAGGTACAGATTTAGTCTGAGTCCAGGCATGTAAGAAATGTAAGTTATTGAAACAAAGAGAGTTTAATATAAAAATATTTTAAACAGGTGTTGGAAGACTTAAAAAACAAAGGAAACTCTGAAATGGCTGACATGATAACTGTAGGAATTATCTTCCACTTCTTAGGGTTGGGGATATAAAGGGAAGAGAATTAAGATGCTTGAGGAGAGACTTGCAGAGCTGAGACTCAGACTACCAAACAGAGGTCTCCACTTGACTGCAGCTGGTGCCTCTGGAGCACTGAGGAGTGAGTGCTGCCTTGTTGATACTGGTAACTCTGGAGAGGTACAATGAGACTGGTTTTAGGATCACTAAAATATTTGGAGATTGAAGTCAATTACTATTTCTGGGTGAAGTGTTGTTACTGGGGTAATGCTCACAGGAACAAAAACAAGAGTAATAAGGCAGTTCCTTCTTGCCTCATCCTGTCTTTTAATGCCTCTTTATGGATCTGATAGAATCTAACTAGACGCCATCTTGCAAAGAAGAAATGAGGTTTTAGATGATCAAATCCAGAACTGCAGAGTAGGATATGGAAAAGTAGGTTTAGAGTTGAAAGTTTACAATGTAGCACAATTCAACTGTGTATCCATTTTAATATTCAGCTCATCTTTAGTTACTCAGCATCCATACATACACTTGTGTACATATATGAACTTTTAAAAACTAGCTAACAATTTTATGCTTCTGCCTAACCAGATATAGCTATTGTTCAGGCAAATGAAAATCATCCTCTCCCCAAAAAGAGGAGACAAAAAGTCCCAGCAGTCATTTTATTCATTTATGGGAATTTTAATTACTTTTCTGTTTCAGTTACAGACCATCCTGAATATGCAATAACCTATGACTATGGCTTACCTTTTAATTCCTTATTGGTGTCTTTTGAAGAGACAAAGTTTTGTTTTGTTTTGGTGAGGAAGATCGGCCCTGAGTTAACATCTGTGCCAAACTTCCTCTATTTATATGTGGGGTGCTGCCACAGCATGGCTTGATGAGTGCTGTGCAGGTTCACACTGGGGATCCAAATCTGTGAACCATGGGCTGCCAAAGTGAAGTGGGCAAACTTAACATTACGCCACCAGGCCGGCCCCCAAAAGGCAAAGTTTTAATTTTGAAAAGTCCAATATATGAATTTTCCTTCTATGATTAGTCTTTGCTTACTCTAAGATTGTGAAGATATTCTTCTGTATTTTATTCTAGAAGCTTTATAGTTGAAGTTTTTGTGTTTAGGTCTATGATTCAATTCAAGTTAATTTTTATGTATAGTGTAAGGTAGAAGTTTAGCTTCAATATTTTCCATAGGATATCCAGAAATTTTGGCACCATGTGTTGAAAATATTATCTTTTCCTTGCTAAATAATCTTGGCACCTTTATCAAAATCAGTTGACCCTACATGTCTATTTCTGGACTCTCTATTGACTTATTTGTCTATGCTTAGGCCAGTACTACACTGTTCTGATTACTGTAGTTTTATAGTAAATCTAAGAATCAGGTAATGTAATTCCTCCAAATTTGTTCTTCTCTTTCAAGATGGTTTGGGGGTATTCTAGGTATTTGTATATCTATGCCAGTTTTAGAGTCAGCTGGTAAATTTCTTAAAAATTTTTGTTGGCATGTTAGTTTCCTATTGCTGCTGTTACAAATTACCAAAAATTTAGCAGCTTTAAATAACACAAATTCATTACCTTATATTTCTGGAGATCAGAAATCCAAAATGAGTGTCACTGAGATAAACTCAACGTGTTGGTAGGGTTGCACTATTTTCTGGAGGCTCTGAGGAGAATCCATTTTTCTCACCTTTTCCAGTTTCTAGAGGTTGCCCATGTTCATTGGCTCATGGCCTCTTTCCATCTTCAAGCCAGCAATGGCCAGTCTAGTCTTTCTCACATTGACCATGCTGACACTGACTCTTTGGCCTCCTTTTCCCATCATTTAAGGACACTTGTGATTACACTGAACTCATCTAGATAATTCAAGGTAATCTCCATATTTATCTAATTAGCAGCCTTAATTCTATCTGCAACTTTAATTTCCTCTTGCCACATACTATCTTCACAGGTTCAAAGGAAAAGGATGGGGGCATCTTTGGGGGGCTATTATTCTGCCTACATAGTTGGAGATATTTTGAATCTGGAGATCAGTTTGGGGAAAATTGACATTTTAACAATATTATGTCTTCCAATCCATGAACATGGTACATCTCCATATTTATTTAAACCTTCTTTGATTTCTCTTAGTGATGTTTAGTAGTTTTCAATGTAGAGGTTTTGTACATAATTTGTTTAGATTTATTCCTAGTATCTGATTTTTAAAAATGCTATTGTAACTGGTATTATTTTTAAATTTCAATTTCCTATTGTTTATTGCTTATATAAAAATATAGTTGAGTTTTGTATTTTCATCTTGCATCTAGCCACCTTTTAAATTCACTTATTAATTTTTTTTAAGGTTTCTAGTACAATTTTAAATTGAATTTTAATTTATCTTGTTCCTAAATTCAGGGGGAAAATGTTAATTATTTCACCATTAAGCATCGTGTTAGTTCTAGTTTTCTTTTTGTAGCTAATCTTATTAGATTAACTAAACACACTGAAGCAGAGAATCTGGCTGAAACTACTACCAAGTCTACATCCTGACAACTATCAAGCTCGAGATGAAATGCCAGCATCCCTACATCTTCACTTTCCAGGAGAAAACAGACACACACTACAGAGAATAGTCTCTACCTGCCTTTCAACTTCAAATTCTTACATGAGCATGTCTAATTAAGTTTTCATTTTCTAGCTCTTGTAGTACAAGAAAACAAACCAGAAGGATACTAAAATGGATGCTGAGTACTAATCAACAATATATTGCATGCCCTGGTAACAAATAATCCTTTACTGCTTTTCCTTTCTTTAGTCTGCTGTTTCTGGTTTATTTCACATTTTGATTGATCTTTTCCTTGGCTGCATGAATTCTGAAAATTTTAAGAAATTACTTGAATTGTCTACTATCTGAGATATTCCATATCAGAAAAGCTTCTGTCTGCTGCCATCACATATAAAAGACAATTTATTTGGATATAGAATTATTTACTAATGAGTTTTTCCATTGCAAACTTATCTAGTGGGCATTTCAAGTCCCATACTTGAAATGTCTTCTTTACTCCCAATATCCTTGCTTCCATTAGAGTTACTATATCTATTTCTCTCTTTTCATCTGAAATTTTGGCACTACATTACAGAATGTTAGCCCTAGCAATAAATAAAGAGTACATGAAGTGATGGACTGACTCAAATTTATGAATATCCTATCCCTAGATTTTATAATTTCATAGACCACTTGTTTTCAATCTTGGCTAAGCATCAGCCTTTTGACAAATATGATTCAGTTCTTTGAGAGGTAGCATAGCTCTCTGATTTTAAAGTCCTACAGATGATTCCATTATATATCATCTTCTAAAAATGACATCAGAATAAATCTTGCTATGAGAAATGAATTTCAGCTGACAACAGGTTTTCACCTTCTTAGACGTGCTTTTGCCTTTTAAACATGGGTAAAGGAGATTCTCAGACTACAATTTCCTGATTTTTCAACCATTGTTGTTATACATTGATTTAATCATGGATCAACAATTACATACTGATATCATACTCTGTAACATGGAACTAAAAAAATTTTTTCCAACTAAGGTAGAAAAAACTGTCTATTTTAGTCAGCTAATAATACTTGCTGTAAGATCTATGATCCAGGATTACCTTTTGTCCCCTGAAGTATCTCCAGCATCTATTATAGTAGTTGACACAAAGTAGGGACTCATTTAGTATTTGTTGAAGACTGTAATTACATTCTAAAGTCTAAAGACTTTAATTTCTAATATTAAAATAAGTTTTCTGAAACTAGTTATGTATGTATTAGATTGTTTTTTACTCTGTTACGACTAATTTTTAGCAAAGAATGCATTTTTATGACTAATTTTTATCCAGTGAAAAGAAAGAAGTACAGTGAAAGAATTTGACCATTCAAACATTGGGGATAACTTGTAGAATTTTTCAATTAATAGATTTCACTATTTTGCTTAATAATCATTTGGATAAAGCATCATCTGTAGGTGCATCATTCAGCTAATGGAATTCATTTTGGAAAATTGTTATTGTGCTTATTTTCCATAACTAGGTATTAACTAGATGAAATGGCACATGGTTGCATTAGCAATTGAAAGTCATTACATCAATATTTTTATGCCAGGTGGATATCTATTTCAAAACTTCTTGGCCCCAAGACTGTCAGAGATGAAATTATAGTCTTTTTCATACCAGTTTAAAGGCTGGCCTCCTTCAAGAGATAAACTCAATTGAAATTATTATTTTTTTTGATAACAAAAATATCTCACAGTTTTAAATGTAGACAAAATTTTCCCAAGAAAAAAGTTTAATCTAGTGCAGCAATAGGTCTTTCATATGATCTAAAATAGCATAATAAACTCCTAACTAAAGGACTTAGCATTTTTCTTCTCTACTAATTACTTTGAAAGTGTCTACGGAAGTGCCTTCATTAGAATGCTCTCACTGAACTTGCCATTTTAGGTAAGAAAGTCAAAATATCATTCAAAAATGATAAAACCTTTCATTTTCAGAATGAGTTAGTTACTTTAGAATTGACTAAGCAAATACCTCTGCAGGAAAAATATCAAACAATTTTTTTCACCAATAGATTTTTATCCTCCTTTTTAGAACTATTCTCCTAATGGTATATAAAAAAAGACTGTTCAATAGCCAGATATTATAAATTCAAATGTACATTGTAATAGATTGGGCAACAACAACATAAAATACTTAATTATTTTATACTAGTAATTCACTATTTTAAATCACTTAGTTCACTAATAATTTTCAAAAAGTTTATTCATAAACATTATACATTGCCATAAGAAATAACAAACTATAGCCTGTATCAAAGTTCAAACTAGTTTGGGTAAATTTCTTTATTTGTAGGAAAACAAGTGGCAGTTCATCTGAAGGGAGAAATGGAAGATTTGAGACATCTTATGGGAGAAGTGATGCTAAGATTTCACTGATAACAATTTACCACAGTCTTCAGAATTAAAGGTGATGCAATAGTAGAAAAGCTTGTTATAAACTAATGAAAGTATTTTTATTAGCTGCTTCATGCGTAAACAGAAAGCATTGGTCTCTTATGATTTGTTACATTCACAACACAATTTTTTTTTTTTTTTTTAGTCAGAGTAGTGTGGTGTTTTAGAAAAGTTGGGATATTGAAGTTAGGTAGATTTGTGTTTTAATCTTGCATTATTTTCACTTAGAAGTATTATTACCCAAGCAAGTTAATGAACTTCTCTGACCCCAGATTCTTTCCTCAAAAATGTGAACAAAGATGTCTGAGTTTCAAAGTCATTGTGCAGATTAAATGAGATACTACATGTAAATGAAGTGATACATATTAATCAGTGTTATTATTAATCCTCCTCCTATTCTATTGACATTTGCTCTGAACCCTGAATTCTTATAAAAAACCATTTTAATGCCCCTTTGACATCTTTATTCCTTAGAGTGTATATTAATGGGTTAAGACTTGGGGTGATAATGGTGTAAAAGAGGGTAAGAAATTTATCCACATTTTGAGTGGAACTTTTCTTTGGTTGCAAGTACATGTAGATGGCACTGCCATAAAAGAGGCTGACCACAGTGAGGTGAGAGCCACAGGTGTTAAGCAACTTCTTCCATTCTCTACCTGACTTGACCTTAGTCACATCTTGAGTGATGATTCCATATGAGAAGAGAATGAAAAATAGTGGCAAAAGAAGGTAAATGACTCCAAGTGTGTAAATGGTAGCATACATTACTTTGGTGTACTCACAGGCTATCTTAAGAAAGGCAGGCATTTCACAAAAGAAGTTATCCATCATATGTTGACCACATAGTGGCAGTGTAAAAGCAAAGGAGCTCATACTCAGGGCACCACACAGGCCAGTCAACCATGATGCTGCTACCATCTTCTTACAAAATTGTGGGTGCATGATAAGCATGTAGTGAAGGGGTTGGCAGACTGCTGCGTAGCGGTCATAGGCCATGACAGCCAATAAAAGGCATTCTGTTGCACCAAAATCATAGGCAAAGAAGAACTATAGAATACAACCCACATAAGTAATTGATTTGTTTGGCCCCCACAGATTTACCAACATCTGAGGAACAATACTAGTTGTGTAACAGATGTCCAAAAGTGACAGATTACTGAGAAAGAAGTACATGGGTGTGTGAAGTCGGCTGTCCAGAAAAGACAGCAGAATAATTGCTGTATTATTTAGGAGAGTCATGATATAGACGATCAAAACAGCCACAGAGATAATGGGCTCCAGTTAAGGTTGATCAGAAAAGCCCAGCAAAGTGACGTCACTACCTGAGCTGGCATTGGATGTGTCCATTATCTTCACTTCTTGATCTCTGTAGATAAGGGTAATGAAGGACTAGAAAGCGGAAACAACAGATTATAAAAATTTTATTGTTCACATAGATGACTCAATATTGTGAAGGAGCAGCGTTTCCCCACAAAAAGTGGAGCAGCGTTTCCCCACAAAATCTCACAAATTATGGAAAACATCTTACCTGACCACTTTGTGTTCAATTAACAAGCTGCATAAAGAGCTATGTTCTATTGCTTGGATAGCCAAAACGATCTATCACCGTATTGCCAGAACTGGAAATGCTCACTCAAGAGTCAATATCTAAGAACAATGCAAACTTTTCCTTATGGAACATTGTAAACCAACTAGCTTGTAGTGTTAGGAGTTACTTTGTCACTTCTCCATGGGGGAGGTGCATGAGAGTCATCTGAGAACTGGATGACCTTTTCTTTGCAGCTCATTTATTGCTCTTTAAAGGAGCCGGACTAGTATACAGAACTCCTTTATGCCTACCTTTGCCCCTTCCAGTAGTATTTTCATGGCTATTTTTATAGACCTTTCAAGGCCCTAGACACTTCTACTTTTGTTGATTCCACCATACATCATATCAAATATGTTAAAATATAGATATAGTCTCATATTAAAAACATACATAGTATGCTATTAAAATTTGATTTTTACTTCTATTAAGAATTCATAGGCATTACAGTTGACTAACGCTATATTTCCCGAATATTTAATTAAACATTATTAATGTATATTTGGTAACTTTTTACTTTGTAGTTAATGAACTTCATTTTTCACATCTCAACCATTTCCATAGGTGTGTGGGAAAGTACATCAGACCTGTGAATTCTGCCTATGATGCCTAATGGTTGGGGTTTCTCTATGAATGTGTGTTCTGTGTGTTTTGGAAATGGCAAGAGGTGAAGTTAGGATGAGAGAGGAATTGATGTTATAGGCTGCAGGTGGCATATTGTAGCCTGGGACAGGCAGTTGTAGTGAGTCACCACACTGTCATGGGAAACAATGATCTGAAAAGGCCTTGTAGCAGAACTTACTTTGGCTGGCTCTCCTCTGTCAATTCCATCAGTCCAGAATGTCCGTCAACCAGGGAACTAGTTGGGAGATAGCCCTTTCT
The DNA here is from genome assembly GCF_020826845.1 of Diceros bicornis minor. Lineage (NCBI taxonomy): Eukaryota > Metazoa > Chordata > Mammalia > Perissodactyla > Rhinocerotidae > Diceros > Diceros bicornis. The sequence continues at coordinate 37,794,817 of NC_080753.1, read as the reverse complement.
AGTGCAATAATCTTGAATGACTACTAGACATGTATGTAAAGTGGGGCTGAATGCCATGAACTTCAATCTGTAACCCAAAGGTGTGTAGGAAAAGAAGATTCAACCAACACTTTCCTTAGCCAGTTCTCAGTTGATTATATTTCAATTTGTGGCTATTATGAAAATCATAGTGGAGAAAATATGTAACAAACCAGTGCACATTTTTCTGGATAGTTTCTTAGGATAAACTCTAACATAGGGAATCATTGGGGTAAAAGATGACAATATTTTATGCTTCTTGATATATATTTCTCACTTGATTCTGGAACCGTTATGCAATATCTATTCACCTGAGCCACATGTGGGAGTACGCCCATCACCACTCTTTCACCAACGTTCATGATTTTCACTTTGAAAAATTTTTATGAATATGATAGGTGAAAAAATATATTATTTTTATAGTTTTCACTTCTCTGACTCCAGTGATATGAAACATTTGTCTGATTTAGCCATTTAAAATTTTCTTTGATGTATTATGTATTTATTCTGTTCATTCATTTTGCTCCCGAGAGTTTATCTTTTTGATTTTTATAAAGAATGGCACTGACTTGTCTATTATATATGAAGTAAATTTTTGCTGGTAGGATTTAAAAAGAAATGTTTATGGTGTTTTCTGACCAACGGAAGTGATTCTATTAAGTTTATGCTATAATGTTTATGATTTCCATTGTAATTTTTTAATTGCTTTATTGCTTAGAAAATCTTTCCTCTTGGCCAAAAAAAATATACAAGTATATATTTACTTCCTTTTTTGTGTATTAATTTTTTCACAGTTTTAAAAATCCATTTAAAATTTATATCAATGTATGTTTTTGGGATATAGATTTAGTTTGACAAATATTTCTAGATATTTCATCAATTTTCCCATGCTGTTTATCAAATAGACAGTCATTACTCACTAATTTGTAATGCCACTCTTTTCATATTCAATATTCTGAAATAAAATGAACTAGGATCTGTTTTGGGGCTGTCCATTTTGTTTCAATCATCTACAAATCAGTACTTTTAATAATTGTTGCTTGATAACATTTCAATGTCTGTCACAGCAAATCCTTCCTTATTACCCTTCTTTATAAAAAATATTTTGAGTCTACTAAGCTGTCATTTTTCCCAGTAAATCTTGAAATCAATTTGTTACAATCAAAATAAAATATACAAAATTGTTTGAAATGTCTGCATTTAAGTTTTTTAAAAAAAGTTTACATTTAAAATTTTCTTTTTGAAGAATGTGGTGTGTCTCAATTTATTCAAGTTTTTTTCCCCCTTTGGTAAAGATGAATAAGACCTTTGCATAAAAATACTCCACATAGTAGATTATTACCTCTCCCGTAGTAAATAATTTTCAGAAATACAGTGGAGGGTACTGGAATTCCCTTACAGAGTAGACTGGGGCTTTATTTAATTTTTGCTGGGTGTTAATGCAAAGAGTAATGCCAGAAATGCCAGAAGCCTAGGGGAATTAGTATCTTAAAGGTGACATAATGAATCAATGCACTGCAGTAAGGAGGATACATATTTAGATTTATAAGTTCACAAAATCTATACCCAGGTACTGCTTTGAAAAAAGTTCCCCAAAAGTAATTAGGTAAATTTTTACAAAGGTGTTTGAAAATTTGATATGCTGTATTACCTGTATGCAACCTACTTCAATAATACATGCTAGAAAATTAAAAAATATACATAGATAAATATTCACTGAAAGAGAGGCAAATCTGTGCATATACTTGCAAAGATACAGAAGCACATCAATTCTATAATGGACTTAGTATTGGACAAAAGCACACACAGGGCTGGCAAGAACATTTGCTGCCCAAGACAACAGCTAACCTTACAAAAAGATAAATGCGGTGAGCAAAAGATGACTCATGGGTACAACGAGTGCATTTGGCCTCCAGTGGCTGTTGCACTGTAAAATCCATCAGTAAACGAGAATCGAGTGTCATAGCATCTTTAACTTGAACTCATTTCTGATAGATTTTTGTTCAACAAGTGAGATAAAATTAAGAATGATTCTAAATGAAACCAATTATAGTTAAGATATTTTATTTCCCTACATATTTGTGAATCTCTGAATTTGAATAATATATCATTTAGATTACAGTCTTCTAAAAAGAGAGATATTGAAAGAATTAATCATTTACCTGCTCAGTGAGGAAACTTAATATATGTTTCCCACTGTGGTTTTTTTTCAGTCCACCACTCCTCAAGCTGCGATGGTTGGCTCAGTTAGAAGAGTTGCTTTTATTTGAAATGTAAGCTGCTATGAATTTCCTGGTCTGAACCAGTCATTATAAACTGGCTTGGTGGTTAATTTGATCCAATCATGGGTAAACCTCTTGCAGAAAAATCTGGAGATGACTTTATGAAAAGAAACTCTGGAATAAAGGTTATTGTATTGTGTTGTGTCTTTCTACACTGAGCATATGTGATTTAAGTAATTACATTTTTACTAGGAATTTCTTGGGTCAGCAAGAACATTTACTGCCCAAGCCCAGGGCTAACCTTACAAAAAGATAATGTGGTAAGCAAAAGATGACTTACGGGTACAATGTCTAAGAAAGTTGATGACTGAGTTTCTAGGTATTGTGAAGAACTTGGGGACTGGTGGCCCGCAAAGGTAATTAAGCATCACTATTAAGATCAAGGTGAGGTATTCAGAAATTTCTTGGGACATGTTCCCTGAAGACTTGGGATATTCTGTTTAACTCATCTTTACTTGTTGTCCTTCAGTTAAAAAAGACAAACATTTGAATGAACACAGAAAAGTTAATAATAATTAATCCAAGTAAAGAGATTGAAACAGTAATCAAAAACCTCCCCCAAAACAAAAGTTCAGGACTAGACTGCTTCTCTGGAGAATTCTGCAAAACATTCAAAGAAGACTTGATACCTATCCTTCTCATACTCTTCCAAAAAACTGAAGAAAATAGAATGCTTCCTAACTCATTCTATGAGGCCAGTATTACCCTGATACCAAAGCCAGACAAGGACAACACAAAGAAGGAAAATTACAGGCCGATATTGCTGATGAACATAGATACAAAAATCCTCAACAAAATATTAGGAAATTGAATACAGCAATATATTAAAAGGATCATACACCATGATCAAATGATATTTATACCAAGGATGCAGGGATGGTTCAACATCCGCAAATCAATGTGATATACCACATTAACAGAATGAGGAATAAAAATCACATGATCATCTCAATAGATGCAGAGAAAGAATTTGACAAGATCCAACATTGATTTATGATAAAAACGCTCACTAAAATGGGTATGGAAGGAAAATACCTCAACATAATAAAGGCCATATATGACAAACCCACAGCAAACATCATATTCAATGGTGAAAAACTGAAAGCCTTCTGAGAAGAGGAACAAGACAAGGGTGCCCACTCTTACCACTCTTGTTCAACATAGTACTGGAGGTTTTGGGCCTAGCAATTATGCAAGAAAAAGAAATAAAAGGCATCCAAATTGGAAAGGAAGAAGTAAAACTCTCACTGTTTGTGGATGACATGATTCTATATATAGAAAACCCTAAAGAATCCGCTGGAAAAATATCAGAAATAATCAACAACTACAGCAAAGTTGCGGGGTACAAAATCAACTTACAAAAATCAGTTGCATTTCTATACACTAGTTGCATTTCTATACACTAATGATGAACTAGCAGAAAGAGAAGTCAAGAATACAGTCCCATTTACAATTGCAACAAAAAAAAAATATCTAGGAATAAATTTAACCAAGGAAGTGAAAGACCTATATGCTAAAAACAATAAGATATTATTGAAAGAAATTGAAGAAGACATAAAGAAATGTAAAGATATTCCATGCTCATGGATTGGAAGAATAAACATAGTTAAAATGTTCATATTACGTAAAGCAATCTACAGATTCAATGCAATCCCAATCAGCATCCAAATGACATTCTTCACGGAAATAGAACAAAGAATCCTAAAACGTATGCAGAACAATAAAAGACCTTGAATAGCCAAAAATATCCTGAGAAAAAAGAACAAAGCTGGAGGTATCACACTCCCCAAGTTCAAAATATACTACAAAGCTATAGTAATCAAAACACCATGGTACTGGCAGAAAAACAGAGACACAGATCAATGGAAAAGAGTTGAAAGTCCAGAAATAAAACCACACATCTGTGGACAGCTAATTTTCAACAAAGGAGCCAAGAATATACAATGGAGAAAGGAGAGTCTCTTCAATAAATGGTGTTGGCTGTTGGTGGGAATGCAAACTGGTGTAGCCACTATGGAAAATGGTACGGAGATTTCTCAAAAAATTAAAAATAGAAATACCATACAATCCAGCTATCCCACTACTGAATATTTATACAAAGAACATTAAATCAACAATACAGAGAGATTTATGCAACCCTATGTTCATTGCAGCATTATTCACAACAGCCAAGCTGTGGAAGCAACCCAAGTGCCCACCAACTGATGAATGGATAAAGAAGATGTAGTATATATAAACAATGGAATACTACTCAGCCATAAAAAAAGACAAAATCGTCCCATGTGCAACAACATGGATAGACCTTGAGGATATTATGTGTTAAGCGAAATAAGCCAGACAGAGAAGGACAAACACTGTATGATTTCACTCATATGTGGAAGATAATTAAACACGTGGATAAGGAGAACAGATTAGTGGTTACCACAGGAGAAGGGGGTTGGGTGGTGTGCGAAAGGGGTAAAGGGGTACATACATATGGTGATGGATAAAAACTAGACTATTGGTGGTGAGCACAATACAGTCTATACAGAAACTGATATATAATAATGTACACTTGAAATTACACAGTTATAAACCAATATGACCTCAATAAAATAATTAAAAAAATAATAACTTAATCCAGAGAAAATTTGGAACACTTAAAGACTTGTCACAGGGAATTAAAGAAAATTTCAATTAATTTACGTATTTGTTTCTGAGAAGAATGGTAGTCAATAAAAGACTTGTGAAGGAAGAAATATAATACATTACTGTAAAATTTTGGATGTAAAAAGCAATGGAGATATGATTTCAAGGAGAAATTTCCAGCTGTTAAAGAAGAGCTTATTAGTATTTAAAAAAAGATTTTTAACACATTTTAAAACTTTTTAGTATCGACACTTTCTAACATGTACAAAAGTAGAGTGGTTAGTACAATGAACCCATGGATCCATTACCTAATTTCAATAATTATCTGTGTATAGCTGTCTGGAGGCATGTTAAGAAAAATCCGCAATATTATCATATTTCTAATTTAAATAATTCCTTAAAATTATTTAATAAACAGACTATGTTCAAATCTCCACAATTTGCTTTATGGCTGGTTTGTTTGAATAATGATCCAAACAGAGCCATGTATTGCATTTTGTGGACATGCCTCTTAAGTTCCTTTAAATCTATAGCAGTTCCTCTTCCCTCTTTTTTTCTTACTATTTATTTGTGGAATAAATAGCATCATTTACTCTATATAGAATTTTCTATAAACTGATAGATGTAGAGTCTTGATCAGATTTTGTTTTATTTTGCCAAGAATATTAATATATTAGATTGCCTATTGTGTCACATCAGGAGGTACATAATGCCTGACTGTCTCTTTTGACCTGGTATTAAGATTGATCAGTGAGTTGAGGTGTTGTCAGCTTCATCTGACAAATTTCACCATCAACCTTCCTCTTAGTGTTTTTAGCAGCCATTGATGATTATTGCTTAGATCCATTATTTCATTGGGACTTTCAAAATGGTGATACATTTATTAGCTCCAATTCACCTATAAGGAGAAATAACTTCTCCGTTATCCGCTACTTGATTACTCCATTTATGTGATTCATGCGTGAAAGACATGGTAAATGTTTATTTATTTTCCTGTTTATTACCAAATTTTGAGATAATGATTTATTACCTTAAAAACCTCCAAATTTGATCAATGAGTTTCTTTTCAAAATCATAGATTTAAACATACTGCATTTCAATCATTATTCTTACTAATGCTCCAATTGCCTTCTTTTTGGGCAGGAGAAACCCCTTCAAAATGGCTTCTGTGTTTTTTTTTTTTTTTAAGGATATGATGAGCTTAATGTTTTCCTGAACCATTTGAGCGTAAGTTGCTGACATGATGCCTCCTTATCACTCCCAAACACTTGGCGTGTGTTTCCTGCAATAAGTACATTCTCCTACATAATCACCAAAATCAAGAAATTAACATTGGTACATTACTATCGACTAATCCACGGACCATATTCAAGTTTTTGCCCATTATCTTAATGTCTCATAGCAATAGGATTTAAGATCCAAGATCATGCACTGCATTTATTTGTCATGTCTCTTTAATCTTCAATCTGGAACAGTTCTTCAGTCTTTCCTTGACTTTCACATCCTTGATACTTTTGAAGATTACAGGCCAGTTATTTGGTAGAATGCACTTCAATTTGGGTTTCTCTTGTGTTTTCTCATTATTCAATTCAGGTTATGCATTTTTGTCAAGAATATCGCAGCAGTGATGCTAGGTTCCTTTCTCTTCACTCTGTCAGGTTGTACACAATTTTTATTTGTTGTATTACTGATGTAAACCATGATCACTTGATTAACATGGTATCTGCTGATTTTTTCCACTGTAAAATTAATCTGTTTTAATAATCAACATGCATTTTGTGGGGAGGTACTTTGAGAATGTGTAAATATCCCATTGCTCATCAAATTTTCACCCGCCAGTTTAAAGATCTATGTTTCTTGTTTGGATTATTTCTATTATTGTTGCCAAATGGTGATTTTTCTAATTCTATCCTATCCTTCTTTCTTCCTACATTCACCAGTTATTATATAACCATAAGGAAAATGCTCCCTCCTCTATTTATTCAGGTATATTTCTATATACACATGTATGCATGTATATTTGTATTTATTTATATCAGTGTGAACTCATGGATTTCTATTTTATTTAATGAGTTGTAAACTGTGACTATCATTATTTATTTTGATGTTCAAATTGTGCAAGATTTGACCAGTGGGAGCCTGTTCAAGCTGGTTCTCTGTCTTTTTGACATGTCCCCATTATTTGAGCACTACCTCATAAGACATAAAGAATGATTTCCTGCGTCATCTATCTTCCCTTGCACCAGCCCTGGAATCAGTCATTTTTCTAAAGATCCCTGGTTTCTTCTGTGAGGAAAGGAATTTACAAACTGGGATCGGGGTACAAAGTATGCTCATTGCTATTGGGATGTGGCAGAGCTAGAAACGGAATATATTCATATATATATATATACACATATATATATTTATACACAGACAAACATATATATGTATATACACAGACACATTCAACCACATTCATGTTCATTTCTGTATCTTATATCTAATTTGACTCTGATATAGCTGATTCCAATCTAATACAAGGTTTATTCTAGTTTTCTCTCTTTCCATATTTTAAATTTTCTTCTCTGATTCCAAAGTCAAAATCTGGGTCCTATTATCCTCAATAAATTTACTTATTTGAAGAATCATTCCTTATGTAGCCAATCTTCTGTTGCTGCTGCTGCCTTTTAAAGCAAAATCTGTCCTCATCTTGCTGAGTCATTGATTGCACTGGACCCTTACCATGCCATCTTCTTGTACAGACACTCTCCTTATCCTGCTCAGTCTTCAACACCCCCACACTGGGTCACCATTGCCCCTTTGCTCTGCAGGTTCTCTTTTCTCATCCTCCTTGGCCTCTGACACCATGCACTGGATGCAGCAGCAACTTAAACCTCCAAACCCTTGCTTGAATGTTTACATTGCTTGGAATCTCCTCGTGACTCGTAGACTGAATTATTCAGACAGGAAAGAAAAAAGATTTTGTGTCTTTTTCACAAAACTTCGGTAGTCTTTGGTAACTTACTTGCTTTCCAGTAAGACAACATTTTCCAGACATTTTCTATATATATGCTGGGCTATCTTTCCAAGGAGGTCTCATTTCGTCTACACTGGAGACGACAGTCCCGAGACTTAAGTGTGCTCATTGCTGTTGGGCTAGTCATTGCTTCTAGATCGTTTCAGTGGAAAGAGGTAGGCAATACGTATTTTTTGAAAGAGAAAACTACATCCTGGTTTCAGGTAAATATTTTCAATTCATATTGAAAATGGTAGGGTTTTTACCCAAGTTCTTTGATGGATTATATATCATATCTCCTTTCTCCCATACTGAAAACCCTAGTTTCCAATTTTACTAGCACAATTATATATTTGATTAATCTTGAAATAACAAATGATACTTTTAAAATACTATTACTTTAAACAATATGATTACTGAATGCAACTTAAGATTTCTTAGCGGGTAATTTTGCCCTTAAGATATATCTCATTATAGATAATGCAGTCAATCACTGTATTTTACAATCACTTGTAATAATTCTTTGTATAGTTAAGCTACCAACTCGATATACTATTAAGTTTATTTGTTTTGTGTGTGTGTGTGTGTGTGTGTGTGTGTGAGGAAGATCAGCCCTGAGCTAACATCCATGCCAATCCTCCTCTTTTTGCTGAGGAAGACCGGCCCTGAGCTAACATTTATTGCCAATCCTCCTCCTTTTTTCCCCTTTTACCCCCCAAAGCCCCAGTAGATAGCTGTATGTCGTAGTTGCGCATCCTGCTAGTTGCTGTATGTGGGACGCTGCCGGCTCAGCATGGCCAGACAAGCGTTGCGTCGGTGCGCGCCTGGGATCCGAACTGGGCCGCCAGTAGTGGAGCGTGCACTTAACCGCTAAGCCATGGGGCCAGCCCCAAGTTAAATTTGTTTTATTTTTAGGGTTTGCTTGTGTGTGTGTGTTGATTTAGTTTTATAATTATTTAAGACATTTATATGATTGCAAAGTTAAAGCTATAAAACAATGTACCTTTAGTGAAGTTCAGCTTTCATCTCTGTCCCTTCCACTCCTTGTTCTTCTTCCCTTGTGGATCACCATTTAAAAAAGTATATATATATCATATAATATATATATATATATCTATATGTCATATTCCCCATTCTTTAGATAAAAGCTAACTTCATAGACTGTTCTGAACTTGCTTTTTTCATTTAATAATATGTCTTTGATCATTTCATAGCAATATATGCAGGAAGTCCTTGACCCTTTTTTACAAATCCTCGGTAATTGTGGGAATGTAATATGGTTTATTAAATCAGTTCTTTACTGATAGATATTTGGGTTGCTTTCAGTCTTTTGCAACTCAATTATCACAAACAATTATTAGCCTTGTTTGTAATGATGTTTGTTTTATTTTCACCATTGAGAATGTGCTAAAGTTTTGTTCTTTGTGGCTTAATATGATCAATTTTCATAAATGTTCCATGTGCGCTTGAAGAGAAAATTTACTCTCAATTATTAGGGTTTAGGGTTCAGTATGTCTAGAGGACTTTCCTTATTGAATACATTTTATGGTTTTCTATAGCCATACTATTTTTTGTCCAACTTGTGTCTATTTCTCTTAGTATTTCCTTTAATTTCTATTTTATAAAAGTTATTGATGTGCATAGATATTAATAACTATGCTTTACCTGTAAACGATAGCATTTAGCATTAAGTTGTCTGCTTTATATCTTAATGACCTGTGGTCTGAATGCTGTCAGATATCAAGATCATAAGCCCTGCTTTCTTTTTATTTGTACTTCCTGGCAAATTCTTTTCATTTTTAACCTTTCTTAATCTCTTTTATTAAGTATGTCTCTTGTATACAACATTGAGTTGGATTTTACTTTGTTAGCCAACATGAAAATCTTTTTCTCTTAATAGATGAGGTAATAGTTATTGATGTGACCAATATATTTTGCTTTAGTTCTATCATATTGTTTTATATATAAAACTGCACATAAGCAAATGCGTGGTCCTTCACTATCTGGTCTGTTTTATTTGCTCTCCCTTTCAGAGGTAGAACTTTTAGTGTTTAAGAAGGTTCCTGTTTTTTTTCTGATGGTTATCTTTCTGTAATATCCTTAGTCTTTTATTTATTAGTTACTCTTCACTGGTTTCCTATCATAAGCAATATTGAAATTGGTCTTCTTTTGATCCCTTTTGTCTTCTACAACGTCTGATTTAAAGTACGATATTTTTCTTTTAATTAATACTTATGAGACAATCCTTGAGCTTATTTTATTTTGCGTATATACTCCTTTCCCCAGTTTTGGCAATTGTATTATATTCATGTTTAAAAACATATAACCATTACAATGATTTTTGTCTCCTGTATCTCCATCATGTATTTTTTTGATGTGAATGTAAGTTCTTATTTTATTTTTTTCCAGTTTTATTGAGACATGATTGACATAGGCTTAGTTAGCATCTGTCATCTCATATAAATACAATAAACAGAATCCATCAGGTGTTTTTAATTCTACAGCTAAATAATTTCCCCCAATCCTAGGTCTAGTGCTCAGACATAGACTTCTGTAGTGTAGGGACATGGGATATCTGGTATGTTTGGTTTCTAGAGATGGAAGCAGGAAGTATTACGAAGGGTTTCCCCAAATAGAAAGAATAGTGGATACCTTATTGGAGGAAATGATAAATGTTTATGCTAGGCAATAAAGAATTTAACTCAATGATTTGTAGAGTCAGCTTAAGTTATGACCAAGCTAACCCACTGCAAATTAATTTTTTTCTAAAAAGTTAAAGTAAAAGTATTTCTGATGAGGACACAAACTTTATGCAAATTCAATCCTTTCATTTTCAGAGTAGGAAAGTTAGTTTCATCCTTGTGTGTGCAGTAATGAAGTGAAGAGAAGGAAATTAACCTACTGTGCTGAATGATGTTCCTGTGTTTGACGTCTTTTTTCCTCATTAATCTTTACATCTATCCAATAACTATTATATTAATCTCAGGTGAGGAGACAAAGATTCAGAGAAAGAGGGTAACTTGCTTAAGGTGAGAGACCTAACTTGTGATAAGTTAGACCTAATTTGTGATAGCCAAGAAGTTGAAAAACCTTATACTGTATGAGAAACCTACGAAATTTTAACCTTGATGGAAAATGAATCAGATTGATAATGTTTATTTCATAAAGAAAATTTATAAATAGTAGGGGACTTCAGTACTTCACTTTCAACAATGGATAGATCATTTAGACAGAAAACAACAAGGAAATATTGGACTTGAACCATGCTTAGGACCAAATGGACCTAACAGACATACAGAATATTTCACCCAACAGCAGCAGAATACACATTCTTCTCAAGTGCACACAGAACATTCTCCAGGATAAATCATATGATAGATCACAAAACAAGTCTTAACAAATTTCAGAAGATTGAAATCATACCAAGTATCTTTTCCAACCACAGTGTTATAAAACCAGAAATAAACAACAGGAGGAAAGCTGGAAATTCATAAATATGTGGAAATTAAACCACACACTTCTGAACAACCAATGCGCCAAAGAAGAAATCAAAAGGGAAATCAAACCTTTCTGCAGTACCCAGAGATGGGTCCATATGACATTACCCTGGGTTCCTGTCATAATTTAGAGGGAGAATTTCATGATGTCCAGAGCCCTTGTTGTTCTGCAAATGAAGGAGGAGGATGTCCTCAAATTCCTTGTGGCAGAAACCCAAGGCGCCAACCTTGACTTCCATATGGAACAGTACATCTACAAAAGGAAAAGTGATGGCATCTACATCACAAATCTGGAAACAACCTGGGAGAAGCTTGTGCTGGCAGCTTGTACCATTAAAAACCTGGCTGACGTCAGTGACAAATCCTTCAGGAATAACGGCCAGTGAGTTGTGCTGAAGTTTGCTGCTGCCACTGGAGCCACTCCTATTGCTAGCTGCTTCACTCCTGGAATATTCACTAATAAGATCCAAGAAGCCTTCTAAGAGCCAAGAATCTGGTAGTTACTGATCCCAGGGCTGACCATCAGCCTCTCACAGAGGTGTCTATGTTAACCTGCCTACCATTGCTCTGTATAACTCAGACTCTCCTCTGCACTATGTGGACATTGCCATCCCATGCAACAACAAGGTAGCTCTCTCAGTGGATCTGATGTGGTAGATGCTGGCCCAGGAAGTTTTGTGCATGTGTGGACCATCTCCTATGACCACCATGGGAGGTCATGCTTGATCTCTCCTTCTACAGAGATCCTGAACAGATTGAAAAGGAAAAGGAGGCCATTGCTGAAAAGGCTGTGACCAAAGAGGAATTTCAGGGTGAATGGACGGCTCCAGCTCCAGAGTTTACTGCTACTCAATCTGAGGTTGAAGTCTGGTCAGAAGACATGAAGGTGTCCTCTGTGACTATTCAGCAGTTAACTACTGAAGACTAGAGTGCTCAGCCTGCCATGAAGACTGGCTGGTTGCTCCCACTGCTCAGACTTCTGAACAAGTAGGAACAACCACTGAACTGTCTTAAGCTGTTCTTCCACAGACTCTTAAACAGAAAATGGAAATAAGGCTGACAGAAAATAAAATTTTTAAACGTTGAAAAAAAGGGAAATCAAGAAATATATTAAAATGAAAGAAAATGGAAACACAACATACTAAAACCTAAGGAATGGAGCAAAAACAGTTCTAAGAGGGAAGTTTATTGTGATAAAAGCCAATGTTAAGAAACACAAACGATCTCAAATAAACAACCTAAGATTACACCTCAAAGAACTAGAAGAAGAAGAACGAACTAAGACCAAAGTTAGGAGAGGAAAGAAATAACAAAGATCAGACTGGAAATAAATAAAGACCAGAAAAACAATAGAAAAGATAAAGAAAACAAGAGCTATTTTTTTTAAAAGGTAAAAAAATTTGACAAACTTTTAGGTAGACTAATAAAAAAAGATAGATGACTTTTTAAAATAAAGAGATAAAAATTTATTCATTTTAAATAAATAAAATCAGAAATGAAAGAGGAGACATTACAACTGATACCACATAAATATGAAGGATCATAAGAGACTACCATGAACAATTATACACCAAAAAATTGGATAACCTAGAAGAAATGGAGGAATTTCTAGAAACATACAACCTGCCAAGACTGAATTATAAGAAAATAGAAAATCTGACCATACCAGTAACGAGTAAGGAAATTGAATCAGTAATCAAAAACCTTCCAAAAGAGGAAAGCCCAGGACTAGATGATTTCACTGTTGAATTCTACCAAACATTTAAAAAAGAATTAATGCCAACCCTTGTCACACTCTTCCAAAAAACTGAAGAGGAAGGAAGACTCCCAAACTCATTTTACAAGGCTAGCATTACCCTTATACCAAAGCCAGATAAGGACACTACAAGAAAAGAAAACTATAGATCAATAACCTTGATGGATACAAATGCAAGAATTCTGAACAAGTTATTAGGAAACTAAATTCAACAGCACATTAAAAGCATCATAGACAATGATGAAGTGGTATTTATCCCTGGGATGTAAGGATAGTTCAATATGGGCAAATAAATACACGTGATATATCACATTAATAGAATTAAAGATAAAAATCGTGTGATCATCTCAATAGATGCAGAAAAAGTACTTGATAAAATATAACATCGTTTCATGATAAAAATGCTCAACAAATAAGGTATAGAATAAACATACCTCAACATAATAAAGGCCATATATGACAAGTCCACAGCTAACATCATACTCATCAGTGAAAGGTTGAAAGTTTTTCTAGGATCAGGAACAAAAAAAGAGTGCCCACTCTCACCACTCCTATTCGACAGAACTGGAAGTCCTAACCAGAGCAATCAGACAAGAAAAAGAAATAAAAGGTATCAAAACTGGGAAGAAAGAAGTAAAATTTTCTCTGTTTGCAGATTATATGATCATATATGTACAAAATCTTAAAAACTCCACCAAAAAATGTTAGAACTAATAAGCAAATTCAATAAAGTTGCAGGATACAAAATCAACATAAAGAAATCAATTTCACTTCTATATACTAACAATGAAATATCTTAAGAAGAAATAAGAAAATAATCCCATTCACAGTAGCATCAAAATCAGTAAAATAGTTAAGAATAAATTTAACTAAGGAGGTGAAAGATCTGTATAGTGAAAACTACAAGACTTTGATGAAAGAAATTAAAGATGACATAAACAAATGGAAAGATATCCTGTGTAGATGGATCAGAATAATTAATATTGTTAAAATTTTCATACTGCTCTAACATTCTATAGGTTCAATGCAACCTCTATCAAATTCTAATGGAATTTTTCACAGTAATAGGAAAAAAAAAATCTAAAATTTGTATGGGATCTCCAAAGACCCCGAATAGCCAAAGCAATCTTGAGAAAGAACATAACTTGAGGAATCAACTTCCTGCTTTCAAACTACTACAAAGCTATAGTAATCAAACAGTGTGGTACTGGCATAAAAGTAGATACGTATATCAGTGGAACAGAATAGAGAGCTCAGAATTAAATCCCCACATATATGGGCAAATAATATTTTACAAAAGAGCCAAGAATACGCAATGGGTAAAGGATAGTTTCTTCAATAAATGGTGTTGGGAGAACTGGATAACCACATTTAGGAGAATTAAATTGACTTTCTTTCTTACACCACTCACAAAAATGAACTAAAATGGATTAAAGACTTAGACATAAGACCTTAAACTGTAAAACTCCTAGAAAAAAACATAAGGGAAAAGGTCCTTGACATTGATCTTGGCAAAGATGTTTTTGGATATCACAGCAAAAGCAGAAATGAACAAAAAAGCAAAAATTAAAGTGGGGCTACATCAAACTAAAAAGCTTCTGCACAGCAAAATAAATAACCAACAAAATGAAAAGGCGATCTATGGAATGGGAGAAAATATTCATAAGTCTTAAACTGATGAGGGGTTAATATCCAAAATAAATAGGGAATTCATACAACTCAATAGCAAAAAACAACCAACCAACCAAAAAAATAAAGCAGATGATTAAAAAATGAGCAGAGGATCTGAATAGACAGTTTTCCAAGGAAGACATACAAATGGCCAGCAGCTACATGAAAATACACTTGATATCACTCATCATTAGGGAAATGCAAATCAAAACCACAATGAGATGTCACTTCATATCTTTTATAATGACTATTATCAAAAAGACAAGTGATACCAAGTGTTGGCCAGAGTATGGAGAAAACAGAGCCCTTAGGTATGTTGGTGGGAATGTAAATTGGTACAACTACTATTGAAAACAGTATAGAGATTCCTTAAAGAATTAAAAATAGAACTATCATATGATCCAGCAATCCCACTTCTGGATATATATCCAAAGGAAATGAAAACAGGATCTTGAAGAGAGATCTGCACCGCCATGTCTATTGCAGCATTATTCACAATAGCCAAAATATGGAAACAACCTAAGTGTTCATCAGTGGATGAGTGGATAAAGAAGATGTGGTATATATATATATATGTGTGTATATACACAATGAAATATTATTCAGCCATGAGAAAGAAGGAAATCCTGTCATATGTGACAACATGGATCACTTCGATGGGATTATGCTAAGTGAGATAAATCAGAGAAAAACAAATACTGTATGATCTCACTTATATGTGGAATCTGAAAAAGCTAACTTCATAGAAGCACCGAGTAGAATGGTGGTTACCAGAAGCTGAGGGATGGGGGAAACGGGGAGATATTGGTCAAAGGTTGCAAACTTCTAGTTTTAAGAAGAATGAGTTCTGGAGAGCTAATATATGGAAAGATGATTAGTTAATAATACTGTATTATATACTTGAAGCTTGCTAAGATAGTATATCTTATATGTTCTCAGCAAAAATGAAATGATAATTATATGATGTGTTGGAGGTGTTAACTAACATCATGAAGGTAATCATTTTGCTGTATATAAATGTATCAAATCAACAAATTGTACACCTTAAACTTACACAATGTTATATGTCGATTATATCTTAATAAATCTGACAAAAGAAAAGCTATAAAAGCATTACTATTTTTTGTTTTTGTTTAATTTAAAAATTTTTTTCAATTAATTTTTTTATTGCCGTAACATTCGTTTATAACATTATATAAATTTGAGGTGTACATCGTTATATTTTGATTTCTGTGTAGACTGCATCATGTTCACCACCCAAAGACTGATTACCATCTATCACCATACACATGTGCCCTATCACCCTTTTCACCTCCCCTTCCTCCCCTCTGATAACCACCAATATAATCTCTGTATCTATGTGTTTGTTTATTGTTGTTGTTTTTACCTTTTACTTATGAGTGAAATCATATGGTATTTGACTTTCTCTGACTTACTTTGCTTAGCATAATACCCTCAAGGCCCATCTATGTTGTCACAAATGGCAAGATTTCATCTTTTTTTATAGCTGAGTAGTATTCCATTGTGTATATATACCACATCTTCTTTATTCATTCATCCTTTGATGGACATATGGGTTATTTCCAAGTCTTGGCTATTGTGAATAAAGTTGCAATGAACGTAGGGGTTCATATATCTTTACACATTCGTGTTTTTGTGTCCTTTGGATAAATACCCAGAAGTAGAATAGCTGGATCATATGGTAGTTCTTAATTTTTTGAGGACTATCCATACTGTTTTCCATAGTAGCTGCACAAGTTTACATTCCCACCAGCAGTATATGAGAGTTCTCTTTCCTTCGTATCCTCTTCGACACTTGTTATTTCTTGTCTTGTTAATTATAGCCATTCTCATCGATGTGAGATGATATCTCATTGTAATTGTGATTGTCATTTCCCTAATAATTAGTGATGTTGAACATCTTTTCATGTGTCCATTGGCCATCTGTATATCTTCTTTGGAAAAATGTCTGTTCAGATCTTTTGCCCATTGTTGTATTGGGTTGTTTGTTTCTTTGTTGTTGAGATGTATGAGTTCTTTATATGTTTTGGAGATTAACCTTTTGTCAGATATATGGTTTGCAAATATCTTCTCACAATTATTAGATTGTTGTCTTTTCATTTTGTTGATGGTTTCCTTTGCTGTGCAGAAACTTGTTAGTTTGATATAGTCCCATCTGTTTCTTTTTTCATTTTTTTCCCTTGCCTGGTGAGACATGGTATTTTAAAATATGCTGCTAAGACTGATGTTGAAAAGCAAACTGCCTATGTTTTCTTCCAGAAATTTTATGGTTTCGGGTCTTACATTCAAATAAAATCCATTTTGAGTTAATTTTTGTGTATGGTGTAAGATAATGGTCTACTTTCCTTCTTTTGCTTGTGGCCGTCCAGTTTTCCCAACACTATTTACTGAAGATACTTTCCTTTATCTATTGTATGTTCTTGGTTCCCCTGTTGAAAATTAGCTGTCTATAGGTGTGTGGGTTTATTTCTGCATTCTTGATTATGTTATGTTGATCGGTGTGCCTGTTTTTGTGCCAGTACCATGCTGTTTTGATTACTATAGCTTTGTAGTATATTTTGAAGTCCAGCTTTGTTCTTTTTTCTCAGGACTGCTTTGGCTATTTGGAGTCCATATAAATTTTAGGATTCTTTGTTCTATTTCTGTGACTAATGTCATTGGGAATTTGATAGGGATTGCATTGAATCTGTAGATTGCTTTAGGTAATATGGGCATTTTAACTATGTTAATTCTTCCAATCCAAGAGCATGGAATATCTTTCCATTTCTTTGTGTCTTCTATGATTTCTTTCAACAATGTTTTATAGTTTTCAGTGTACAGGTCTTTCACCTCTTTGGTTGAATTTATTCCTAGGTATTTTATTCTTTTTGTTGCGATTATAAATGGGATTGTATTCTTAATTTCTCTTTCTGCTATTTCGTTGTTAGTGTATAGAAACACAACTGATGTTTGTATGTTGATTTTGTATCCACAACTTTACCTTCTTCAGTTATTATTTCTGATAGTTTTTTGGTGGATTCTTAGGGTTTTCCATATATATTACTACGTCATCTGCAAATAGTGACAGTTTTACTTCTTCCTTTCCAATTTGGATTAATTTTATTTCTTTTTCTTGCCTGATTGCTCTGGCAGGGACTTCCAATGCTATGTTAAATGAGAGAGGCAAAAGTGGGCATCCTTGGGGTTCCTGTTCTTAAAGAGATAGCTTTCAGTTTTTCACTGTTGAGTATGATATTAGCTATGGTTTGTCATATGCGGCCTTTATTATGTTGAGTCCTTTCCTTCTTATAGCCATTTAATTCAGAGTTTTAAACATAAATGGATGCTGTATCTTGTCGAATGCTTTCTCTGCATCTACTGAGATGATAATGTGATTTTTATTCTTCATTTTGTTAATGTGGTGTATCATATTGATTCATTTGAGGATGTTGAACCATCCCTGCATCCCCAGAATAAATCCCACTTGATCAAGGTGAATGATCTTTTTAATGTATTGTTATATTCGATTTGCAAGTATTTTGTTGAGGATTTTTGCATCTATTTGCATCAGTGATATTGGCCTATAATTTTCTTTTTTCGTGTTGTCCTTGTCTGGTTTTGGTGTCCGGGTAATGGAATTAGGAAGCTTCCCCTCTTCTTCAATTTTTCTGGAAGAGTTTGAGAAGGGTGGGTATTAAGTCTTTGAATCTTTCATAGAATTCACTGGGGAAGCCGTCTGGTCCTGGAGCTTTGTTTTTTGGGAGGTTTTTGATTACTGTTTTGATCTCCTCACTGGTGATTGGTCTATTCAAATTCTCTATTTCTTCTTGATTCAGCTTTGGGACTTTTTACAATTCTAGGAATTTATCCATTTCTTCTAGCTTACCCAATTTGTTGGTGTATAGCTTTTCTTAGTATTCTCTTATAATCATTTGTATTTCTTGGGTGTCCACTGTAATTTCTCCTCTTTCTTTTCTGCCATTTATTATGATGTAGTGCTTTTCTTTGTCTCTTGTTACAGTTTTTGTTTTAAAGTCTATTTTGTCTGATATAGGCATTGCTGCCCCAGCTTTCTTTTCATTGCCATTTGTATGGAGTATCTTTTTCCATCTTTTCACTCTCAGTTTGTGCGTGTCTTTAGGTCTGAAGTTTGTCTCTTGTATGCACCATATATATGGGTCTTGTTTTTTATCCATTCAGCCACCCTATGTTTTTTGATTGGATCATTTAGTCCATTGACATTTAAAGTAGCTGTTGATAAGCATACACTTATTGCCATTTTGTTACTTTTTTTTCTGGATGTCTGAATAGCTCTCTGTTTTTTTCTTCTTCTCTTGCTCTCTTCTCTTGCGGTTTGATGACTTTCTTTGGTATTATGTTTGGTTTCCTTTCTCTCTTTTTTTTTTTTTTTGTATTTATTATAGGTTTCTGGTTTGTGATTACCATGAGGTTTATATATAATAACCTATGTAAATAGCAATCTATATTAAGTTGATGGTCTCTTAAGTTTGACTTCTTTCTAAAAGCCCTACATTTTTACTCCCCACCACCTCACATTTTATGTTTTTGATATCATACTTAACATTTTTTTTGTGTGTGTATGTGTATCCCTTGACCTCTTATCATGGAAATAGATAATTTTAGTACTTTTGTCTTTTGTCCTTCATATAAATCTATAGGTGGTTGATCTGCTACCTTTACTGTATATTTGTCTTTGCCAGTGATTTTTTTTCTTTGATAATTTTCTTATTCCTATGTATGGTCTTTTCTTTTCCACTTAAATAAGTCCATTTAACATTTCTTGTAAGGCCATTTTATTGGTGATTAAACTCCTTTAGGTTTTGCTTGTCTGGAAAACTCTTTATCTCTCCTTCCATTCTGAATGATAACCTTGCTGGGTAGAGTATTCTTGGCTGTAGACTTTTTCCTTTCTGCACTTTGAATATATCATGCCACTCCCTTGTAGCCTGTAAGGTTTCTGCTGAGAAGTCAGCTGATTGCTTTATGGGGTTTCCTTTGTAAGTAACTTGTTGACTTTCTCTTGCAGCTTTTAGGATTCTCTCTTTATCTTTAATTCTTGACATTTCCATTATAATGTGTCTTGGTGTGGGCCCCTTTGAGATCATCTTGTTTGGTGTTCTCTGTGCTTCCTGTACCTGGATGTCTATTTCCTTCTCTAGATTAGAAAAATTTCAGCTATTATTTCTTCAAATAGGTTCTCTGCCCCTTTGTCTCTCTCTTCTCTTTCTGGGACACCTATAATTCAGATATTAGTATACTTGATGTTATCCCAGAAGTCCCTTAGACTGTCCTTGTTCTTTTAAATTATTTTTTGTTTTATCTGTTCAGCATGGGTAATTTCCTCTATTCTTTCCTCCAGCTCACTGATCTGTTCTTCTTTTTCAGCTACTCTGCTGTTGATTCCCTCTAGTGAATTTTTCATTTCCATTATTGTATTCTTCAGTTCCAATTTGTTCTTTTTTATATTTTCCAATTCTTTGTTGAAGTTCTCACTGTCTTCATTTATTCTTCTCCCAAGATCAGTGAGCATGCTATGACTACTAGTCTGTATTCTTTATCAGGTAGATTTTTTATCTCTGTTTTGTTTAGTTCTTTTTCTGAGGATTTGTCCTATTCCCTTATTTGGAACATATTCCTTTGTCTCCTCATCTTGCCTATTTCTGTGTGCTTATATCTGTGTATTAGGTAGATCAGCTATGTCTTCCAATCTCGGAGATGTGGTCTTATGTAAGAGATGCCTTATGGGACCCAGCAATGTGCTTCCTTCTCATCAGCAGTTCCAAATGTTCCAAGAGTGTCCCTTGTGTGGGCTACATGGTCTTTTCTGTTGTTGCAGGGTTGCTCTTGCTGTGGGTGCATAGGTAGGCTAGCCTGGCCCCTGAGACAGCTGTTTGTAAGGCTCAGCTGTGTGTGGTTGCAACAGTCACTTTATTAGGTGGGGGAGCCCCAGCACAGCTGGCTGCAAGGTCTAATAGCACACACTTGCTGCTGTTCTGCTGTTGAGTCAGGCCCTCAGCATGGCTGGTTGTTCGGCTCAGAGGGTCACAATTGCTGTAGGCCTCTGGCTTGATAGGCTGTTGTCAGCTTTTTCAGGAGTGCATCTGGGTGGGGCTGGCCCCAGGCATGGCAGCACACAATCATTTCAGGTGTTGTAAAGTGGGACAGATCCCCTGTGTGGCTGTTTGACAAGGCCAGTGGCACAAGTCTGCTGCATCTGCTAAGCCCCACTGCTTGTGGGCCCACACACCTCACCAATGCAGCCCTACCCCATGCACACACCCTGTTCTGCTGAGGCAGACCCCCTCGCCCCACTGCAGAGGTCCCATACACCCCGCCTACATGGGTGTAAAAGCATTTCTGACTGCCACTTTGTAAAGTGTCTTATTAAGTGATAACATTATGGAACTAACCTGACTCACTCATACATTTATTAATTTAACCTATAATAGATGTGGTGATCAATTTTATGTGTCAACTTGATTGGACTAAAGGGTTCCCAGATAGCTGGTCAAATATTATTTCTGGGTATATGGGTGAGGGTGTTTCTGGAAGAGACTAGAATTTGAATCAGTAGACTGAGTAAAGAAGATCACTCTCAACAGTGCAAGTGGGCATAGTGTCATCCACTGAGGGCCCAAATACAACAAAAAGGTGGAGAAAGGGCAAATTTTCTTTGTTTGCTTGAAGTGGATATCCATCTATTCTTGCCCTGAAACACTGGTGATCCTGGTTCTTGGACCTTCAGACTTGTACTGGGATTCACACCATTGGCTCCCCTGGTTCTGAGGCCATTGGGCTTGGACTGGAACTATACCACCTGCTTTGCTGGGCCTCCAGCTTGCAGACAGCAGACCATGGGACTACTCAACCTTGTAAACTTTTGAGCCAACCACTCATAATATGTTCCTTTCTGTATATTTATATATGTCCCATTGGTCTCTTTCTCTGGAGAACCCTGACTAATACAGATTTTGGTATCAAGAGTGGTTTTAGAGGAACAGAATTTTAAGAACAGGTGTTCTGAATTGGTTCAGGGGTTTCTGATATTGGCTCTCTGATATTATTAGATATGGAGACAATAATGACTCTGTTTCTGATAGTGAAGAGAGCGCGGATAGTCCATGGTATGAATTGTTTATAGAGATACACAAAATATCTGCATTGGACACCCCTAGTCAACCACTCTAAGTATCTAGGAACTAAATGATTCTATGTAAGACACTTTAGAACATTTTGGAAAACTAATGAATATAATGATGTTGCTTGACTCTTTCTAATGTCTCTGGATGAAGTGGTGAAAGAGAAAGATGAGCTTAGAAATTTGAATTCTTAGCTCAAGGGCCACATAAATGATCAGGTTATTTTTTGTGTGCCCTGTAGGAGACCCTTATCCCTTGTAGCTGTAGGAGTGAAATTGCTGAAAATCAAATACAGAATCTCATTTTGCAATTGGCTGAATTATAGTGAAAGTTGGACTGCCAACCTTGCAGGATGTCTCCTGTTAAAGTGAGAGCATTGATTAGTAAAGAATGAGACCTTCTTTACCAATGGGATGGGGACATGTCAGAAGACTCTGATGAAGCTGGGGACATTGAGCCCCTAAATTCTGAAGTATCTTCTTGGCCAGTGGAAGAAGTCTCCCCACCACCAGTGGCAGCAGCATCCCCATCTCCAGTGGTAGTGGCCTCTCCATCCATAGTAGTATTGATCTTTCCAACTCACCTGAGGGTTTTAATCCTGAATTGCCTAAGGAAACAGTAATGGCCTCCTTTGAGATGGCTGCCATGCAAGACAATGCTGATTCTCCTCAGAACCCACCCCACAATCACTCTTTGCTTCTAGACCTATAACTAATTCAAGTCCCAGCAAACCCCTAAATGTGAGATACAATGTGTGACCCATGAGGAGGGTCACTATTCTCCAAAGAACTAAAGTTTTCTAATTTATACAAGCACAAATCCAGGGAATATGTATGGGAATGGATGTAAGGGTGTTGGGTAATGCTGGAAGGAACATAAAGTTGGATCATGTCAAATTTATTGATATGTGCCCACTAAGCAGACATTTTGCATTTAATGTTGTAGGTTAGGGGATTAGAAATGGCTCTATTTGTATGTTTCGTTGGCTGACACATGGACCAAAATATGATTCACTGTGAGTGAGTTGGAAATGCCCAACCTTCTTGGTTTAACATAGAGGAGGGGATTCAAAGTCTTAGGGATATTGGAGTGTTAGAGAATTTGTCATTTGAGACCTACTCTCCCACACTGGGAGGGTCCGGAAGACACACCTTTAATCATTACCATGAGAAATAAGTTTGTCAGGGACTCCCAGCATTCTTGAAGAGCTCTGTAATTGCTCTTCTTTCTAGGCTAGAACTTACAGTGGGAACTGCAACCACTCAATTGGAAAATCTAAATGCAATGGGAGTAATTGGATCCCAGGGTGACAGGGGCCAAGCAGTGGCACTCAATCACCAAAGAAAAGCTGGGTATAGTTAGCATAGTGGACAGTAGAATCAAAGCAGGAATCAGAATAGTCTGACTCGTGCAGATGTATGGTATTGGCTAGTTAATTATGGTGTTCCTAGAAGTGAAATAGATAGGAGGCCTGCTAAATTCTTACTTGATTTGTATAAGCAGAAAATTTTTAGGTCAAGTAAACAAAAGTCTAACTTAAATAATAAAAACAAGGAGTCACAGCCCCTCAATCAGTTCCCAGACTTGAGCCAGTTTATAGACCCAGAAACTCTTGAATGAAGGGAAGGCTAAGTTCCCTTGAGAAAGGAACCCAGCACATTACTGAAAATTTATATGATTAATCTTTCTCCTAGTCTTCCTCAAAGGGACCTACAGCCTTTTACTAGGGTAACTGTGCTTTGGGAAAAAGGAAATAACTAGAACCTTTAGGGACTACTGAACGCTGGCTCTGAAGTGGCATTAATTCCAGAAGACTCAAAATGTCACTGTGGCCCACCAGTCAGAGTAGGAGCTTATGGAGGTTAGATGATCAATGGAGTTTTGGCTCAGGTGTGTCTCACACCTGAACCCATCTGTAGTTATTTACCCAGTTCCAGAACATGTAATTGGAATAGACATACTTGCAACTGGCAGAATCCCGTAATTTGTTCCCTGATCTGTGGAGTGAGGGCTATTATGGTGAAAAAATCCAATTGGAAGCCATTAGAACTGCTTCTACCTAGGAAAATAGTAACTCAAAAGCAAATTGCTTTCCTGAAGGTATTGCAGAGATTTGTGCCACCATCAAGGGCTTGAAAGATGCAAGGTTGGTGATTCCCACCACATCTTCATTCAACTCTCTTTTTTGGCCTCTGCAGAAGACAAGTGGATCTTGGAGAATGACAGTGGATTATTATACGTTAACCAGATAGTAACTCCAATTGCAGCTGCTGTACAAGATGTAGTTTCATTATTGAGCAAATTAACACATCTCCTGGTACTTTGTATGCAGCTGTTGATCTAGCAAATGCCTTTTTCTCCATCCTTGTTCATCAGGTCAGCCAAAAGTATTTGCTTTCAGCTGACAAGGCCAGCAATACACATTCATTGTTTTAGCTCAAGGGTATATCATTTCTCTAGCCCATGTCATAATTTAGTCCACAGAGATCTTGATTGCCTTTCCCTTTCACATGATATCACACTGGTCCATTACATGGATGATACCATGCTGGCTGGATCCAGTGAACAAGAAGTAGCAAACTCCTCTAGACATTGGTAAGACATTTGCCTTCAGAAGGTGGGAAATAAATTCCACAAAAATTCAGAGACTTTCTACCTCAGTGAAATTTCTAGAGTCCAGTGGTGTAGGGCATGTGGAGATATTCCTTCTAAGGTGGAGGATAACTTGTTGCATCTGGTCCCTCTTACAACTAATAAATAGGCAAGACACTATGGGCCATCAAGTTAACCTGTGACCTGAGCTGCCCATCATGAACTGGGTGTTATCTAATCTACCAAACCATAAAGTTGGGTTTGCACAGCAACATTCCATCATCAAACAGAAGTAACCCATCATCATATGTATGTGATTGGGCCTGAACAGGCCTCAAAGCCACAAATGAGTTACATGAGGAAGTGGCCCAAGTGCCCATGGTCCCTACTCCTGCTACACTGCCTTTTCTCTCCCAGCCTGCATTTATGGCCTCATGGGGAGTTACCTATGATTAGTTGACAGAGGAAGAGAAGAGTCAGGCCTGGTTTATGGATTGTTCATCATGATATGCAGGCACTACCTGAGAGTAGACAGCTGCAGCACTACAACCCCTCTCTGGGACATCCCTGAAGTACAGTGGTTAAGGAAAATCTTCCCAGGGCACAGAACTTTGGGCAGTGTACCTGATTGTTCACTTTGCTTGGAAGGAGAAATGGTTAAATGTGCATTTATGTGCTGATTCATAGGCTATAGCCAATGGTTTGGCTGGATAGTCAGAGTCTAGGAAGAAACATGTTTGGAAAATTGGTGACAAATTTGGGGGAAAGATACATGGATAGACAACTCTGAATGTCTAACACATGAAGATATTTGTTTCTCATGTGACTGCTCACCAAAAAGTGAGCTCAGCAGAGGAGGCTTTTAATAATCAAATGGATAGGATGACCCATTCGTAGATATTAGTCTGTCTCCTTACCTAACCACCCTGTCATTGCCCAATGAGCTCATGAACAAAGTGGCCGTGGTTAAGAATAGAGGTTATGCATGGGCTCAGCAACATGGACTTCCACTGACCAAGGCTGACCTGGCTACAGCCACTACTAAGTGCCCTATCTGCCTACAGCAGACCAACACTGAGCCTCTGATATAGCCCACCCCCTGGGGTGATCAGCCAGCCACCTGGTGACAGGTGGATCACATTTGACCACTTCCATCATTGCAGGGTCAATATTTTGTCCTTACTAGGATAGACACTCTGGATACAGATCTGCCTTCCTTGCATGCAATAATTCTGCCAAAACTACCATTTGAAGACTTACAGAACACCATATCCATTGTCATGGCGTGCCACACAGCATTGCCTCTGATCAAGGAAATCACTTCACGGCAAAAGAAGAGGTAACGTGCCCCAAGATCACAGAATTCAAGGGTCTTATCATATTTCCCACCATCCTGAAGCAGCTGGATTGATCTAATTGTGGAAGGGCCTTTTGAAGACTCAATTACAGCACCAGCTAGGTGGTCATATTTTGCAGGGCTGGAGCAAGGTTCTTCTGAAAGCTATATATGCTCTGAATCAGCATCCAATATATGATGCTGTTTCTCTGATAGCCAGGCTTCATGGGTCCAGGAAGCAACTGGTGGTAATGGAGTGGCACTCACAATTACCCCTAGTGACCAACTAGCAAAATTTTTGCTTCCTATTCCTACAACTTTCTGCTCTGCTGGCCTGGAAGTCTTAGTTCCAGAGGGAGGAATGCTTCCACCAGCAGACACAACAATGATTCTATTGAACTGAAAGTTGAGACTGCCCCTGTCCACTCTGGGCTCCTCATGCCTTTGAATCAACAGGCAAAGAAGGAAGTAATGGTGTTTGCTGGAGTGGCTGATCCTAACTACAAAGGGGAAATTGGACTGCTACTGCACAATGGAGGTAAGGAAGAGTATGTCTGGAATATAGGAGATCCCTTAGGTCATCTCTTAGTATTACCGTGCCCTGTGACTAAGGTCAGTAGAAAACTATGACAACCCAACTAAACAGGACTACTAATGGCCCAGACCCTTCAGGAAAAAAGAACCACAACCCCCAGGTAAAAAACCATGACTAGCTTAGGTGCTTGCTGAAGGCAAAGGGAATACAGAAAGTGTAGCAGAAGAAAGTAGTTATAAATACCAGCTATGACCACATGACCAGTTAAAGAAAAAAGGATTGTAAATGTTATGAGTATTTCTTCTTATTTTGTTATGAATATGTTTGTGTGTATATATACACATATTAAGAAAATATCATTTTTTCCCTCTTGTAATGCCTTATCATATAACAGAAGATGTATTGACTTTGTATCAGTAATTAAGTCTTGTCAAATTTACGTTACAATAGTTAGCTCATGTGGTATCAGGAGAAGAGCAAACATCAGTCAAGGATTTTATCTCCTTTTCTGGGGAATGGATTAGTGCATTTTGGTTGTATGAGGATAGTTGTATCATGTTAGGTAGAATTATGACATTGTTATTGTTTTTTTTGGAGATTTAAGTATGGTTTAAGGAGACGCAGATAGATGCCAAGTTGACAAGGGGTGGACTTGTGACAGTTACTTTTGTGTGTCAATTATTGGGCTAAGGGCATCACCAATGCAGATGAGCATCATCTCATCCACTGAGGGCCTGAATAGAACAAAAAAGGTAGAGGAAGGGCTAATTTCCTTTCTCTGCTTGAACTGCGGTATCTCTCTTCTCCTGTCCTAGGACATTGGCACCTCTGGTTCTTGGGCCTTTGAACTTGAACTAGGACTTATACCATTGGTTCCCTTGGTTCTCAGGCTTTTGATCTGGGACTGGAACCACACCAATGGCTTTCCTGGGTCTCCAGTATGCAGAGGGCAGATCTTGGGACTTCTCATCCTCCATAATCATGTGAGGCAATTCCTCATAACAAATCTTTCTGTATGTCTATGTATAGCTTTCGGTTCTGTCCCTCTGGGGAACCCTGACTAATAAAATGGGTAAACTTTAGTTACTTATTTGGTATTTAATAGCTATACATATTGGGTCCATGGATTTTAGATTATTTTTCTCATGTTAAAATGCTGATTATCGGCACAAGAATAGAGCATTTTCCACTAGTTTAGCCAACTTTTCCCAAGGTCTGTATTTCTTGGTATGTGCCGGAAGAGTTAGGATATGAGTTGCCTTTTATTTTTCAGATTTTGATAGCTCAATATATGTGATAACATATCTATATGTTTTCCTTTCCCAATTGTTTTAATGACAAAATTTCACTAGATGAATCACTGGGGGGTCTATAGGAGGGAACTGGGAAGTTCTTCCAAGTTACTCTGTAAGAAAGAATTCTCCTTAGGAAATCTACAGTTTCTCTATATTGAACACCTAATATATTATTGCCATTTCAAAAAATTTTAGATTTTTATCATCATCATTTATTAAGAAGACTTAAGCCCCATTTATCCTATGACATATATCTGAGAGAAAACGTAAGAAATTTAAATTTCTTCATATATTTAAGTCTCCTACTAATTGGGAATAATTTAGAAGAAATTTTTCTTAAAATTTTTCTTTATATTTTCATTCTGTCATAATGTCTGACAAGTCCAATATTTGATACTTAATTTATTTGAAATTTAATATGTCTGGATATTCTGATGCTTGATCTTTGTGATATATGGTTCTTAAGAAATATATCTTCTAACCAGATATATTTGCTTTCTTTTCAAAAACAAAATAGCAGTTACATCTGAAAATTTATGTCAGTCCCCTGGTTTGTTTATTTACATAACATCAATTACATAAAACAACTTTCACATGGATGTTTGGATTCAGTGATATTGAAAGGCCATTGTTTTTTTGTTTTCTTTTTTGGACTCATTTTCAGCCATAGCTACTTGATTAATGAATGATGCTAGTAGAAAGAGTATTAAGTAATATGTTTCTTTCTTTATGATATTCCCTTGCTAAAGCAAAACAGTGGACTCCCAAATGTTAGCCATATAAGATTCATACGCATGAGGTGATTTTTCATAGTGCCTTCCACACAGTAGGCATTTCATACGTATTTACTTATTAATTGTTCAAGCTGGTCTCTGTTCACCAACCTACTTTTATTTCTTGAGGTTATTTACTTATATTCTTTGTTCTAAAAACCATCCATGCTGGTTTTTAACCTCCATGGCTTTGCCACACTCTTTTTACCTGAATATTCTTTGGCAAATTCAAATTTTAGAGAATCTTTAAAGTTCAACTCAAAGGCAGTATACTTCATGAATATGTTTTCATTTTCTCCAAATCAGACTTATCCATTACTTTTCTGAAAAGCCTTTGCACTTATCATTAGTGCTAAGTAATTTAGCACTCAAGGTTAGGTAGTTTTGGGGTAGATGTCCTCTAATAATGTTATGCAATATTGTTTTTCCAAAAAAATAAAAATTTGTCACCTTTGCTTTTATTTATAGTCTCATTTTTATTTGTCATATAGGGACCAGGAAACACAAA
Organism: Diceros bicornis minor; assembly: GCF_020826845.1. NCBI lineage: Eukaryota > Metazoa > Chordata > Mammalia > Perissodactyla > Rhinocerotidae > Diceros > Diceros bicornis. The sequence goes on along the minus strand of NC_080753.1, from coordinate 37,765,768 downwards.
ATTAATTTAATTTTGTCAATCAGATTCATCATTTGCTTACCTTAAGATGTCCTTTGGCTTCAAGTGAGAGCCTGGTACCCCGCCACTGTCCTTTTATGGAATGTCTCCCCTACCCCTCACACCAAGAGGTATCTTTTATTGTTTGTTCTGGAAGGTTTCAACCCATGTGAAAGAAAATATTAAGATAGTGAAGCTGAATTTAGTGAATCAGTGAAAGAGGTGACAGGAAAATAGGAAGTTTTTATTTTAATATCCATTTTAAATTCAAGATAACACAGGTTTAGAAATATTTTACGTGATTTTTTTCTCCAGGTAAATTTGAGATTTAAATTCTGGTCATCTGAGTCCTAGTCTAATGTTTGTTTCTTACTTTTATTTTCTCCTTTAACCATTTTATGTCTTCACGAATATTGACCCTGTCTTAGATGAGCTAGAGCATGAGTGGAAAATTCTCATGAATGTTGGTGTGAGACCTTGGTCAGAAAAGTAACTTCTCTTTAAAGAGAAAATTAGATTTAATTATTATTATTATTATTTATCAATTATCTTCTCAAGTCACATATTATTCCACAAATGTGAGGTCAGGCTGACAAGCTTATAGAAGTACTGATTAGCTTATAGAAACTCAAGACATTTTAAAGATTTATTGTAATTAAATATAATGGTCTGAGTACATACATTTATTCTGGAGAAATAAAAAGGAGATTGAGTATTTAAAATGTTGGTTTAATTTGCAACCCTAATGTAAAAGAGATTTAAACCAAAGAAAAAATAGAACTAGAGATACACAGGAAAACAATTATAGTTATAGAATGTAATGTTCTCCTAATGGTCTATTGCAATTATATTTTTGGTGTACTTATTGTTGAAGTTAGCAAATGACTTACTATATCTCCTAATGTTATTAGTTATAAATTCTTGCCAAGTGTAAGAACAAACTTTTCAAATACAAGAGTGGAGTGGCTAGACAATGTACATCAGGACCACAGAATTTATATTCTCTCTGTGGACAGTTTTTGTAGGCTGGTGAGCTGTTTCTGAAGGCAACTGTAAAAGAGGTATTATGTGGACAAAAAAGACATTGACAATATCCTATATCATATTAAATATATTTTATGTGAGTCATTACTGTGCTGTTCTGACTGGGAAAGTAAAAATTATCCAGTGACTATTCCTCTTCACATTTCAAGAGTTATGAAGTGATGGAGGAGAAAATATTATATATCTAGACTGAATTACAATTTTAAATAATGGGATCTTTCAGAGAAATGTATCAGATTATAGAAAATATCAAAGTTTAATTCAAAAGTCATCATATTTTCCCATAAAAAGATAAATACTATATCATGATAAATGGAAATAAAGATTTTATTCATTTTATGAAATTCCACTACAGAAAACTTTACAAATCTACATTTCTAAAAATTCACTAAATTCCATGATTCCATAGATCTATATCAAAAGCCTAACTAATCTCAAAATAGTTATATTCTCCCTTTATTGAGATGAGACAATCATGGAATAAATGTTTCATGAATGAAAAAGTAATGAATAAGACTTTAAAACTCTTTAATTTGTGCCTTCTCACTTCTCTGTACCATGATAAAGAAGTAATAGACTTAAATAACAAAGACCTTTTACTTAAGATATTGATATCAAATTTCATTGAACATAGAGTGAATTGTTTCAGGTGGTACTTATGACAATTACCGTCTTATAGATTGCATTGTCTGTACCAAACACACATAAATGTTTGAATGGCATCACAAGAGATTTAATGTACAAAATCATTATTTGCATATTATTATTTAATATATTAGCTATAATGTATATGAAATCATCCATTCAGGTCTATATTTCTGAAGATCCAAGCATTAGCGTTGAAAATACAAAACTAGATAATCAAAATAGTTTTTATGGGGCTAGAATAAAAGAAATGCAGTCAAATTTATGTTTACATTCCCTTTGTGTTATATTACAAGTAAAAATAAAAATTCCTATGATTTGTTTTCCCTGAAGATTTGTAATGATTAGAGGCAGAACAGAGCTAAGTAGGATGGTTATAATATTGTTTGCATCTACAAAATGTTTGTTTACAAGAATTAATATATTTATTGATTTCTATGATCTAAGGATTACTTGCCTCAGTAAAAATGAAAGACAACTAGATAACATATTTCACTGCCTTATCCGACTATAAAAGACATTTCATTGCCTTATCCACTCTAATATTTTTCTATGACTTCCAGTTCCCCTTTGATTTTGTAGATTCATGGTCAACCTCATCAGCTTCTTCAGTGCATCCTTCATGTCCTTATTCCTTAAAGTGTAAATGACAGGGTTGAGACTTGGAGTGATGATGGTGTAAAAGAGAGTGAGGAACTTACCCTGGTCTTTGGAGGCACTGTTACCTGGCTGCAGATACATATAGATAATAGTCCCATAGAAGATGGACACCACAGTGAGATGAGATCCACAGGTATTAACTGCTTTTCGTTGGCCTGCTTTTGACTTCATTCTCAGCACAGCTTTGGCAATGTAGCCATAGGATACAAGAATAAGGATGAGGGGTGTAAGGACAATGACAATGCCTAAAGCAAAAACAGACATTTCAACTGTTGTGGTGTCTATACAAGCTATCTTGACCATAGCTGGCAACTCACACAAGAAGTGATCCAGAAGGTTATTTCCACATGTAGGCAAATTCAGGGTGAGTGTACATAATGTTACAGAGTTGGCCAAACTAATACCCCAGACCATGATAATCATCTTGAGACACAGATGTGGGTTCATGATTATCAAATAATGCAAGGGCTTACAAATAGCTGTAAAACGATCGTAGGACATAACAGCCAGGAGAAGACACTCAATGGAGCCCAACCACAAATAAACATAGAATTGAATGACACAGCCCACATAGCTGATGGTCTTATCAGGTCCCCACAAGTTAACCAGCATCTGAGGGATGATGCTGGTTGTGAAACATAGATCCAGGAAGGATAAATTCCTGAGGAAAAAATACATTGGTGTGTGGAGATGGGAATCCAGGAGAGATGCAAGAATGATGGCTGTGTTACCCACCAATGTAATTAAGTAGAAGATGGTGACAATTCCTGACAGGACCATCTCCAGTTTGGGGTGGTCAGAGAAGCCAAGCAGAATAAAATCATGTAGAAAATTATAATTGCTTTGGTCCATAGTCCTTCAATGCCCAAATCCTAGAATGATAAGAGTAGCAGGAAGAGGAGGGGAAGGAGGATGAGGATGAAGATGAGGAGGAGGAGCAGGAAGAGGAGGAGGAGGAGGAGAAATTTGTCAACACAGACTTTGTAAATAATTTTATGAAATACAAAACTGAACAAAGGGAGAGAATTTATGTCAATAATTAAAAAATAATGGATAAAAGTAAAAATTGCAGCCAAGCAATCTAGTATTTGTTGTAGATTCCTTTATGGTATGAGTTTAATATTATATTTTTATCTAGGTGACCTGGGGAGTTCACTCTTAAACTTAAGGTCTGAATTTTATCACATGTATATTTGGCAGTTTGGAATAGGTCTGATTTTAAAATGATGCAACCCTATGATTCTCTGCAAATCTTGTTGGTTTGATGTAGTGAACATATTCTTTTACTTGGTCAGTAAATTCACCTATAAAATGTAATTATTTGGCTAATATCAGAATGAGGAAGAGTGTTCCTTTTTTTCCGTATCTTAGTGAATAGCACCTTTGATCTCCCAGTTTGTTATGTGTAGGATATCTGGCATTTATCCTTGGCACCTTTGTCTCTCTTATCCCCAATACCTAACTTATCACTAAAACTGGTAAATTTGAATGCAAGGATACATTTTAACAATCCTCTCACTACCTTAATCCCAATCACTATCATCTCTTTTCTAGATTCTGGCAATAGTCTTCACTCCTTACATCTAGTCTTATGCCTTTACGTTGTTACAAGATCAATAAAATTACATTATCCATGTGCTTAAAACTTGTCAGTTGCTTTCCATTACATTTAAGAAATATTCTAACTCTTTTAGACGGCCTGGACGGACCTGCACTAGGCCTCATTCTTATCTCACAAATCACTTTACACATATTGACTACTAGCCTTCTGTTAGTTTGACATGTCAAACTCATTCCCATCTAAAGCCCTTGGAAACCTTCCTCTTCTTTTCTGCACTCCTACTCATTCTGCAATTCCTACTTATTCTGCAACTCCTACTCATTCTTACAACCACCTCTTAAATGTTTCTTGCGTAAAGAGGTATTCCCTGAGCTCATAATCTCTTTTTGTTTGATATGTTATATCATGTATATGGAGAGCTACAGAGGGCCAATACAGCATGGAGTCTAAGAACATAAGCAGAGGGCTTTTGTTCATGTCTCTGCAAATTATTTAGCTGTGTGATCCCAGGCAAGTTACATAATACTTCTGGGCTCAGTTTTCTCATCTGTAAAAATGGGGACAATAACATTGCTTAAGGTTAGGGTGAAGATTAAATGAACAATAAATGTAAAGTGCTTAGAACAATGCTTGGAACATAGCAAATCCCAATAATTATTAGTTATCACATTATTATAAGAAAAAATTATAATCATGTGCTATGTAGGTAAATGTTTAACATGTCCCTCCCCAAAGGGGAAAGCAAATATGATGTCTATTGCTCTTCCCTCTATCTGTAACAACTAAAGCATTCCCCCAATAGATATATATTCTCCCATATGTATACATAATTTTTGAATAAAAGAAAAATTTTTACACGATGAATAATGGTGAAAAATCACTTAAAGTTGTTAGCATTTTTTTTCCATTAAAAATTTAGGCTGGTATTTTGTGAAGTTACCTGAATGGGATGATAGAAGGTGGCAGATGGAAGAAAAGATTGTGGTTTAATCTGTATAGTAACAATAACAGATTTTTTCGGTTTGGTGAAAAATAAATTAGAACATTACTTTCTATTGAAAGGAATAACAAACAGCATTATTCAGTAGTGTGATATAGAAGAGTTCCTCTAGACATGCATGAGCATATCAGAGCTGCCAAATCTTTTAACAATTGAACAGTTGTTATCATCAATTATAGTTATTGATAGTTATTATAGTTTATAATATTATTATATATAATAATAATAATATAATAACTATATTATAGTTATAGTTATTAACATCAAGTTATTATCTACAGTCCACTTCCATAGTTTCCTACCACTGAGTATAAAAAGATAATTTCTTACCACCTGAAGCCAAAATAATATCCAAAAGCTTCCATGAAAAAATAACAGAGAAAATATATGATCAGAAAAAAAATAACAGTTAAATGTCTCCCCGGTGCCTCTCTCTCTTTCTCTGTAGATATAGTACAAAAAATTGTGCCTTTTGTTTGTTATTCCACTTTATTTATTTATTTATTTTTTGGTGAGGAAGATCAGCCCTGAGCTAACATCTGATGCCAATCCTCTTCTTTTTTCTGAGGAAGACTGGCCCTGAGCTAACATCCATGCTCATCTTCCTCTACTTTATATGGGATGCCGCCACAACATGGCTCTGACAAGAAGTGTGCTGGTGTGCCTGGGATCCAACCGGCGAACCCTGGGCTGCAGCAGTGGAGCGCGCGCACTTAACCACTTGAGCCACCAGGCTGGCCCCCTGTTATTCCACTTTAAATTATGTTTCCTGAATATTATGAGGAAATTACTTCAAACTGTGGCCATAATTCAAAAGTGGACACATTTAGAAGACTTATTGAACATACGGGTTGAGATAGTTGTTTTGACAGAGTTATTTGGTGATTTCCTCAGGATTAGCTTTTCAAGAATCATGATTTGAGGCTGGGTTCTGCCATTGGCCAAGTTAAATAGAAAGAAAAAAAAATAACTTTCTGAAATGTATTGCAAGCTGTCACACACCATTAGAGTTCTATAATGTCTGAGCAGGGAGATGAATAAGTAATTAATATTTATTTTGACAGACATGTTGGTGTGTGTTAATTGTGCCTAACTTCTGAAAAAGACAGAGCTTCAGTTAAAATTACATGAAAACAAAAATGAAAATTCTTTTAATGTTAAAGTCAATGCCATGCTGTTAATTCCTTAACTGTTTCCATTATCACTATAGCCTCCAAAGATTAATTGAGGAAGAGAAAAAGTCCTTCTTGTGCCTACAAAATCCTGACATAGGAAATCTTCAACTGAGTTTTCATGCACATTATGAGATTTAGAAATGGATCAAAAACTCCTTCCTAGCTCCACAGTCTTCATGAATAAAATACTATATTTCAATTCTTCATTTTCAATTTAATCTACATTTCCTTGTTTTATTTTTGCTGGATCAAAATGTCTGAAATCACAAATTGAGACATAGCTTCATGTCCTCCTCTTATAGTAGAGAATACATTAATCTTTCCCTCATAATATAGATAATAAGGCAATTTCTCTGCAGATATTTACAGTATTTATTTATTCTAAAAATTCTGAAAGAAAACAAGAAGAATCCGTCCATATAAGTCTAAGTTCTTTTTTTTACTTCCCACGAGTTGCTTTACCAGGCCAGGCACGCTATTTTCCAAGAGATATTAAAGATTAACATTACTGTGATCCAGAGAGAGTTTGCTTGATGTTGTACTTCTTGACTAGTGTGCAGCCCACACTGTGTGAAATAGATCCTGGTTAAGCATTTGCTTTTCAGGGCTGCAGCTCTCTCATGTTTTCCCTGCAGTGCCACTGTGAATTCTGCTTTTCCTGAAGTGTATTAAGATACTGATTCTCGACAAGACTCCTCCTTCTTGACCATGTGACTTCAGGTAAGGAGATGAAACTTATCAGAAATTCTTATTACTTGTTCTGACTTTAAGTCAACCTGCAAATAGGTCTTGATCCAAGACATACATTATGAAAAGAACTATTATTTTGAACAAAATTTCCCAATGTTATCTGAAAACCCAGATCATCAAGAAAGATTTTCTAAACCGTCTGGACTACATCCAATTGACTTCTGTAGAGTAAAGTGCCATAGAAAATCCTGTAAATAAAACAGTTGGAGAATTAGACCATATACTTATATTTTACCAGGAGCAATTTAATAGATGCAAAAATTATTCAATATGAAGGAAAGCTATAGGACAGAGAAATGAGAAAATGTATTTTCAGAATTTTTTTATCTAGTTAGGAAACATATTACAAATAAAATTTTCTATTAAATAACGTACATTTTCAACACTAGAATTATAGCATGAGTTCTCTATAAAATAATCTTACTATTAATAGTACACACTGATTTTTGAAATAAATTTGCTCTAAGCAGATATCATTTAAATAAGGTATCTCTAATAGTTATCTCTGATATTCAAGGTCAAAACCGTTATCTGTGAAAGAGAAGATGTTCAATCTCTGATGCCCTAAACAGTAAGTTGAGGATCCTAAGATTTATATTTTTATTCAGTCATAAAGTGCCTTTGTCTTGATGCCACAGTAGGTAATTCAAATACCTCAGTGTCAATGACAATTAATTTTGTTTGTATCTCAGAGGTCACTATTTAATTGTAGGTCCTGGAGCAAGTATTTATCTGAGGATTTTTATGAGTTGGTTTATTATCATAAGCTATGAGTTCCCTTCAATTAAAATTACATACCACCAATAATTACTTTAATAAAATACATAAGCCTTATGATACATGTTCAATTTGATGACTTGCATCACTGAGCATAAGACAATTTTAGCTATGTGCTTCTGTATGATAGTAATCATTGTATTCTACATTGGAGATATAGTATAGTGTGAACATTACGTGGATAGTTTATACAGCCAGACGTTCTAGGCTGAAATCCTGGTGGTTCCAGTTATCGGCTGTGTGAACTTGGGAAAATTACTTAATTTTTTTGGTGCCTCAGATTTCTTATCTACAATGGGGAGATAGTAATCACACATATTGAAGGGTTAATATGATGATTAAATAAACTTAACATATGTAAAATATTACAATACTCATTGGCACACAGTAAGCATTCAAGTAAGTATTAGCTATTACTATTTCAATCAATTCAGGGAGTCTGCATGCTATAAAAATGTTCATTTTTATCAATTTTGTGAGAGTTCATACTGATATTTGATAAAACATCTGGTCAGCACTTCCCCCCTTCAACCACTTCTTTTGGGATTATATATATATATAACACATGTATATTTGGGCATATATTCTCTCTATATATTGTTTTTATTAATGATGATAAAAAGAAACATAAAATCAATTAATGGTACTTTTTTGTTGATCAACATTCTAAACATATGAATACTTGAAAATATTCACTTTGATTAAAGATCTCAATTTCACTCATGTATTTTCTTCTCTCCCCCTTAAGTTTTCTACATCTCTCTCTTTTTTTAAAAACCCTTTTTTGTTCAGAGTTTTTATCATAAATGGATGCTGTATCTTGTCAAATGTTTTCTCTGCATCTATTGAGATGATGATGTGATTTTTATTCTTCATTTTGTTAATGTGGTGTATCAAGTTGATTTATTTGTGGATGTTGAACCATCCCTGCATCCCTAGAATAAATCTCACTTGATCATGGTGTACGATCTTTTAAATGTATTGTTGTATTCGATTTGCTAGTATTTTGTTGAGGATTTTTGCATCGATGTTCATCAGTGATATTGGCCTGTAATTTTCTTTTTTGTGTTGTCTTTGTCTGGTTTTGGTTACCAGAGGGGAAAGGGGGAGGGAGGAGGGTGAAAGGGGTGACTAGACACATGTGTATGGGGATGGATGGTAATTTGTCTTTTGATGGTGAACATGATGTAATCTACACAGAAATCAAAATGTAATGATGTACACCTGAAATTTGTGTAATGTTATAAACCAATGTTACTGCAATGAAAAAAGAGTAGATATGGTAATAATATTAAAAAAACCCTTCTTCGGAGTTGTAATTGAATTTGATAATTTAAGTCCAACTATAAAAAATACTCATTTTTTGTTTGAAAAACAAAAATGTATATAAATTGTCATGTATATATATATATACTTTAATTACATTCCTTCACGGTGATTTCCTAGTTCTCTGCTTTTTATTTTGTGATTATGTGCCACGGGTTTGCCACTCTGGAGAAATTAGAGAAATCAACTAGATTCTTTAAATTTTTGAAAATTTTCTCATTGTTTTTTCAGGAATGGGTAAACTCAGATTGTGAAGCAGATGCTTTAGCCTTTGATGTACCATATAACATTTTTTTGATTCCCTCTGACTAAATCAAAATGTGTTTTTCTGTTCTCTTTTTATTTACCCATTTTTTTTTTCTTGCTTGCTTTAGCCATTTACTTATGGGAGCCATTTAAAATGAAGTTATTAGTAGTGCTTCCCCATTTGGCTGCCTATCAGATTACCTGAGGTGTGTGGAAATTTTAGAAATACAGAGTCTCAGATGCCTATGCCCTCACCAGGGGTTCTATTCCTCCTTGTTTATACTGCCTCTCTGGATAATATCATATAGTTCCAAGGCTTTAAATGCCATCTTCATATTGATGGCTTTCAAATTTATATTTCCAATCGTCTCCATTGAGCATCAAACAGGTAATTCCAACTGCTTAATTTCATTCACATTTAGATGTGTAACAAAAATATGAATCTAAACATGGCTAAAATAGAACTCTTGATTCGCCCTGCACCAAATCTGCTATCACTCTAATCTTCCTCATCATAGTAAATGGTACAAACATCTACCTCCTACTGGCCAGAAACCTAAGAGTCATCCTTAATTACTTCCCTGCCCTCACCTTGAAAATTTGATCTATTTCAAACTTTACCTCTTCTCTCCATTTCTACTGTTACTAACTTGCACTGAGCCATTGTCTTTCTCTTCCTAGATTCCCAGTGTCCTCCAATCTTGTTTCCCTGCTCTAACTTTATCCTTTCAATCCATTCTCTAAATGGCAGCCAAAAGTGTTCTTTAAAAAAAATACATAAAATGTTTTAATTTACCTATTTGAATTCTTTCAAGATTCCTCACGAACTTAGAATAAAATTCAGACTCCTGAAAGGGGGGTCAACCAAGACAATGACATAAGAGGCTCCTGAACTCCCCTCCTCCCATGGGCACATCCAATGTACAGATACACATAGAGCAATTTCCTCTGAAAGAAATCTAGAAACTTGTTGAGTGACTTTTACACATTGGGTGAATGAGAAAATACTCACATTGTAATTGGTAGGAATGGCTGAGACACATTTTCACCATAAACCCGACCCCTGGCAAAGCACCATACGATTGGGAGGAAACTCCCAACTCCCAACTTTGCCCTGAGGAGTGAAGGGATTGGACCCCATATTTATCACTCCAACTTTTAAGACTTAATCAGAGGGATGGACCCTCAAAACACCTAACTCTGAAAGCCAATGAGACTTGTGCCCATGAGACCCATAAGACTATAGCAAATGAAGAGTTGTTAACGGATGTGTCAGCACTTGCTGTGGCTATCCCCCTGAATTCATTGTAGAGGGAGCAGGCAAAAATGCCCATCTCTCAGTCTTTCCCTGAAAGCGTCCCTTGACATACTTAAAAGCAGCTGCCTCAGGGTCAGGCTTCTAATTTGGCACACGTCTAGTGGCCCCCCTGTGATCTTCCCTGGAGCCTAGGGAAACTGGCAGATACCTTTCTCACCATCTCCCTGTAGCCAACTCCAAGTCACCAGTATCTCTCTGGAAGGAGCTTGTGCACAAGTCTGGTGCCTCAGCTTTTGCATTGCAGCCCAAGAGACAGGTCCCCCAATAGTCTGGCTCTGATGACCATTAGGCCTTGTATTTACGAGTCCCACAGGACTGTAGCAAACAAAGAAGGACTTCTTTTTTTTAAAATTGAGATATAATTGACATATAACATTGTGTAGGTTTAAGATATACAATGTGTTGATTTAATACATCTATATGTTACAATATGATTACCACCATAGTCTTAGCTAACACCTGTATCATGTTACGTAATTACCATTTCTTTTTTGTGGCAAGAACTTTCAAGATCTAGTATCTTAGCAACTTTCAAGTTTATAATACAATATGGTTGACTATAATTTCTATAATTACTATGCTGTGCATTAGATCTCCAGAATTATTTCATCTTCTAGTTGCAAGTTGGTACTTCTAAACAACATTTCCTCAATTTCCTGACTCTCTAGTCCCTGGTAACCACCATTATACCCTCTGTTTATAAGAGTTTGGCTCGTTTAGAATCCATATATAAGTGAAATCATATAGAATTTGTCTTTTTCTGTCTGACTTATTTCACTTAGTGTAATGTCCTCAAGACCCATCCATGTTATCACAAATGGCTGGATATCCTTCTTTATCATAGCTGAATAATATTCCTTTGTATACATATATACCGCTTCTTCTTTATCCATTCATCTGTTGATGGACACTTAAGTTGTTTCCATATCTTGGCTGTCTTGAATAATGCTGCAATGAACATGAGAGTGCAAGTACGTTTTCAAGATCCCTGTTTCATTTCTTTTGGATATATACCCAGAAGGGGAAATGCTGGATCATATGGTAGTTCTAGTTTTAATTTTTTGAGGTACCTCCATACTGTTTTCCATAGTAGCTGAACTGATTTACATTCCTACCAACGTTCAAAAGTGTTCACTTTTCTCCACATCCTTGCAAACACTTATTATCTCTTGCCTTCCTGTTGATAGCCATTTTAACAGATGTCAGGAGATATCTCATTATGGTTTTGATTTGCATTTCCCTGATGATTAGTGATGTTGAGCACCTTTTCATATACATGTTGGCCATTTGTATGTCTTCTTTGGAAAAATGTCTATTCAGTTCCTCTGCCCATTTTTAAATCAGATTGTTTGTTTTTTTTTGCTATTGAGTTGTATGAGTTCTTTATATATTTTGGATATTAACTCCTTATCAGATACATGATTTGCAAACATTTTCTCGCATTCTGTAGGCTGCTTTTTCATTTTGTAGATTGTTTCTTTTGCTTTTTACTTTGATTTAGTCCCACTTGTTTATTTGTGCTTTTATTGCTTGTGCTTTTGGTGTCATGTCAACTTTTTTTGTCAAGACCAATGTCAAGGAGCTTCTTCCTTGTTTTCTTCTAAGAGTTTTAAGATATCATGTCTTATGTTTAAGTCTTTAATCCATTTTGAATTAATTTTGATAAATGGTGTAAGATAAGGGTCAAATTTCATTTTTATGTATGTGGTTATCAAGTTTTATCAACAGTATTTATTAAAGAGACTGTCCTTTACCTATGAGTCTTCTTGGCTCCCTTGTCAAATATTAGTTGACTGTATATGCAAGGATTTATTTCTGGGATCTCAATTCTGTTCCAATTTTGTTTGTGTTTGAAGTTAAGTTATTATCAACTTAAAGTAGATTGTTATAAATATAACATGTTTTATATAAGCCTTATGGGAACCAAAGTAAAAACCTATAGTAGATACACAAAATATAAAGAGAAAGGAATCAAAGCATACCACTACAGAAAATCGTCAAATCACAAAGGAAGAGAGGAAGAGAGGAACAAAAGAATTACAAAACAACCAGAAAGCAATAAACAAAATGGCCATAGTAACTCCATTCCTATCAATAATTACTTTAAATGTAAATTAACTAAATTCTCCAATCAAAAGACCTTGAATGGCAAATAGATAATAAACCACGACCTGAGTATATGCTGCCTCCAAGACACTCACTTCAGCCTTAGAGACATACATAGACTGAAAGTGAAAGAATGGAAAAACATATTCCATGCAAATGGAAACCAAAAGAAAACAGGGATAGCCATACTTATGCTAGACAAAGCAGACTTTAAGTAAAAACTAAATAAGAGAAAAAGAATGTCACTGTGTAATGATAAAGGGGTCAATTCATCAAGAGGACATAACATTAATAAACATTTATGCACCCAACAAAGGAGCATCTAAATATATCAACCAAATACTACTAGATCTGAAGGGAGAAATAAACAGTAATACAATAAAAGTAAGGGACTTCAATACCACACTTTCATCAATGGATAGCTCATCTAGACAGAAAATCAATAAAGAACCATTGGGATTAAACATGTTATATCAGATGGACTTAATGGACATTTACAGAACATTCCAACCAATAGCAGCCCAATACATACTCTTCTCAGGCACACACGGAACATTCTCCAGGAAAGATCATATCTTAGGCCACAAAACAAGTCTTAATAAATTTAAGAAGACTGGAATAATATCAAGCATCTTTTCCAACCACAATGGTCTCAAACTAGAAATCAACCACAAGAAGAAAACTGGAAGATTTACAAATATGTAGAGATTAGACAACATGCCCCTGAACAACCAATGAGTCAAAGAAGAAATCAAAAGAGAAATAAAAAAACATCTTGAGACAAATGAAGATAGAAATACAACATACCAAACCTTATGGGATGCAGCAAAAGTAGTTCTAAGAGGGAAGTTCATAGTGATAAACACCTACATTAAGTAAAAAGAAAGAGCTCAAACAAACAACCTCACTTTACACCTCAGGGAACTAGAAAAAAACAGCAACCAAGCCCATGAACAAATGAAAAGACAATCTATTGAATGGGAGAAGATATTTTCAAACCACATATCTGATAAGAGTTAAAATCCAAAATATACAAGGAACTCATACAACGCAATAGCAGCAAAACAAATAACCCAATTTAAAAAGGGTCAAATGACCTGAATAGACATTTTCCCAAAGAATACATAAAAAATGGCCAGCAGGTACATGAAAAGGTGCTCAACATCGCTAATTATCAGGGAAGTGCAAATTAAAACCACAATGAGGTATCACTTCACACCTGCTAGAATGGCCATTAGCTGCCATGTGATAAGAAACAGCTGATGTCCTCTCTGGAGTAGGCTGGGGGCAGGGACGGGGGCATGGCAGTGGCATGACGGTTTTTTTTGGTTTAACACAACTTTAAAAAAAAAATCTGATGGGGAACATGATCAGTGAACAACCTCATGTTGCTGCCTCAACCCCACACCCCCTCCCCGCCCCAGGGACCTTGATACTGGCAGCCTGCCATGAAACCATGCACATCCTCCATGGAGGCTGGAAAGGAACCACTGCTGCTGGCCAAACTGAAGCCCAGGTCCTCCACCAGAATGATCGGAAGTCTGCTGTAAAGCCTGGAGTGTGGCCTTCTCCCCAGATGACTCCTGGTTGAGCTCAAGGACACTGCATGGTCAAGCTGATCGCTTGGCTGCTAGAGGAGCAATTCATCCCTAAAGGGTTTGAAGCCAAAAGCCCAAGCGGCAAAAATGTTACAAAAGGAAGAGGGAGCCCAAAAGAGAAGATCCTAGACTGTGGTCAGATTATCTGGGATTTGGCCTTCAGCCCATGGCCTTCTCCACCCAGCAGGAAGCTCTAGGTATGCCACCATTCCCAAGTGCCAGATATTTCTGCTTGATCCTTGCTATGAACTCAATGATGGACAGATCAAGATTTGGGAGATGCAGAAAGGGATTTTGCTTTCAATCTTTCCAGCCACCAAGATGTCATAAGAGATCTGAACTTCATTCCTAGTGGCAGTTTGATTTTGGTCTCTGTATCTTGGGATAAGACTCTTCATATTTGGGACCTGAATAAACATGGTAAACAGTTTCAGGTGTTATTGGGCCACTCTCAGGGGGTTTACTACTGCTTCATTTAGCGGGACTGCAGCATGCTGTGCTCTGTAGCTGAAAAGAAGTTGATCTTTCTATGGAGCATGCTGTCCTACACATTAATCTGGAAGCTGGAGGACCATCAAAGCAGTGTTGTCTCTTGTGACTGCTTCCCCCACTCTGCCTTGCTTGTCACAGCTTCTTACAATACCAATGTGATCATGTGGGACCCCTAAACTGGTGGGGCTGTGTAGGGAGAGGCTGAGGTCACTCCACTTGACCACTCTCAGCTTGACCCCCATGGATGACAGTGATGTCCGTATTATCCCCCTGAGATTAATATGCTTCTGTCCTGAAGGTTTATACCTCACCATAGTGGCAGATGACTGACTCTCCAGGATCTGGGCCCTGGAACTGAAAACTTCAATTGCATTAGCTCCTATGACCAATAGTTTTTGCTACACACTTTTTCCACATGGTGGAGTTATTGCTACAGGGACAAGAGATGGCTACATCCTGTTCTGGACAGGTCCTATCATCACTGAAGCACATATGCCGGAAAGTCTTTCGAAGTTTCCTGACAACTTACACAGTGCTAGTCCTGCCAATCCCCAAGAAAATGAAAGATTTTCTCACATACAGAACTTTTAAAGCAAAGCCACATAGTCTTACTTGTTTTCTTTGTAGCAAGATAAATCTTCCTGGCAAGGAGTAGCTGAGATAATGGGCCAAACATCCCAGTCTTGGATTGAAATGGAATTTCTCTTTGGGATTTTGAATAGAATGTAGCAAAACCAGATTCCAGTGGACTAGTGGCAGATCTTTTTCTCCATGACATGTGCAAGTCAGTCATAGAGGCGGGGATTCCACTTCTGTGGTGACAAAGCCTAACTTTAAATCTTCAGCCCACTTATAAACAGCAATGTTGAACTCTTCCTGGTCGTTTTGATTCAAAGTGTGATTATTGATATTGTTTTGATAAGAAAAATGACTAGGCCTGAACATCCTCTCTGTGGCAGAAAAGTTTAAACTCCCTCAACTGGGAAGTGTGACTTCTGCCTAGTACTTATCATTGTTGTATTTCAGATGCAGTGGTGGCACCGTTTAAAGTTGTCTCCTGCTGTGGTCAAAGTTGCTTTGATGTTGGCAAGTGCTTTCCTTCCTTTAGTTTCTCTCTGACCAGCAGGACAAGGTTTTCATGGAGCCATCAGATATGAAGTATTAACTTGCTTACCTAAATTACAGGTGACACAGAGACTGTGCTCCTGACTGATACAGACACTATAATTGACTTTTTTTTTTAAGCAATGGTGTGCATATGCAAGAGATGACAAATTTGTATGCCAGGTTACACAAGGATGTATTCATAAACTGCACAACTTTTCAAATGGCTACCAAGTTGTCAGTTTGCCATTCATTAGCATATTTATTTGTATTTTCTCAACAGATGTTAAAGTACCACTGTGTTTTTCTCGATAGTATCTAAAAACCATAGTACTTAAGTTAAACAGTTGGGAAGATGTCTCTTCTTAATTGTGTAAAGAATTGGTTGTTTTCATCAATTCAGCTGATAATCTTATGTATGAGATCTGTCTTTGCTGCTTGACCTTATTGGACTAAGCCAGTTTCAACTCTACCCCTAAACAAAAATTTAAACTAAACTTAAAAGTACTGTTCTCTTTCAGTGGCATGTAGTTATCTAATCAAGACACCTCATTCAAATAAAATCTACCTTTGGAAAATTTAATATATTTTAAATTACTTTAAAAGACATGCAACATCCCGTCCTTTGGCTTTCTTAATATGTGCTTTATGGAGGCCAGTGTAACATTATAAAATGTATTGAGAAAGTAGAGGAATCTCTCCTCTATCACCTTTGTTGCTGAAGAAAAACATTTTTTTTCAAGATGAGAGGCTTTCATTGGAGGAAAAAAAGTTAAATCTTTTGGCTCTCCATTTCATTTTTTCCATTAAGAAAAAGAATCACCTTTTAAAACAAATAGTACAACATGACAACTGGGAATGGATTGGGCAAATTTTTTACTTTGTGGTTATCTTGAAACATCACATATAGCATAGTCTGAGAGGCTCTGAATGGCTTCCTTGAGGCCCCACTTGTCTATTAGTTTCAAACTTTGCTAGTGTCCTTGGGGAATGAGTCCTATGTGAATGATGGAAATAACTGACTTCTCCTTTTTGATAGTGTAAGAATTTGACACTTTTATAAAGAATAGCCTCCAAAGTTTATTCTGTAATATCATAGACAGAGAAGGCTTTCATAGGAATATAAGTTGAATAAGTCAGTGTTTTTACAACTGGCTAAGGAAAGAAGAATGACCTGTAACACAACCAACAAGAAAGCTACTTTATTTTTGTTGTGAAGATTGCTATCATAAATGCAGCATAGTTGCTGTAAAATAAACTACTACATTTGTATACAAGTCCTAATCCTTTCAGCAGTTGTAGGTTTAGAGTCAGGCTTAATCTTATGTGCCTTCTCTGTGTTAAAAGTGAGTTTTGTACAACATCTGGCCCCTAGTGGCATAATTTTAAGTGAAAATTTCTCTACTATCCACACAACAATTAGGAATCTGCTAGTAACTCTTCTACTTCAAGAGGAGAAATAGAAAGATCAGTTTTTAAAGTAAGAGAGTTGAGTCTGTTTTATAAGAGTATAATAGTTTTGGCCAGAAGTCTATTAATACCTATTTAAAGTAGATACAGAGACAGTGCCACAGAGTAGATTTATAAACTTAATTTTGGAAATGTTCTGTTTACGTTGAGCTGGAAGACACTTAGACTATATTAGATTTGACAGTCTTACGCTCTAGACCAAAATAGGGTTGGCCAATTTCCTGCAACTGAGGGGTAAAAGCCTTAAGGCTGAAAAAATGTTAATTTTTTTTAATAGAAGACAAATAGGCAGTGTAATAAGATAGTTGTACATTAAAATTGTTTTGTACATCTCTGCTCCAAACAGCCACAAACACAGTACTTTTTAAATGTCTGCCCACCCATGCCTGGAACAGTTTTCCCAAAATTGGGGTGATTGTGGTTTCATCACCTGGCTCAGACAGCAGGACATCCCATAACTGAATCCTCTGTTCTCCAGTCACTGCGGGGCCTGGCAGTTGCAGTGAGTTGTCCTTGCCTTCTACGCCTCTGCAACAATCAGGTCTCTGGTGACTTGAAATGTGGCAATGAGGCCACTCAACTAAATCTTCTTGTTGGTACTAACAGAAAGTTTGTACTTAAAAAGAAATCAAACAAAAGGTAGGAATAGAGACTATCACAGACAGGTGCCTTTTGACAGAGGACAACAGAGATCAAAGACACAAAATTTGTTGAAGGAGGAGAATGGGAGGTAATAAAATTTTTCCCTGGACAGCGATCTTATATGTGTTCCCTAACATTTTCTTCTCTACCATAAACATTTATTTACAAATATTATTCAAACTTGTATTGAAAAATTAAATTAAACAAGTTGTTAGTTATATATTAAAAAAAAGCCCAGTGGCATAGTTGTTTAGTTTGCCTGCTCCACTTCGGCAACCGGGAGACTGCAGGTTCGCTCATCAAGCCGTGCTGTGGTGGCATCGCATATATGAAACAGAGGAAGATGGGCACAAATGTTAGTTCAGGGCTAATATTCCTCAAGCAAAAAGAGGAAGATTGGCAGCAGATGTTAGCTCAGGACTGATCTTCCTCACACTCGATCAGATGGACTGAATAGATATATACAGAGCATTCCATCGAAAAACAGCAGAATACACATTCTTCTCAAGTACACATAGATCATTCTCAAAGATAGACCATATGTTGGGAAACAAGGCAAGCCTCAATAAATTTAAGATTGAAATCATCTAGAGCATCTTTTCTGACCACAGTGCTATAAAACTAGAAATCAACTACAAGAAAAAAACTGGGAAAGTCAGAAATATGTGGAGACTAAACAACATGCTACTAAACAACCATTGGGTCAATGAAGAAATCAAAGGAGAAATTAAAAAATACCTGGAGACAAACGAAAATGAAAATACAACATACCAACTCTAATGGGATGCATTTAAAATTGCAACAAAAAGAATAAACTATCTAGGAATAAACTTAACCAAAGAGGTGAAAGACCTATACACTGAAAACAATAAGACATTATTGAAAGAAATTGAAGAAGACATAAACAAATGGAAAGATATTTCATGCTCATGGGTCAGAAGAATCAACGTACTTAAAATGTCCATACTACCTAAAACAATCCACAGATTCAATGCAATCCCAATAAGAATCTCAATGACATTCTTCACAGAAATATAACAAAGAATACTAAAATTTATATGGAACAACAAAAGACCCTGTTGAACAGCCAAAGCAATCCTGAGCAAAATGAACAAAGTTGGAGGCATCGCAATCCCTGACTTCAAAATATACTACAAAGCTATAATAATCAAAATATCATGGTACTGGCACACAAACAGACACACAGATCAATGGAACAGAATCAAAAGCCCAGAAATAAACCCACACATCTATGGACAGTTAATCTTTGACAAAGGTGCCAAGAATATATAATGGAGAAAGGAAAGTCTCATCAATAAATGGTGTTGGGAAAACCGGACAGCCATATGCAAAAGAATGAAAGTAGACCATTATCTTGCACCATACACAAAGTTAATTCAAAATGGGTTGAAGACTTGAATGTAAGACTTGAAACTATAAAACTCCTAGAAGAAAATATAGGCAGTACACTCTTTGACATTGGTCTTAGCAGCATCTTTTCAAATACCATGTCTACACAGGCAAGGGAAACAAAAGAAAAAGTTAACAAATCAGATTACATCAGACTAAAAATCTTCTGCAAAACAAAGGAAACCATGAACACAATAAAAAGACAACCTACCAAGTGGGAGAAAATATTTTCAAGTCATTTATCTGACAAGGGGTTGATTTCCAAAATATATAGAGAACACATACAACTCAACAACAAGAAAACAAAAAACCCAATCAAAAAATGGGCAGAGAATATGAACAGATATTTTCCCAAAGAAGATATACATATCGCCAACAGACACTTGAAATGATGTTCAACGTCAGTAATTATTAGGGAAATGCAAATCATAGATACAATGAGATATTACCTTACACCGGTCAGAATGGGTATATTTACTAAGACAGAAAACAACAAATGTTAGAGAGAATGTGGAGAAAGGGGCACTCTCACGCACCACTGGTGGGAATGCAAAGTGGTGCAGCCACTATGGAAAACAGTATGGAGATTCCTCAATAAATTAAAAATAGAAATACCATATGATCCAGCTATCCCATTACTGAGTATTTATCCAAAGAACTTGAAATGAATTATCCAAAGAGATTTATGCACACATATGTTCACTGCAGCATTATTCACAATAGCCAAGACATGAAAGTAACACAAGTGCCCTTCTACAGGTGAATGGATAAAGAAGATGTGGTATATATATACAATGGAATACTACACAGTCATAAAAAAAGACAAAATCATCCCATTTGCAGCACGTGGATGGACCTTGAGGGTATGATGTTAAGCCAGATAGAGAAAGACCAGTACTGCATGATTCCACTCATGTGTGGAAGATAACAAATACATGGATAAAGGGAACAGATTAGTGGTTACCAGAGAGGAAGGGATTTGGGGGGGTGGGTGAAACGGGTAAGGGACACATATGTATGGTGACAGAAAATAAATAGCCCACCAAGAGTGAGCAAGATGAAGTCTATTTAGAAATTGATAAATGATAATGTACACCCAAAATTACACAATGTTATAAACCATTACGATCTCAATAAAGTTACTGAAGAAAAAAAAGAATGGCCATTATCAAAAAGACAAGAGAGAAAAAATGCTGGTGAGCATGTGGAGAAAAGGGAACCATTGTACACTGTTAGTGGGAATGTAAACTGGTACAGACACTATGGAAAACAGTATGGAGGTTTCCTGAAAAAACTAAAAATAGAACTACCATAAGATCCAGCAATTCCACTTCTGGGTGTGTATCCAAAGGAAACAAAGTCACTATCTCAAAGAGTTATCTGAACCCCCATGTTCATTACAGCATTATTTACAATAGCCAAGACATAGAAACAACCTAAGTGTCCACTGATGGATGAATAGGTAAAGAAAATGTGGCGTGTATATATGCAATAGAATATTATTCAGCCATATAAAAGAAGTAAATTTTGCCATATGTGACAACATAGATGAATATTGAAGGTGTTAGACTAAATGAAATAAGTCAGACAGAGAAAGACAAATACTGTGTGATCTCACTTATTATGTGGAATCTAAAAAAACAGAACTCATAAAAACAGAGAGCAGATTGTTGATTGCCCGGAACAGGATAGGGGTTGGAGCTCAGATGGGTTAAGGTGGTCAAAGGGTAAAAACTTCCACATATAAGATCAATAAGTTCTGGTGTGTAATGTACAGCATGGTGAATTTAGTCAATAATAATATAATGTATTTTGAAAGTTGCTAAGAGAGTAGGTCTTAAAAGTTTTCACCAGAAAAAATTGTAGATAATCAGTTGACAGATCTTTTAACTAACCTTATTGCGGTAATCATTTTGCAATATATACACATATCAAATCATTACGTTTTACACCTTAAACTTATGCAGTTATATGTCAATTATATCACAATAAATATGGGGAAAACATTTTTTATTACATTAAATGTTTTATTACATTAATAAAAAGAAAATTTACAAAGAGTAATCTGTGTTATCTGACCCATCAAGCCATAAAGTTGCACATGCTCAGTAGCACTCCATCATCAAACAGAAGTATATATATGTGATCTGGCCCGAGCCAGTCCTGAAGACATAAGTGAGTTACATGAGGAAGTATCTCAAATGCCCATGAGCCCCATTACTGCTACACTGCCTTCTCTCTCCCAGCCTGAACCTATGGCCTCATGGGGAGTTCCCTAATAGTGGTTGACAGAGGAAGAGTAGACTCAGGCCTGGTTAACAAATTGTTCTGCACGATATCCAGACACCACCTGAGAGCAGACAACTGCAGCACTACAGCCCCTTTCTGGGACATCCTTGAAGGACAATGGTTAAGGAAAATCCTCCTAGGGTGCAGAACTTTGGGCAATGCACCTGGTTGTTCACTTTGCTTGGAAAGAGAAGTGACTAGATGTGCACTTATATACAGATTTCTGGGTTGTAGCCAATGGTTTGGTTGGATGGTCCCATACTAGGAAGGAACATGATTGGAAAATTGGTGACAAATTTGGGGGAGAGATATATGGATAGACATCTCTGAATGTCTAAAAACATGAAGATATTTGTTTCTCATGTGAATGCTCACCAAAGAGTGAGCTCAGCAGAGGAGACTTTTTAACAATAATCAAGTGGATAGGATGACCCATTTTGTGGATACCAGTCTGCCTCTTTCCTCAGCCACCCCTGATATTGCTCAATGGACTCATGAACAAAGAGGCCATGGTGGCAGGGGTGGAGGTTATGCATGGGCTCAGCAACACAGACTTCCACTGACCAAGGCTGACCTGGTTACAGCCACTATTGAGTGCACTATCTGCTGGCAGCCATGACCAACACTGAGCCCTTGAAATGGCACCATTTGCTGGGTTGATCAGCTAGGTACCTTGTGGCATGTTGATTACATTGGACCATGGAAGGAACAGATTTTTGTTCTTACTGGAATAGGTAGTTAGGTACAAATTTGCCTTCCCTGCATTCAATGCTTCTGCCAAAACTACCATCTGAGGACTAGAAGAATGCTATGTCCATCATCATGGTATTCTACATAGCATTGCTTCTGATCAAGGAACTCGTTTCACAGCAAAGAATTTTGACAATGGGCCCTCATGCTCATGGAATTCACTGGTCTTACCGTATTTCCCATCATCCTGAAGCAGCTGGATTGGCATAATAGTGAAATGGCCTTTGGAAAACTCAGTTACAGCACCACCTGAGTGGCCATACTTTGTAGGACTGGGGCAAGGTTCTCCCAAAGGCTGTATACGCTCTAAACAAGTGTCCAACACATCATGCTGTTTATTGATAACCAGGACTCATGGGTCCAGTATCCAAAGGGTGGAAATGGGACAGACACCACCTTAGTGACCCACTAGCAAATTTTTCTTCCTGTTCCCACAACTTTATGCTCTGCTGGCTTAGAGGCCTAAGTTTCAGAAGGAAGAATGCTTCTACCAGGAGACAAAATGATGATTCCATTGAACTGGAAGTTGAGACTGTCACCCATCCACTTTGGGCTCCTCATGCCTCTGAATCAACAGGCAAAGAAGGCAGTTATGGTGTTGGCTGGGGTGATTGACTCTGACTATCATGGGGTAATTGGACTGCTACTACACAGTGGAGGTAAGGAAGAGTATGTCTGGAATATAGGAGATCCCTTAGGTCACCTCTTAGTATTACCATGCCCTGCGACTAAGGTCAATATAAAACTAGGACAACCCAATCCAGGCAGGACTACCAATGGCCCAGACCCTTCAGGAATAAAGAACAACAATCACCACGTAAAGAACCATAACCAGCTGAGGTGCTTGCTGAAG
Organism: Diceros bicornis minor; assembly: GCF_020826845.1. Lineage (NCBI taxonomy): Eukaryota > Metazoa > Chordata > Mammalia > Perissodactyla > Rhinocerotidae > Diceros > Diceros bicornis. The sequence goes on along the minus strand of NC_080753.1, from coordinate 37,742,555 downwards.
GCAAAGGGAATACAGAATGGGTAGTAGAAGAAGGTAGTTATAAATACCATCTATGGCCATGTGACTGGTTACAGAAACAAGGACTGTAATTGTCATGAGTATTTCTTCTTGTTTTGTTATGAATACGTTTGTGTGTATATATACATACATTAAGTAAATATCAGTGTTTTAGTTCCTCCTTTATTCCCTTATTGTATAATATAAGATGTATTGGCTTTGTATGAGTATCTAAATATTGTCAATTTTACATCATAGTATTTAAGTTATGGGCTATCAGGAGAAGAGTAAACGTCAAGAACTTTATCTTCTCTTCTAAGGAAGAGATTAGTGAATTTTGATTGTACGTAGGGTAATTGTATCATGTTAAGCAGAATTATGACCTTGCTATTGTCTTTCTTTGTAGATTAAGTATGGCTTAAGGAGATGCGCATGGGCCAAGTTAACAAAGGGTGCACCTGTGACAGTTAATTTTATGTGTCAACTTGATTGAGCTACGGCATGCCCAGATAGCTGGTCAAACATTACTTCTGGGTGTATCTGCGAGGGTGTTTCTGGAAGAGATTAGCATCTTAATCTGTAGACTGAGTAAAGATCACCCTCATCAATGCACATGTACGTTATCTAAATTATTGAGGGCCTGAATAGAATAAAAATATAGAGGATGTTCTAATTTCCTTTCTTGACTTTAGCTAGGTCATCCACCTTCTCCTGCCCTAGGACATTGGCACTTCTGGTTCTCGGGACTTTGAACTTGAACTGGGAATTATGTCATTGGTTCTCCTGATTCTCAGGCTTTTGATCTTGGACTGGAACTACACTAGTGGCTTTCCTGGGTCTCCAGCGTGCATACAGCAAATCTTGGAACTTCTCAGCATCCATAATCATATTGAGACAATCCCTCATAATAAATCTCTTTCTATGTATCTATGTATATCCTATTGGTTCTGTTTCTCTGGAGAACGCTGACTAATATAATGGATAACCTTAAATTGCTGATTTGGTGTTATATAGTTATACATATTGAGTCCGTGGATTTTAGATAATTTTTCTCATTTTGAAACTCTGATTATCAGCATAAGAAGATAATATTTTCTCATTAGTTTGGCCAACTCTTGCCAAGGTCTGTATTTCTTGGTATGTGCCAGAGGAGATTAGGCTAGGAATTGCCTTTTATTTTTCAGAATTTGGTAGCTCAATATATCTGATAACACATGTATATGTCTTCCATTTCCAATTGTTTCAATGACAAAGAATTTACTAGATGATCCCTGAGGGATCTATAGGAGGGAACTGGGAAGTTCTTGCAAGCTGTTTTGTAGGAAAGAATTCTTTTTAGGGCATCTATGGTTTCTCTATATTGAACACCTAGTGTATTACTGGTATTTCAAAATTTTTAGATTTTATAATCATCATCATTTATTAAGAAGACTTAAGCTCCCTCTAACCTATGACATATGTCTATCTGAGATAAAACCGAACAAATGATTGTGCAGATTTTTTTCGTATATTTAAGTCTTGTACTAATTGGGAACCGTGTAGAAGGAATTTTTCTTGAAATTTATCTTTATATTTCCAACCTTTCATAATGTCTTACATGTACAATGTTTGGTACTTAAAGTAATATAATTGAAATTAAATATGTCTGAGTATTCTGATGCTTGATCATTGTGATATGTGGTTTCTAAGAAATATATCTATTTACCAGACATATTTGGCATTCTTTGCAAAATCAAAGCAGTAGATACACTTGAAAATTTATATCAGTCCACCAGTTTATTTACAAAACATCAAATTACATAAAATAAGTTTCACGTGAGTGTTTCGATTCAGTGATATTGAAAGGCCATTTATGTAACTATTTTCTTTTTTGGATTCATTTTTAGCTAGTTATTTGATTAGTGAATGATGCTAGTAGAAGGAGTATTAAGCAATATATATTTTTTTATATTTCTTTTTTAAAATTTATTTTTATTGAAATATAGTTGACATATAACATTGTATTAGTTTTAGTTGTACAGTATATATTACCACAATAAATTTAAATTTCTATCACCACACATAGTTACATATTTGTTTTTTTCTTGTCATGAGAACTTTTAAGATTTACTCTCTTAGCAACTCTCAAATATACAAAACAACATTGTTACCTATAGTCACCATGCTGTACATTACATCTCCAGGACTTATTTATCTTATAACTGGATGTTTGTACATTTTGACCGCCTTTGCCTATCTTGCCAGCCCACCCCTGTCTCTGGCAACTACAAATTTGTTTTCTGTATCTATGTGTTCAGTTTTTTTTTTCTTTTAGATTCCATATATAAGCAAGATCATATAGTATTTGTCTTTCTCCATCTGACTTATTTCACCTAGCATAATGCCCTCAATTTCCATTGACATTGTCACATGTGGCAGAATTTCCTACTTTTTTAATGGCTGAATAATATTTCATTGTGTATATATACCACCTTTTCTTTATCTGTTGTGATATTCCATTGCTAAAGCAAAATAGTGGTTCCCAAATGTTAACCATACAAGATTTAAACACACAAATGATTTCTCAAAGTACCTTCCACACAGTAAGCATTTCATACATATTTTCTTAATGATTATTCAATCTGGTCTCCGTTTACCAACATACTTTTATTCTCTGAGGCTATTTATTTGTATTCTTTATTTTAAAAACCATGAATGCTGGCTTTTAACTTCTGTGGCTTTGCAACACTCTTTTTACCTGGATCTTTTCTTTTTTGTTTTTTTTGATTTTTTGTTTATTGCAGTAAGATTGGTTTATAACATTGTATAAGTTTCAGGTGTACATCATTATACTTCTATTTCTGCATGGATTACACCATGTTCTCATGTTCACCATCCAAATACTAATTACAATCCATCACCACACACATGTGCCTAATTATCCCTTTTGCTCTCCTCCTTCCCCCCTTCACCTCTGGTAACCACCAATCCAATCTCTGTCTCTATGTGTTTGTTTGTTGTTGGTATTATCTACTACTTAATGAGTGAGATCATACGGTATTTGACCTTCTCCCTCTGACATTTCACTTTGCATAATACCCTCAATGTCCATCCATGTTGTCACAAATGGCTGGATTTCATCATTTCTTATGGCTGAGTAGTATTCCATTGTGTATATATCCCACAGCTTCTTTATCCATTCATCCCTTGATAGGCAGTCAGGTCGCTTCCAAGTCTTGGCTATTGTGAATAACGCTGCAATGAACACAGGGGTCATGTATCTTTACACATTGGTGTTTTCAAGTTCCTTGGATAAATATCCAGCAGTGGAATAGCTGGATCGTATGGTAGTTCTATCCTTAATTTTTTGAGGAATCTCTATACTGTTTTCCATAGTGTCTTCACCCGTTTGCACTCCCACCAGCAGTGTGTGAGAGTTCCCTTCTCTCCACATCATCTCCAACACTTTGTTGTTTCCTGTCTTGTTAATTATAGCCATTCTGATGGGCGTGAGGTGATATCTCATTGTAGTTTTGATTTGCATTTCCCTGGTAGTTAATGATGTTGAACATCTTTTCATGTGCCTGTTGGCCATCTGTATATCTTCTTTGGAGAAATGTTTGTTCAGGTCTTTTGCCCATTTTTTAATTGGATTGGTAGATTTTGTTGTTGAGACGCATGAGTTCTTTATATATTTTGGAGATTAACCCCTCATCAGATATATGGTTTGCAAATATCTTCTCCCAATTGTTAGGTTGTCTTTTCATTTTATTGATGGTTTCCTTTGCTGTGCAGAAGATTTTTAGTTTGATGTAGTCCCATTTGTTTATTTTTTCTATTGTTTCTCTTGCCGGGTCAGACATGGTGTTTGAAAATATGTTGCTAAGACCGATGTTGAAGAGTGTACTGGCTATGTTTTCTTCTAGGAGTTTCATCGTTTCAGGTCTTACATTCAAGTCTTTAATCCATTTGGAGTTAATTTTTGTGTATGGTGTAAGGTAATGGTCTACTTTCATTTTTTTGCATGTGGCTATCCAGTTTTCCAAACACCATTTGTTGAAGAGACTTTCTTTTCTCCATTGTATGTTCTTGGCTCCTTTGTCAAAGATTAGCTGTCCATAGATGTGTGGGTTTATTTCTGGACTTTCAATTCTATTCCATTGATCTGTGTGTCTGTTTTTGTGCCAGTACCATGTTGTTTTGGTTACTATAGCTTTATAGTATATTTTGAAATCAAGAGTGTGATACCTCCAGCTTTGTTCTTTTTTCTCAGGATTCCTTTAACTATTCGGGGTCTGTTGTTGTTCCATATGAATTTTAGGATTCTTTGTTCTATTTCTCTGAAAAATATTGTTGGAACTTTGATAGGGATTGCATTGAATCTATAGATTGCTTTAGGAAGTATGGACATCTTAACTATGTTAATTCTTCCAATCCAAGATCATGGAATATCTTTCCATTTCTTTGTGTCTTCTTTAATTTCTTTCAGAAATGATTTATAGTTTTCGGTGTACAGATCTTTCACCTCTTTGGTTAAGTTTGTTCCTAGGTATTTTATTCTTTTTGTTGCAATTGTAAATGGGATTTTATTCTTAATTTCTCTTTCTGCTACTTCATTGTTAGTGTATAGAAATGCAACTGATATTTGTATGTTGATTTTGTATCCTACAACTTTACCATATTCGTTTATTACTTCTAAAAGTTTTCTGGTGGATTCTTTAGGGTTTTCTATATATAAAATCATGTCATCTGCAAATAGTGACAATTTCACTTCTTCCTTTCCAATTTGGATCCCTTTTATTTCTTTTTCTTGCCTGATTGCTCTGGCTAGGACTTCCAGTACTATGTTAAATAGGAGTGGTGAGAGTGGGCATCCTTGTCTGGTTCCTGTTCTTGGAGGGATAGCTTTCAGTTTTTCACCACTGAGGATGGTATTAGCTGTGAGTTTGTCATATATGGTCTTTATTATGTTGAGGTACTTTCCTTCTATACTCATTTTATTCAGAGTTTTTATCATAAATGGATGCTGTATCTTGTCAAATGCTTTCTCTGCATCTATTGAGATGATCATGTGATTTTTAGTCTTCATTTTATTAATGTGGTGTATCACGTTGATTGATTTGCGAATGTTAAACCATCCCTGAATACCTGGAATAAATCCCACTTGATCATGGTGTATAATCTTTTTAATGTATTGTAGTATGCGATTTGCTAGTATTTTGTTGAGGATTTTTGCATCGATGTTCATCAGTGATATTGGCCTGTAGTTTTTTTTATGTGTGTGTTGTTCTTATCTGGTTTTGGTATCAGGGTAATGTTGGCTTCGTAGAATGAGTTAGGGAGCTTCCCCCCCCCCCCTCGATTTTTTGGAAGAGTTTGAGAAGGATAGGTATTAAGTCTTCCTTGAATGTTTGGTAGAATTCCCCAGGGAAGCCGTCTGGTCCTGGACTTTTATTTTTGTGGAGGTTTTTGATTACTGTTTCGATCTCCTCACTGGTGATTGGTCTATTCAAATTCTATACTTCTTCTTGATCCAGTTTTGGAAGGTTGTGATTCTAAGAATTTATCCATTTCTTCCGGATTGTCGAATTGGTTGGCATATAGCTTTTCATAGTATTCTCTTATAATCTTTTGTATTTCTGAGGTGTCTGTTGTAATTTCTCCTCTTTCATTTCTGCTTTTACTTATTTGTGCCTTCTCTCTTTTTTTCTTGGTGAGTCTAGCTAAAGGTTTGTCAATTTTGTTTACCTTTTCAAAGAACCAGCTCTTGGTTTTATTAATTTTTTCTATTTTTTGGGGGGTCTCTATTTCATTTATTTCTGCTGTGATTTTTATTATTTCCCTTCTTCTACTGATTTTGGGCTTTGTTTGTTCTTCTTTTTCCAGTTCCTTTAGGTGCATTGTTAGATTGTTTATTTGAGATTTTTCTTGTTTGTTGAGATAGGCCTGTATTGCTATAAACTTCCCTCTTAGAACCACTTTTGCTGTATCCCATAAATTCTGGCATGTCGTATTTTCTTTTTCATTTGTCTCCAGATATTTTTTGATTTCTTCTTTGATTTCTTCGTTGACCCAGTCATTGCTCAGTTGCATTTTGTGTAATCTACACATATTTGTGGATTTTCTGATTTTCTTCCCTTAGTTGATTTCCAGTTTCATACTGTTGTGGTCAGAAAAGATGCTTGGTATAATTTCAATCTTCTTAAATTTATGGAGACTTGTTTTGTGGCCTGATATGTGATCAATCCTGGAGAATGTTCCATGTGCATTTGAAAAGAATGTGTATTCTTCGGCTTTTGGATGGAATGCTCTGTATATATCTACTAGGTCCATCTGTTCTAGTGTGTTATTTAAGGCCAATGTTTCCTTATTAATCTTCTGTTTGGATGATCTATCCGTTGGTGTAAGTGGAGTGTTAAAGTCCCCTACTATTATTGTGTTACTGTCTATTTCTGTTTTTATGTCTGTTAATAATTGCTTTATATATTTAGGTGCACCAGCATTGGGTGCGTAGATATTTACAAGTGTTATATCCTCTTGTTGGATTGTTCCCTTGATGATTATGTAATGCCCTTCTTTTTCTCTTTTTACAGTTTTTGTTTTAAAGTCTATTTTGTCTGATATGAGTACTGCTACCCCAGCTTTCTTTTCATTGCCATTTGCGTGGAGTATCTTTTTCCATCCCTTCACTTTCAGTTTGTGAATGTCTTTAGGTCTGAAGTGTGTCTCTTGTATGCAGCATATATACGGGTCTTGTTTTTTTATCCATTCAGCCACCCTATGCCTTTTCATTGGAGCAGTTAGTCCAATGACGTTTAAAGTACCTATTGATAAGTATGTACTTACTGCCATTTTTTAACTTTTCTTTTTTTCTCAGTGTTTTAGTAGTCCTTCTCTGTTCCTTTCTTCTTCTATACAGAATTGATGGTCTCTAGTTTGACCACTATCTGAAAGCTCTACTCTTTAACTCCCCTCCTCCCTCCTTTTATGTTTTTGATATCATATCTAACCTCTTTTTTGTGCATCCTTAACACTCTTTGTTTGAACTCTCTGTTGGGTAGTTTTCTCATGTCTGTTTCACTTAGTTCCTTTTCTGAGGTTTGGTCCTGTTCTCTTACTTGGAAGGTATTCCTTTGCCTCCTCATTTTGCCTCTTTCCCTGTGCTTGTTTCTAAGTATTAGGTAGGTCAGCTACTTCTCCTGCTCTTGGATAGGTGGCCTTATGTAAGTGATGGCTTAGGAGGCCTGCACTGTGCTTCCCTCAGTTCTCAATGTTCCAGGGGTGACCCCTATGTGGGCTACGTGTGTCCTTCTGTTGTGGCCGGTTTGCTCTCCCTGTAGGCACCCAGAGAGGCCGAGTTATGCTCCTAGCCAGCTGTTGTAATGTTCAGCTGCTTGTAGTTGTTGTGGGCTCTCCAGTCTCTTTATCAGGTGTGGGGAGACCCAGCACAGTTGGCTGCAAGTTCTAATACCACTTTTGTGTTACAGTATTTCTTTTAAGTGAGTAGGCCCCCAGCGTGGCAAGTTGTTAGGCTCAGGGCCTTACATTTGCTATAAGCTTCCAGCCTTTAGGTCTCTTGTCAGTTCTCTGAGGATTGCAGCTGGGCGGGGCTGGCCTCAGGCACAGGAGCATCCAATTGTTTCAGGCTTTGGAAGGTGGGGCAAACCCCCTATGTGGGTCTTTGAGAAGCACAAGTCTTCTGCCGCTGACAAGCCCTGCCGCCCCCAGGTCCACACACACAGTGAACACAGTCCTGGCCCGTGCGCATGTCCCGACCTCCGGAAGCAAACCCAGTCTCTCCACTGCGGGAGCCCCACACACTCCACCACCGCCCCACACTCTCCACCAGCTCCTTGTGCACGTCGTGCCCCGTTGAAGTGGGCTCAGTTGCCAGGCAGCACAGAATCCAGTCACCAATCTATGTAGGCCCACATGTTGCCTGAGGGCTTGTTGTTGGGTGGGGCCAGTCTCTAGGGTGGGCTGCCTGCCCTGGCTGAGCTGGATTAAATCAGTGGTCTAGCGGGTGGGGCAGACCTGGGCTAGCAGGCCTAGGGAGAACTCCAATGGCATCTGTGTCAGCACATCCACACCAGGCCACAACAATGGCTGCCGCCAATGTCCCAGTTCCTAGAGAGTTCTCACCCCTCACCGAGGTGCACTCAGGGCCTGTTAGGTGAGTCTCTTTTCACCACAGCACTGTGCACCTTTCTTTCTGGTGATTTTAGGTTGCTTTCTGAAACGGGTGTTTGCCTGTTGGCCCTTTAAGAGCCAGTTTTAATTTCTTTGTGAACCAGCTTTTCTGGGGGTACTCCCCAATGTTTTAGTAGCAGGCAAAGTCAGATATTATGCCACCTGTCTCGATTGTGCTGGATCCACAAAATGCCCCCTGTGGGGGCGCTCTCCGGCTCAGGGCCCCACGCCTCCAGGGAGGGCTGCGTACCTGTGCGCTGCTCCCGGGCAGCCATGAAGCACTGTGGCTTGTGAAGGCGGTGTTTTTCCGCTCCAGAAGGGAGTCTCTGCCTCTTCCACCTCAATTAGGATTGTCAGTTATTGCAGGAGTTCCTCTTATCCAGTTTTCAGTTCTGTCTCAAGGGTAATTTTTCCACGAGTAGTTGTAAATTGGCTGTGTCCACGGGAGGAGGTGAGTTCAGAGTCTGCCTACACCGCTATCTTGACTTCCTTCCTTTTCATAAGTTCATTGTAATATCCATATTAAATTGAGGAAAACAAAGGCTTAGAAATATTAAGTGATTTTTTTCTTAAGGTAAATTTGAGATTCAATTTCCAGTCTTCTATGTCCTAGTCTAATGTTTATTTCATACGTTTTTTCTCCTTTAGCCTTTTAGGTTTCTTCAAGAATATTGACATTGTGCTAGTAGACCATCCACATTAGACAAACTAGAGCACGTGTGGTAAATTCTCCTGAAGGTTGGTGTGAGACCTTGGTCAGGAAAGTAACCTCTATTCAAAGACAAAATTGGCTTTAATTATTATTACTTACTATTATCACTTACCTTTTCAAGTCACATATTATTTCACAAGTGTGAGGTCAGGATGACTAGATTATAGAAGTACTGATTAGCTTATAGAAGCTCAATATATTTAAAGGATTGATTGTAATTTAATATAATGGTCAGAGTATACATATTTATTTTGGATAAATAAAAGGGAGATTAAGTATTTGAAATATTGGTTTAATTTGCAACCCCAATGCAGAAAAGACTTAAGCCAAAGAGAAAATGAAGGTACACATAAGTAGGACAACAAACATTTATAGATATAAAATATAATTTTCTCCTAAGAGTCCATTACTATTATATTTTTGGTGTACTTAGGTAATTGCAGGTAGCAAATGACTTAATGTATTTCCCAACTCTATTCATTACAAATTGTAATAAGTTAAGAACAAACTTATATTCTCTTTTTGGACACTTTCTGTGAGCTGGTGAACTGTTTCTGAAGGCAACTCTAAAAGAGGTATTATGTGGACAATAAGGACATCAACAATATCCTGTATCATATTAAATATATTTTATGTGAGACATAACTGTGTTGTTCTGACTGGGAAAGTAAAAAATATCCAGTGATTCCTTTCTCTTCACATTTCAAGAATTATGAAGTGATAGAAGAGAAAATATTATGTTACTTTTAGAATCCAGCAATGTATCCTTCCAAATCTATCTAGATTACAACAACTATAAAATAATGGTGTCTTTTAGAGAAAGGTATCAGAGCATAGAAAATAATAAAATTTAATTTTAAAGTTATCACATTTTCCCGCAAAAAGATGAACACTATATCATGATAACTGGAAATAAAAATATTTATTCATTTTATGAAATTCCACTACATACGACATTGCTACAGTTCTCAAAATTCATATAAGTTTCATAATTCCATAGATCTATGTCAAAAGCCTGTTTAATCTCGAACTAGTCATATTCTCCTTCCACTGAGATTGAGACATTCATGGAAGAAATGTTTAATGAAAGAATAAGAAATGAATAAGACTGTGTTGTCACCTTTAAAACCCTTTAATTTGTTCCTTCTCACTCCCCTGTATCATGATAAAGAAGTAACAGACAAATAACAAAGACTCTTTACTCAAGATATTGATATTGATGCCAATGATCAGAGGCATAACAAATGGTTATAATATTGTTTACAATCACAAAATGTTTACATATGAAAATTATTATATTAATTGATCTCTATGATCTACAGATTACTTGCCTCAGTAAAAATTAAAGACAACTAGAAAACATATTTCTTTGCCTTATCCACTCCAATATTTTTCTATGACTTCCAGTTCCTCTTCTTTGTAGATTTGTGGTCAACTCTCACCAGTTTCTTTAGTGCATCCTTCATGTGCTTATTCCTTAAGGTATAAATGAGAGGGTTGAGACTTGGAGTGATGATGGTGTAAAAGAGGGTGAGGAACTTGCCTTGGTCTTTGGAGGCACTATTACCTGGTTGAAAGTATAGGTATACAATAGTTCCAAAGAAGATGAACACCACAGTGAGATGAGATCCACAAGTATTCATTGCTTTTCGTTGGCCTGCTTTTGACTTCATTCTCAGCACAGCTTTGGCAATGTAGCCATAGGATACAAGAATAAGGATGAGGGGTGTAAGGACAATGACAATGCCTAAAGCAAAAACAGACATTTCAACTGTTGTGGTGTCTATACAAGCTATCTTGACCATAGCTGGCAACTCACACAAGAAGTGATCCAGAAGGTTGTTTCCACATGTGGGCAAATTCAGGGTGAGTGTACATAATACTACAGAGTTGGCCAAACTAATACTCCAGACCATAATAATCATCTTGACACACATATGTGGGTTCATGATTATCAAATAATGCAAGGGCTTACAAATAGCTGTAAAACGATCATAGGACATAACAGCCAGGAGAAGACACTCAATGGAGCCCAACCACAAATAAACATAGAGTTGAATGACACAGCCTACATAGCTGATGGTCTTATCAGGTCCCCACAAGTTAACCAGCATCTGAGGGATGATGCTGGTTGTGAAACATAGATCCAGGAAAGATAAATTCCTAAGGAAGAAATACATCGGTGTGTGGAGACGGGAATCCAGGAGAGATGCAAGAATGATGGCTGTGTTACCCACCAATGTAATTAAGTAGAAGATGGTGACAATTCCTGACAGGACCATCTCCAGTTTGGGGTGGTCGGAGAAGCCAAGCAGAATAAAACCACGTAGAAAAGTATAATTGCTTTGGTCCATAGTCCTTCAATGCCCAAATCCTAGAATGATAAGAGTAGGAGGAAGAAGAGGGGGAGGAGGAGGAGAAGAAAATGAAGAATAATAAGAAAAAGAAGAAATTTGTCAATATAGACTATCTAAATAATTTGATGAAATACAGAAGTAAATAAATGGAGAGAGTTTATATTAATAATTGAAAAAAATTAATGGTAAAGTAAAAATTATAGCCAAATAATATGATATTGTTGTAGATTCTTTTATGGTGATAAATTCCATGCTATATTTTTATCTAGATGACCTTGGGGAGTTCACTCTTAAACTCAGGGTCTGAATTTTCTCACATGTAAATTTGGCAGTTTTGACTAAATCTGTTTTTAAAATGATGTGACTCGATGATTCTTTATAAAGCTTGTTAGCTTTATGTAATGAACATACTGTTTTACTTGGTCAGTGAATTCACTTATAAAATCTAATTATTTGGTTAATGTTGGAATGAAAGAGTGGTCCTCTTTTTCCCTGTCTTAGTGATTAGCACCTTTGATTTCCCAGTTTCCTATGTAGTAGATCTGGCTTTTATCCTCAGCACTTTTATCTTTCTCATCTCTAATACATAATTTATCACCAAAATTGGTAAATTTGAATGCAAAAATATTTGTTGACTATGCTCTCACTTTTAAAAATTTCCTCCATCACTATCTTAATCCAAAAAAAGGTAACATTCTGTTGAGTGATGTTGTAAATGGGAGAAGCTGTACATGTGTGTGGGGAGAGGATATATGGGAAATATCTGTATCATTCTCTTAATTTTGTCATAAACCTAAAACTACTCTAAAAAAAATTAAAAAGACAAAAAACTTAGAGAAAACATATGATTGAAAAACAACAGTTAAATATCAAACATGTGCCTCTTTCTCTCTCTCTGTAGATTTAGTAGAAAAGTTGTGATTTTTGTTTGTTACACCATTTAAAGTATGTTTCCTGAATATTACGAAGCAATTACTTCAAACTGTGGTCATGATTCAAAAGTGGTCACATTTAGAAGACTAACTGAATATACTGGTCGAGATAGTTGTTTTGACAGTCATTTGATGATATCCTCAGAATTAGCTTTCTGAGAATCATTTTTTGAGCCTGGGTTCTGCCATTGACCAAGTTGGACAGAAAGAAAAAAATAACTCTGAAATGTATTGCAAGATGTCACACATCATTAGAGTTCTATAATATCTGAGTAGGGGGATGAATAAATAATTAATATTTATTTATTTTGACATACATGTGGTATATGTAATTGTGCCTAACTTCTGAGTAAGACAGAACTTTAGTTAAAATTAAATGAAAACAAAAATGAAAATGTTTTAAAAATTAAAGCCAGTCCCATGATGTTAATTCTTTAACTATTTCCATTATCACTGTAGCCTCCAAAGATTAATTCAGGAAGGGAAAAAATCCTTCTCTGCCTTTGAAAAACCTGACATAGGAAATCTTTAAATAATCTTTCATGCACCTTATGAGATTTAGAAACGGATCAAGGGCCGGCCCCGTGGCTTAGCAGTTAAGTGCGCGGGCTCCGCTGCTGGCGGCCCAGGTTCGGATCCCCGGCGCACACCGACGCACCGCTTCTCTGGCCATGCTGAGGCCGCATCCCACATACAGCAACAAGAAGGATGTGCAACTATGACATACAACTATCTACTGGGGCTTTGGGGCAAAAAAAAACGAGTAGGATTGGCAATAGATGTTAGCTCAGAGCCAGTCTTCCTCAGCAAAAAGAAGAGGATTAGCATGGATGTTAGCTCAGGGCTGATCTTGCTCACAAAAAAAAATAAATAAATAAAATAAAGAAACGGATCAAAAATATGAGTCCTTCCTAGCTCTACAGCCTTCACGAATAAAGTATTATATTTTAATTCTTTATTTTCAATTTAATCTACATCTTCCTCTTTTATTTCTGCTGGATCAAAATGTCTGAAATCACAAATCAAGAAAGAGCTTTATGTCCTCCTCTTATAATAGAGAGTAAATTTAATCTTTCCTTCACAATATACATAAAAAGGAGAATTTTCCACAGAGATTTACAATATTTACTTCTTCTAAGAATTCTGAAAGAAAGGCAGAAGTCCATATAGGTCTAAGTTCTTTTTTTTTTTTTTTTTAAACTTCCCACAAGTTGTTTTACCAACCCAGGCATGCTCTTTTCCAAGAGATATTAAAGATTAACATTACTGTGATCCAGAGAGAATTCCTTTGATCTTCCGCTTCTTGACCAGTGTGGAGCCCACACTGTGAAATAGATCCTAGTTAAGCGTTTGCTCTTCAGGGCTGCAGCTCTCATGTTTTCCCTGCAGTGCCACTGTGAATTCTGCTTTTCCCCAAGTGTGTTAAGATACCAGTTCCCTCAAGACTCCTCCTTCTTGACCATGTGACTTCAGGTAAGGGGAAGAAAACTGTCACAAATTCTTACTACTTGTTCTGACTTTAAATCAACCTGCTAATAGGTCTTGATGCAAGAAATACATTATGAAAAGCGATCATTAATTCAGAATAAGAATTGAACAAAATTTCCCAGTGTTACCTGAAAACCCAGCTCATCAAGAAAGATCTTTTAGACTATTGAGACTGCATCCAATTAATTTCACTAGAGTAAATGAGAAAAATGTATTTTCAGAATTTTTTCTCTAGTTAGTAAACATATTACAAATAAAATTTGCTGTTAAATAATGTGCATTTCCAACAGTAGAATTATAGTGTATGTTAACTCTATAAAATAATCTTACCACTAATAGTACATATTGGTTTGGAAATACATTTTCTCAGAACAGATGTCATTTAAATAACCTCTAATAGTTATCTCCGATATCCAAGGTCAAAACAGTTATCTGTGAAAGATAAGATGTTCAATTTCCAATGCCTTGAATAGTAAGTTGAAGATCATAAGATTTATATATTTTTACTGTCAGTTCTAATGTCCCTTTGTTTTGATGACCATGATAGATAATTCAAATACTGCAATGTCTATGACAATTAGTTTCATTCGTGTCTCAGAGGTCACTATTTAAACACTAGATCCTGGAGCGAGTGTGTATTCTGAAGATTTTATGAGTTGGTTTATGATCATAAGTTATAAGAGCTGCCTTGAGTTAAAATTACATACCCCTAATAATTACTTTAATAAAACACATAGCACAAATTGACTCATGATACATGTTTAAATTGATGATTTGTCATCTATGAGTAATAAAACAATTTTAACTATCTGGTTATGTATGATAGTAATCATTGTATTCTACATTTGAGATATAGTATAGTATGATGTAGACAGAGCTAGACTTTCTGGGCTGAAATCCTAGTGGTTCCACTTATCAGCTGGGTGAACTTGGGAAAATTACTTAACTTTTTGGTGCCTCAGATGTCTTACCTATATTAGGGGGATAGTAATAATACATTTACAGGGTTAGTATAAGGATTAAATAAATTTAACATATGTAAAATGTTACAGTGCTGGTTGGCAAACAGTAAACATTCAAATAAGTGTTAGCTATTACTATTTAAATTAATTCAGGGGGTCTGCATGCCATAAAAATATTCATTTTTATCAATTTTGTGAGAGCTTATACTAGTAATTCACAAAACATCTGGTAAACTCTTTTCCTCTTTCAATCACTCTTTTTAGGATTATATATTTAGTGTACATGGATATTTGCATATATATTCTTTAAATATTGTTATCAATAATGGTGATAATAAGAAACATAAAATCAATCAATGGCACATTTTTGTCTATCAAAATTCTAAACATATGGATACTTGAAAATACTCACTTTGACTAGAGATCTCAATTTCACTCATGTATTGTCTTCTCTTCCCCTTTAGTTAAATTTTCCATCGCTCTACTTTTCTTTTAAAAAAACTTCTTTAGAGTTGTAATTGAATTTGATAATTTAAGTCCAACCATAAAAATATTCAATTTTTGTTTGAAAAATTTTGTTTGAAAAACAAAAATGCATATAAATTGTCATGTATATATATCTACTTTAATTGCGTTACTGCACAGTGATTTTCTAGTCCCTTGCTCCTTATTCTGTGATTATATTCCATGAGTTTGCTACTCTGGAGAAATTAGAGAAAACATCCGGATTCTTTAATTTTTGAAAATTTTCTCATTGTTTTTCCAGGAACTGGGAAACCCAGATTGTGAAGTAGATGCTTTTGCCTTAGATGTACAATATAATGTCTTTTTGATCCCCTCTGACTAAATCAAGATGTGTTTTTCTGTTCCCTTTTTATTTACCTATTTTTCTTCTTGCTTGCTTTAGCCCTTTACTCATGGGAGCCATTTAAAATGAAATTATTAGCAGTGTTTCCCCATTTGGCTGCATATAAGATTAACTGAGGTGTGTGGAAATTTTAGAAATACAGAGTCTGAGACTCCTATGCCCTCACCAGGGGCTCTATTCTTCTCTATTTTGGCTGCTCCCAATATATTATCTCTGGATAATATCATATAGTTTCAAGGCTTTAAATGCCATCTACATATTGATGGCTTTCAAATTTATATCTCCAATCTCCTCCATTGAGCATCAAACTGGTAATTCCTACTGCTTAATTTCACTCACATTTGGGTGTCTAATAAAATATGAATCTAAACGTGGTTAAAATAGAACTCTTGATTCCCACTGCACCTAATCTGCTATCCCCCAGTCTTCCTCATCATGGTAAATGGTACAAACATCTACCACTTACTGGCCAGAAACCTAAGAGTCATCCTTAATTACTCCCCTGCCCTCACCTTGAAAATTTGAACCATTTTAACCTTCGCCTCGTCTCTCCATTTCTACTGCTGCTGCCATACACTAAGCCACTTTGTTTTTTTTTTCTTTTCCTGGATTACCCACTGGCCTCCGATCTTGTTTCCCTGCTCTAACTTTCTCCCCTTTAAATCCATTCTCCATGTGGTAACCAAAAGTATTTTTAAAAGAAAATTTAATTTAAGTTTGAAATCTATCAAGACTTCTTATGCATTTAGAATAAAATTCAGACTCCTTACCATGACCTACCATTTGCACCATGACCTGGCTCCTGTTATCCCACCCACCTTCTCCCATTTTCCTCATCCCTGTGTCTCTCCAGGACTGCAAGCATTTAAAGGGTCTTTGTACTGCTTTCATTTACCTGTAAGATTCTGTCCCCAAGTTGCCCTCCTTCTTGTCACTTTGTTATTCAGATATCATTTATTCAGTGAGGACTTCTTTGACTATCTAATCTGAGATAGTCACCCTCACCCTAGTCATTCTCTATCATATTTCCATATTTTTTTCCACAGCACTCTTTACTCTAAATTTTTAAAAATGTGTTGTCTTAGTCCATTTTGGCTGCTATAATAAAAGTGCCATGATTGGGTGGCTTAAGCAATAAACATTTTCTTCCCACATAGTTCTAGAGGGTGGGAAGGCCAAGATCAAGATGCTGGCACATTTGATGTCTTGTGAGGGTCCACTTTCTGGTTTACAGATGACTATCTTCTTGCTGTGTCCTCACAGGGGAGAAGGAATGAGAGAGCTCTCTGGGGTCTCTTTTACTAGGGCACTGATCCCATTCATGAGGGCTCCACCCTCATGACCTAATCAACTCCCAAAAGCCTTACCTCATAGTACCATCACATTGGGGGTTAGGATTTCAATATATGAATTTTAGGGGGACATAAACATTCAGTGCATAATGTATATCTTCCCACTCTTAAAATATAATCTCCAAAAGAATATAGATCTTATCTCCCTTGTTTATACCACTCGAACTGAATGAATCAACAAATACTGAGCACCTACATTTGACAAGCAATAGAGATATAGCAAAGAGCAAAATAGACAAAACAGGAAACTCCGTGCCTTCATGGAGCTTACTTTTATTTGAGGAAGGCAGGCAATGAACAAATAAACACAAAATACAGTGAGCTTGATTGTGATGAGTGCTAAAGAAAATAAAGCAGGGGAGCAGATGGTGCATATTGGAGGATGGGAGAGTGTGGTTTTTGGTTTGTCCCTGGTCAGGGAAAGCCTCTTTTGAGAAGTTAAACCTTTAAGCAAAAGACTCAAAGAAAGTTTTAAATATCATCAATAAAAATATTCTAACGAGTATAGTCATTCCCTATGGAATCTTAGGGATTTTTGGGAGTCTACCTGTATCAGTTATCAAGTCTCTCACTAAGGTAATCAGATAAATTTCAATGTGATTAATATGCTTGAATATGTCTTTCTGCATAGTGATAAAGAAAGCAATTTTGAAGATTATTTTACAATTAGGAAATCAACCATGTTGGTGAAAACCAAAGTTAATCTGTAGACACGTTATATAGTACTGCTTGCCAGTCCAGGAGAATGCTGATACAATCGCATATCCATTGAGATGGTAAGTTTTTGATAATAATATTTAGAATTTTTTTCTAACTTATTCTTTTTTTAATATAATATTCTATCAAATAAGTATCTCTTCAGATATAGTGTTCCATGTGAACCTTGATTTCTTTTCATGTGCTTTTAGGGACTCTATCTCCCAATATTTCCAAATAATAATTGGTCAGGACCTGTTAGCCCTGTAGTAAGGCTACACTCAATTCCCTGATGATAATACATTTGCTTCCAGTGGCTCTTTGGTGTCTGGAAGAGGGTCCAGCATATAAAAGGGACCAATCAATGTTTGTTGACGATAAAGTAGTTATAACAACACCTGATGTGTATTTTAAGTATTGTGTTGAGTAAATGTTATCTAGGTTAATATATATATAAAATATAATAATAGTAACTCATTAAATGTCATGATGGAGATCAATATTTGATGACATTAATAATTAAGTAGATGGCGTAAAATGTATGCTACAGGTAGAAAGAGATGTCCAGAAATATGTTCAGCATATTTTGGCAGAGATTATCTCAGGGTGATCTGATTTCTGAGATTGCTTTCACACCATTCTTTGTGAATTTTCTGTATTGTTTGACTTTTGATAAAATATGTACCAATGCTGTCTATGAAAATAATTCAATGTTTTAAATTTTATTTCTTTTTCCAAATGAAAATAGCATTGTGATTTAAGTGATTATATAAATGTACATTTTCATGGCAAAACTTAAAATAATTCAGATAAATCTATGGAATACATTTCTTAAAGAAATTTTAATATTTTCTCAATATTCAAATCATTAATATGTATATCAATTTCATTTTCTTCTTCAAAACATCTCAGTAGGCCTTTTTTCATTCTTCTCTGTCTGAACTGGTGTTATCTAGGCCTGTTTCATGACTCTCATCCTGAAATCTCTAATGACCGTCATCTTCAGTATTTCCTTTGTTTTACCCTGCATTGGCTACTCTTTTGTCTTAAGTCCGTGACCTAATCTTTCTTGATGCAGCACACCATCCACTAGGTTTTGAGATATATTTTATTAACATCTTACATGCCAGAAAATGCCTTTATTTTATTCTGGTATTTAATTTATAATTTGGCTGGGTATAGAAATTTGGGGTCGAAATCACTTTCCCATGGAATTTTGACGGCATTTTCCCAATGATATTGCAGGTTTAAGTGTGGATGTTAAGGATGATGGCATTATTAACAGCTACTTTTTTACTTCAGAATTCTGACATTTCAGAATGCTGAAATTTCATTTGGCTTGAAAAATCAATGATCATTTCATTATGTAAACTCATCTACATTCAAGTTTTTGGAAAAATAACTTATTTAAGTGTTTTAAGTTTAGTAATACTGGATATATACTGTGTTAATCTCTTGAACCTCTACTCTTGGCACCCACTTCTGAACTTCTATGCAATTCTATGTACTGTAGGGGACGGGGACTTTGCAAACATTTTGCAAGCTTCCTTTTCATGTGGCTTTTGCAATGGTTCTGCCAATGTGAAGCTCTGATAGGAGTTTGGAGTTTGAGAGGAGGGGTGAAACTGCTTCCAGTTTTTGGTGGTATTTCTGTGTGAGTTTAGAGGATTGTGTATCAGGAGCAACAGTGCAGCAGTGGCAACAACACCTACTGTAGTTCCAGCCTTGGCCAAAGCTGGACATCTCTGGAAGACCCAGAACCAGCTACAATTATGTCTCCAATAACATAGCAATAGAGACATGTCTATAAGTGTCATTAATTCCCTTTTGCTCCTGCTGGCTTCTCTACTTTTAATTTTTTTTCCATCCCTTCCAACAAGTCTATATATTAAATTCCCTCTGCCTTGATATACCTATGAGGTTTGTATTTTCCTGTCTGAACCCTCACTGATACAGTTATAGAATAACTTTAATGCATATGTGAGTTGTAAAGCATAGTAATGAAATAAGTGCCTATAAAATTACCACATAACTGCAGAAATAAAATATTATCTTATTTACTATTCCATGATCTCATTTCTTCTGCTTCCTTCTGCCCAGAGGAAACCACTACCCTAAATTGTTTGTGATAATGTTTTTTGTCTTTATATATATTTTGTCTAATGTTATGATGGCAATATAATATTTCTTTAATATTTGTCTAGTACATATTTCACCATCCTTTTCTCTCTAAACATTGGAGTTCCCAGGACTCAATCATTGGGCCTCTTCATTTTTCTGTTTATACTCATTCTTTTATTCATTTCATTCAAGATCATAGCTTTAAATATGATTTCTATGCTAATGACTCTATAATTTTTATCCCCTTCTTGCCCATGGAATGCTAGACTCGTGTATCCAACTGTACACTCAGGATCTGTATATGGATATATATTTGGCATCTCAAACTTAACATGTCCAGAACTAAGTTCCTGTTCCTCCTCCTCCGACCTGTTTCTACTACAGCCATCCCTATTTCAGTTAATTAAAACTCTAGTCTTCCAGGTCCCACCAAAAGCCTTAACATCATCTTTGACTCATTTATTTCTTTCACACTTTGAACCCAATTGGTCAGCAAATTCTGTTGGCTCTTCCTTTAAAAATATATTCATATTTCTACTACTTCTCACCACCTCCAGCACTGACCGTGATTAAATCAACACTGCATGTTTCCTATATTACTGCGATAACATCTATATGCATTTACTTATCTTGCATAAAAAACCCCAAATTCAGTGGCTTAAAACAACCATGTATTTGCTCAAGATATTGAAATTTAGCTTGGGCTAATCTGGGTGGTTATTCTGCGGGTCTAGTCTGAGTTAGCTCCTGTGGCTGCAGTCATCTGGTGGCTTGACTGGGCCTGAGGTTTTAAGATGACCTTATTTATACCTCTTGAGTCTGGAGCTGACCACCAACTGGGCCTCTTTCTTCATTCAGAAGAGTAGCCCAACTCTTGATAACCGCATGCTTTATACTTGCTATTCACTCTGTCTGAAACTTTCTTCCATCAGACCACTACACATTGATTCTTTTAGATTATTAGGAAGGAAATTAAATCTATTTAATAAAGAAACCAGAATAGGGAACAATACCCCTGACACTCTTTTCTTTATGGTATTATTTCATTAAATTTCCCAGGCAATAATAAATGTGGTATTTAATTTCCAATCAGTAGAAATGAATGGCTTCTTTCTGAGAGTTTTGGAAACATTTCTACAAGGTGAAAAAATTATTTTTGATGATGTTTCATAATGATATCTAAATTTCTTACACCATAAATCCATTTTATGTGGGTGACTATTTTTTAATGCCTCCTCCATTTTACACTTGTGAGAAGTAAACTATTTATTAGTTGTTTACATTAATATATAGTAGTATATATAATAATATATGTATATATATAATAATTAAATTATTTATCAGATTATTGTCCCTAGAATAACTCAGATGCAGAAGATTTCTTAGATACAGCATGTTATTGGTGGCTTTGGAGAGTTGAAACGAAAATCACGAGCCCGTGATGAGGATTAATCAAGAGATGAAAGAGAGGTAAAGAACTGTGTGGGTTGCAAGTGTTACTCCAAAATTCATGTCTACCCAGAACCTCAGTGTAACCATATTTGGAAATAGGGTATTTGTAGATGTAATTAAGTTGTAAGTTAGGATGATATAATACTGGATTAAGGTGGGCCCTAAATTCAATCACTGATGTCATTATAGGAAGAAACACAGAAACACTTAAGAGACATAAGAAACACAGAAAGAGAAGATAGCCATGTGAAGACACAGAGAGATATATAGGGAGAACTCCATGTGACAACAGAGGCAGAGATTGGAGTGATGCATCTACAAACCAAGAAACACCGAAGAGTGCCAGGAACCAACAGAAGAAGGGAAGAGATAGGAAGCATTCTTCCCTAGAGCCTTCAGAGAGAGAATGAGCCTGCCAACACCTGGCTTTCAGGCTTCTAGCTTCCAGAACTATGAGAGAATAAATTTCTGTTGGTTTAAGCCGCCCAGTTTGTGTTAATTTGTAATGGCAGCCCCAGGAAACTAATACAGGAACTATTAATCAACTTATTTTATAATGTTGCTTAGGGATGACCCTCACCCTACATTTATATTTTTTCTACCTTCAAAATTATTTTATCTGGATTCTAGGCCTACAATAGTCATATAAATTTTAAAGTTGGGCAGAATTGGGCAAGTTAAAATATTAAATGTGATTCTTCATCTTAAAGATTTCATGAAGAATAATTCCAAAGAATATTGTATAAAATGACTATCCATAAAAAGGCAAAGTAGAAGTATATATTGAATATATCTTGCTAATTATCTGCTAGAAATTCTAAGACTTTAAAAAGGAGGAGAAGCCATTTAGCATATTATCAGATACATAACCAAATTATGTGGAAGCATATAAGAATACAAATATAAAAATCAGCCAATTTAAATCACTATTGACTGGAGAAATACCATAAGAATCTATGTGCTTAAGACAAAAGAATAATAAAATTTCATGCAAAAAAATGTACCTAGAATTTTTATCACCTATGCTTTCCAACTTTATTATTTTTACTTTTCACTGGAATTTTTGCTATCATATAGAGTTAATTTTTGTCCCTATAGTTCATAAATGATCATTATCTATCCTTTCTATTGTGTCTGTGATTCTCAGGACCAGATGATTCTTTCAGATTAATAGAAAATTTCAATTTTGTTAGAAAGAACTCAGTAATTCTACATTGCTGTGAAGATTAAACAGCAATGACAAATGGATAGGGAATAAAAAAAATCATGAGAGGAAGAAATTGCATATAATAAAAGAATGCAAATAATCACTTTTTTGGTTGTATTAGAAGAGGAGGTTTACGAACATGTTACATTATCATTATTATTAGAACTGCACCTAATTATTTAGGTGGAAACCCTCCTAATTATTTTAGTTTCTCACAATAATACTACAGTTTGTGACGACCATTTAGAAGAAAAAATATTACTTTCGTTGCAAATATCTGAAAGTGTCACTTTGTCACAATATTTTTAAAAAGTGCTTCTGCATTACCCTTCGTTGAATATTTCTGTTGCATAGCCTAGTTTATAGTGAATTGAGACAGATATATAACATGCTTGGCAGGAGTAGTGGATAATATATACAATGGGCTAACTGTAATAAGTTTGCTTCTAATCTTGAACAATACTGGACAAAAGAAGAGATGGATAGGAGCATGAATAAAAAATGAATTAATTGATGATTCTGTTAAAATCAATTATTTATCCCAGAGTGTTATGATAACTCTTTATTGGAAAAACCGTTTGATTTACATTACACTTTGATAGAAACCAAAGGGGATATAAAGAAGATACTGCCTTACCTTCAAAGAGCTCATAATCTGGCAGGAAGCAAAAATATATTAACGTAATAATAATAAAAGCCAGAAAATGAGAACTGTGCTCTTAGTGGTACACACAAAATACTACATGGGACACAAAATACTATATGGGATACAATGGAGTTGGAGAGAGTATTTTTAGACTAAAGATTCACAATTTCATGGAGACATTGTATTTGAGCTGACCATTGAAAGTATTAAGCAGTGGATATATTAAGTCATAGGTAGCAGCATTGATTGATTAGTAAGGCTAGGATTAGCTCATAAAGGATTTGAGATCTTCACCAATTACGGAAAAGCAGCAGAACTGCATAATACTTAAGAGAAAATGTTTGTGGGTCATACAAAATAGTTTCAATCCCGTTTATCACCTGTTGTCACAAGTTGGGTAATCCAGGAAGTGGACTCTGAGATGCAGTTGAGTGTACATGATGTTCAGAGTGCCCTTGGGACCTATGGAAGGGAGGAAAAATGCAGAATTGGGTGGAGAGAGAAGTTAAGCTGTTATGTAGGCTAAATAACAGCCTTGGCTCAACCCCATGGGAAGGTCTGAAACTAAAATGGCCTATCAGATTTGTCTCATGTTAGACAGAAATGGCTGACCTTTCATACCCTCCTTGATTAGCTATTAGATGTGGGCTACCTATGGAAGAGCGTACTTTGGGTGGAATGTAGCTCGGCAGCTGAGGTAAACCCTGATGTCTGGAAGCTGTCTGCTCACTGTACTCCCAGCAACTGGGGCAGCAAGTCCTTCCTGAAAGAGGACCTGGGCAGTGCATCTCCATGTTCATCACAACTAAGTGGGCTAGGTCAAATTTGAGAGCCTTTACCAGCCTCAGGTTCATTTTTTATAAGTTGGGGTGATAATACTTACCTCAATTTTTTTTTAGAAAAGCAACCCAGCAAATGAGGATATTTTAATAATAGTTCATCACACCTGGATATCTCTGGCAAGACTAGAGAAAAATACTTTAGGAGGAATAGAAAGGAATAACATTGGATCATGGTTAAGGGGAATAAAAATCTTCATGTTTCTTTCTTGGATCCTGTATCAGTTATCTATTGCTGTATAAAAAATTAATTTAGCTCATGATTTTTTGGGGGAGCTGGGTAGTTTTTCCAGCTGGCTGGCTTAGCTGATCTCTGCTGAGCTCTCTTGTGAATCTATGTTCAGCTGGGTTGGCTCGCAGCTGGATGATCTAGAATGGCCTCACTCACATGTCTGGCAGTTGGCAGACTATTGGCTGGGCACCTCAGTTCTCCTTCACTTGTCCCCTCATCCAAGCCTGGCTTGGGCTCATTCACATGGTGGTCTCAGGGTTTCAAGTCCAACAAGAGAGGAAGCCCCAACCTGCAAGTGTTGTTCAAACCCCAGCTTGTGTCACATTTATTAAATTCTATTGGCCAAAACAAGTCACATGGCCAACCTAGATTCAAAGCGTGATGAAACCTCTAGATGGGAGGATGTGGATGCCTTTAAGAGTGATGCAAATCATTAGCATGGTGATGAGGATATTAAAATAACAAACATTAATCAAACCTCATTGATGTTTATGCATTACTATTTTAAATTGTTTTCTTTTTGCCCAAAACTGCTTTCATTTGAAACTCACAGCTGACTTTGACACATTTTTTTCTAAAGCAGAAATGATCACAAACTTTCTGCATTTAAAAGAATTGTTTTATAGATATTATCAGAGAAAGAATCACGCAAAGAAAATTTAGGGGACAAGTTTTATATTAAAAATTTGATTATGATAAATGTACAATAGTTAAATATAATCTGAAGTTAATGTTGATGATCAGTTTTGAAAAAGAAAAAGAAATTGCAAAATATGAGAGACCAAGTTCTAATTTTCATAATAAATAATGAGAGTTTTTCAAATCGACTGTGTGCATTCAAGTAGAAAACAATAGTATATGTGGGCAAAGGACGCGGAAAAGCTATTTTCAGAAAAGGAAATATAAATGGCACCTAAACATGTGTAAGTAGTTTTAACGTCTCGTACAATTCGGTATGTAAAGTGAGACAATGAGACACTGTTTTTCTTCCATCATATTGGCAAGTATTTTAAGAATAAGTAATAGGCAGGCTTGGGGAGAAGACGAGAAGACAGGCTTTCTGGTAAGATAATGCAAGAGCGCGATTGGTGTAAACATTTTGGGTAATAATTTCTTAACATCTATCAAAAATATACAAATATTTTAACCACCAATTATTACACTTCCATGACATTATTTTATGGGCATACTTGCATCAATCTACAAAACCATGAGCACAGTGTTGTTCGTAATGTCAAAAAATGGAAACTATCTAAATGTTCAACAGGAAAATGTTGAATATATGTAAGTAAACTCATAAAAATGGGTAAAGTTGATTAAGGTGTAGAGATAAGGAAGATGGCCAAAATGTTATGATAAACTAATCAAAATCAAGTTGTAGAATTACATTTATGGTGCATTTCATTTTATGTGATACTATATAAGCAGAATATGCTGTACCTATGCAGATAATGGTGGTGGTTATCTTTGGGAAATGGGACTAGGGTTGGAAGAAGTGGGACTTTCATTTTAACTTTATAATTTGCCAATTTAAAAAAACCATGAATGTATACTACTTACACATTAAAATGAGATAAATAAAATTTCAAAAGTAAATTAAAAAATTTAGTTTGAGGTTTCTATTTAGATTTGGCCACAAAATAACTTTAACTCCACAAGGTAAATAATATTCTTTAATCTCATACTCCTCATACAATTAAACTTATTGTAATCAATTACTAGCCTGGTTTATGGAGTCAAAGATTTTGTCTTTGTCACTGGCTCCACTGATTCCCTAAGGTATTAACTTCCTAGCAACTCAGGTTTCTTATTTCATACTAACACAACCATAGAACTGAACACATCACCTCACTAATTTTTCACAACATTTAAAGAAATGTAGTAGGTCACAAAAAATAATGCCCCTTTATAACCACATTTAAACAAAAATAACTGAAATGCTTTTTAGAGATCAAACACCAAAACTTTTGTTGGAGCAGGATCCAAATAATAATGTCACTGATAATGTCCAGCATAGTTTCCATTAGGTTACTTGGCTGCATGTGCTCTAAGTAAGATATTTGGCACTACCCAAACATTTCCTCACACACACAAGTCTGTTGAAAAGTCAATCTATTTTTTTCCTGCTTGCTACCTTAAAAGTCCATGGTTTTAGATTTAGAAAACAGAGTACATAAAAAAATACATGGATATTTAAATGTTAGATAATTCCTTATGTGATTGATGGATGAATGAATCTAAATAGAAACAGCATTCCAGGGTTTTGGTCATCACTTGTGTCTTTCTTGCCTTTTCTCTGTCCTCTAAGTGAAAAAGAAACAGAGATTGTTTCTTAATTCCCTAGATAATTACCTTATTTACCCTTATGGCAGTTATGTTCTGGAAGGGTAGAGAGGAATGACTGTGGCACTGTGGTTTGATTTATTGATGGTAGTCCTTACTATTTTCTGAGAAATTTTAGACCTGTTGCATTTGCTCATGCACTGTCCCAGAATGAGTGTGGACATCTTTACAGGCCTAGGTAAAGAGCAATGTTTGCTGTTGAAAGCTAGAAAAGTAGTTAGGGAGATTTTCAAAGTATTCATTTCTTTCTAAATAGGAAGGTGGACCCTTGGGATCTCATTAATGAGCTGCTAGGTACAGAGACTGATAGTGATGAGCTCATTTTCTCCACATCCCTAAGGATTCTGTCACACTTGGAAGAGTAGAACTGATGAGATATGTTTTATCCCTATGCTCAATGCAGCTATTTAAATGTTTCCAATGTTTCATCTTAGTTCACATAGTGATATAATCTCTAGAGTTATCTCTTTTAGAGGGGGAAGAGACAATTAAAGAACTATTTATTGTTGAAGGCTAAAGTGAGTCAGATAGTCTTACTCCATGAACTCTTCCCTTTGCAGACACTACTCAGAGCTCTGCTGCAGCACTGGGCCATCACCTCAATATTGTTTTAACCTTCAATCCTGAAACATTTTTAGTACAATCAGCATAATCATTTCGCTCCCTCAGAATGGCAAACAGGTGAAGGATTTGTTAGGAACCTCTGTGAGAAATAAGCCTTAAAAGAGGCGTTTGGTTCTGTACATTCCAGAAATAATGATCACAATGATCTCTAGTGCATAATTATTCTGCTTAACAGGGGCTTGAAGAGATAAGATGCAGATGAATATATATAACATAATGCCATTTACTTTAAGTTTAAATACTTGCAAAATCTTATTTTATATTATGTAAGGATATATTAACGTGTAATAAAATATAAGGAAATAATAAAGATAAAACAGGGGCCGGCCCGGTGGCGCAAGTTGTTAAGTGCACGCGCTCCGCTGTGGCGGCCCTGGGTTTGCCGGTTCGGATCACGGGCGCACACTGATGCACCGCTTGGCAAGCCATGCTGTGGCGGCGTCCCATATAAAGTGGAGGAAGATGGGCACAGATGTTAGCCCTGGGGCTAGTCTTTCTCAGCAAAAAAAAAAAAAAAAAAAGTGGAGGATTGGCAGATGTTAGCACAGGGCTGATCTTCCTCACACACACAAAAAAAAGATAAAACAAAATTCACCATAGTGATCACTTCTGAGAAGGAGGATTATGACTAAGCAGGAGTAAACATGAGCTTTCAAATTTGTTGATAATATTGTGCTTTATTTCTTAAGTTGAATAGTGGGTAGGTAAGTGTTAAAAAAGAATAAAAAGTTAGCAGAGTCAAACTCAGATTCAGTTAACAGTTCACTTCTGTGCGGACTCAAGTTTAACTTTTTACTCTGATGTTAACCTGTCATAGAGAACTTCCCATGCCAGAGGGCACTTTCCATGAGGCTGTGTGTGTAGGTTGAAGAAGTGGTAAGTCTGTCGGAAGAGCTATCACAGAAGCCTGAGTTATTAGCACATACAGTTTACTTGTGTGTAACAAATGGGTTGGAACATCATAGGCAAAGGAATTATATGTTGCCTCTGTCCTGCTCAGGCCTTGTCTGTGTATGACATTTATGTTTAAAAATTAAATGTTGCATTGCATGTCCAATTTGTGATTTTGGTAGATCAGATAATACTCATTTCATGAGAGGCAGCTCAAGTTCTCTACTTAGTGGCCTGTCAGCTTTTTAGTCTGACCGGAGATGAATAGCAAGCTAGAAGCTCCTTTGCAAGTAGAAAATGGTTGTCAGCATGAGCTCCAATTCTCCCATTAGAGCTTGCCAGAGGCTCCATATAGCATTCTTCTTTTCCATAGACACTTCACGTACCTTGGATCTTTTAGGTGACTGTATAATTTATCAGCTAAATAGGACATTTTTGATGGTAAAAGGGAATATTATTGAATATTATGTATAAATTGTGACAAATATGGTCACCCTAGTCATAGCACTCATGTGATCGGTCACCTGGTACTACAGCTTGGACCTGTTATAGAGTCTTCTCTTGCTCCATCTCCCCCTACCCCCACCATTCAATACTGACAGCCACATGGGTTACCTAAAAAGAGGTTGGAACATCATAATCAAATTAGGAATTTGTAAGAAACCTACCAAATTTGCCCATTTTTTTTTTAGTGTGGTTGGTACAAACGTAAGTGAACACATATTCTTATGTGCTCGGAACAGAAATTAAAACCGTTTAACTTTATGGTATGGTCAAAATCAGGTAGTGTGATGCCTCCAGCTTTGTTCTTCATTCTCAGGATTGCTTTGGCTATTCATGGTCTTTTGTGGTTCCATACAAATTTCAGGATATTTTTTTACATCTGTAAAAAATACCATTGGAATTTTGATAGTAATTGTATTAAAACTACAGATGGTTTTGGATAGTATGGACATTTTGACAATATTAATTCTTCCAATCCGTGAACATGGGATATTTTCCTTTTATTTGTATCTCCTATTTCTTTCATCAATGATTTAGTTTTCAGTGTAGAGATCATTTACCTCTTTGGTTAAATTTATTTCTAAGTATTTTATTGTTTCTGTTGCTATTGGTATATGAGATTATTTTCTTTATTTTTTTTTAGATAATTTGTTGTTAGTGTGTAGAAATGCAACTGATATTTGTATGTTGACTTTGTATTTTGCAACTTTGCTGAATTTGTTTATTAGTTCTGAAATTTTTTTGGTGGAATCCTCAGGATTGTCTATATACAGGATCATGTCATCTGTAAACAGGCAATTTTACTTTTTCCTTTCTGATTTGTATGCCTTTTACTTCTTTTTCTTTTTTTTTTTTTTTTACATTTTTATTGATATTTTAATGGTTTCTAACATTGTGAGATTTTGGGTTGTACATTTTTGTTTGTCCTTCACCCCATATATGACTCCCTTCACCCCTTGTGCCCACCCCCCACCCCCCACCCCCCACCCCCACTTCCCGGGTAACCACAGTCCAGTTTTCTCTGTCCATGTGTTGGTTTATATTCCACATATGAGTGAGATCATACAGTGTTTGTCTTTCTCTTTCTGGCTTATTTCACTTAACATAATACGCTCCAGGCCCATCCATGTTGTTGCAAATGGGACGATTTTGTCTTTTTTTATGGCTGAGTAGTATTCCATTGTATATATATATACCACATTTTCTTAATCCAATCGTCAGTCGAGGGACACTTAGGTTGCTTCCACTTCTTGGCTATGGTGAATAATGCTGCAATGAACATAGGGGTGCATAAGCCTCTTTGGATTGTTGATTTCAGGTGCGTTGGATAGATTCCCAGTAGTGGGATGGCTGGATCATAGGGCATCTCTATTTTTAATTCTTTGAGGAATCTCCATACCGTTTTCCATAGAGGCTGCACCAATTTGCATTCCCACCAGCTGTGTATGAGGGTTCCTGTTTCTCCACATCCTCTCCAACATTTGTTGTTTTTTGTCTTGGTGATTATAGCCATTCTAACGGGCGTGAGGTGGTATCTTAGTGTTGTTTTGATTTGCATTTCCCTGATGATTAGTGATGTTGAGCATCTTTTCATGTGCCTATTGGCCATCTGTATATCTTCCTTGGAGAAGTGTCTGTTCATTTCCTCTGCCCATTTTTTCATCGGGTTGTTTGTTTTTTTGTTGTTCAATTGTGTGAGTTCTTTATATATTATGGAGATCAACCCCTTGTCAGATGTATGTTTTGCAAATATTCTCTCCCAGCTGGTTGGTTGTTTGTTCATCTTGATTCTGATTTCATTTGTCTTATAAAAGCTCTTTAGTCTGATAAAGTCCCACTTGTTTATTTTTTCTTTAGTTTCCCTAGTCTGGGTAGGCATGTCATCCGAAAAGTTTCCTTTAAACCCAATGTCAAATAGTGTGTTGCCTATATTTTCTTCTATGAGTTTTATAGTTTCAGGTCTCACCTTCAGGTCTTTGATCCATTTTGAGTTAATTTTTGTGTATGGCGATAGCACATGGTCCACTTTCATTCTTTTGCATGTGGATGTCCAGTTTTCCCAACACCATTTATTGAAGAGACTTTCCTTTCTCCATTGCATGTCCTTAGCACCTTTGTCGAAAATCAGCTGTCCGTATATGTGTGGTTTTATTTCTGGGCTTTCAATTCTGTTCCATTGATCTGTGTGTCTGTTTTTGTACCAGTACCATGCTGTTTTGATTACTATTGCTTTGTAGTATGTTTTGAAGTCAGGAATTGTGATGCCTCCTGCTTTGTTCTTTTTCTTTAGGATTTCTTTAGCTATTCGGGGTCTTTTGTTGCCCCATATAAATTTTAGTATTCTTTTTTCTATTTCTGTGAAGAATGTCATTGGGATTCTGATTGGGATTGCATTGAATCTGTAGATTGCTTTAGGTAATATAGACATTTTAACTATGTTTATTCTTCCAATCCACGTGCATGGGATATCTTTCCATTTCTTTATGTCATCATGGATTTCCCTCAATAATGTCTTGTAGTTCTCATTGTATAGGTCCTTCACCTCCTTGATAAGATTTATTCCTAGGTATTTTATTCTTTTTGATGCAATTGTAAATGGTATTATCTTTTTGAGCTCTCTTTCTGTTAGTTCATTATTAGCATATAGAAATGCAACTGATTTTTGTAGATTGATTTTGTACCCTGCAACTTTGCTGTAGTTGTTGATTGTTTCTAACAGTTTTCCAACAGATTCTTTAGGGTTTTCTATATATACAATCATGTCATCTGCAAATAGTGAGAGTTTCACTTCTTCGTTACCTATTTGGATTCCTTTTATTCCTTTTTCTTGCCTAATTGCTCTGGCCAAAACCTCCAGTACTATGTTGAACAGGAGTGGTGAGAGTGGGCAGCCCTGCCTCGTTCCTGTTCTCAGAGGAATGGCTTTCAGTCTTTCCCCGTTGAGTATGATGTTAGCTGTGGGTTTGTCATATATGGCCTTTATTATGTTGAGGTACTTTCCTTCTATTCCCAATTTATTGAGAGTTTTTATCATAAATGGATGTTGTATCTTGTCAAATGCCTTCTCTGCGTCTATTGAGATGATCATGTGGTTTTTATTCTTTGTTTTGTTGATGTGATGTATCACGTTGATTGATTTGCGGATGTTGAACCATCCCTGCGTCTCTGGTATAAATCCCACTTGATCATGGTGTATGATCTTTTTAATATATTGTTGTATTCGGTTTGCCAATATTTTGTTGAGGATTTTTGCATCAATGTTCATCAGCGATATTGGCCTGTAATTTTCTTTCTTTGTATTGTCTTTGTCTGGTTTCGGTATCAGGGTGATGTTGGCCTCGTAGAATGATTCAGGAAGTGTTCCATCTTCCTCTGTTTTTGGAATAGTTTGAGGAGGATGGGTATTAAATCTTCTTTGAATGTTTGGTAAAATTCACTGGAGAAGCCATCTGGTCCTGGACTTTTATTTTTTGGGAGGTTTTTGATTACTATTTCAATCTCTTTACTTGTGATTGGTCTATTCAGATTCTCCATTTCTTCTTGGTTCAATTTTGGGAGGTTGTATAAGTCTAAGAATTTATCCATTTCTTCTAGATTGTCCAATTTGTTGGCATATAATTTCTCATAGTATTCTCTTATAATCCTCTGTATTTCCATGGTATCCGTTGTAATTTCTCCTCTTTCATTTCTAATTTTATTTACTTGAGCCTTTTCTCTTTTTTTCTTAGTTAGCCTGGCTAAGGGTTTGTCTATTTTGTTTATCTTCTCGAAGAACCAACTCTTTGTTTCATTAATCCTTTCTACTGTTTTTTTGGTCTCAATATCATTTATTTCTGCTCTGATTTTTATTATTTCTCTCCTTCTGCTGGCTTTGGGCTTTGTTTGTTCTTCTTTTTCTAGTTCTGTTAGGTGTAATTTAAGGTTGCCTATTAGGGCTTTTTCTTGTTTGTTAAGGTGGGCTTGTATCGCTATGAGTTTCCCTCTCAGGACCGCTTTTGCTGCGTCCCATATGGTTTGATATGGCATGTTATCATTTTCGTTTGTTTCCAGATAGTTTTTGATTTCTCCTTTAATTTCATCAATGATCCATTGGTTGTTCAGTAGCATGTTGTTTAATCTCCACATTTTTGTCACTTTCCCAGTTTTTTTTTCCTGGTTCATTTCCAGTTTCATAGCCTTATGGTCTGAAAAGATGCTTGTTATGATTTCAATCCTCTTAAATTTATTGAGGCTTGCTTTGTTTCCCAACATATGGTCTATCCTAGAGAATGTTCCATGCGCGCTTGAGAAGAATGTGTAGTCAGCTGTTTTTGGGTGGAGTGCTCTGTAAATGTCTACTAGGTCCATCTCGTCCAGTTTTTCATTTAAGTCTAATATTTCTTTATTAACTTTTTGTCTGGATGATCTATCCATTGCTGTAAGTGGGGTGTTAAGATCCCCTACTATTATTGTGTTGTTGTTGATTTCTCCTTTTAGGTTTGTTAATAGTTGTTTTATGTACATTGGTGCTCCTATGTTGGGTGCATATATATTTATAAGTGATATGTCTTCTTGATGGAGTGTCCCTTTTATCATTATATATTTCCCTTCTTTGTCTTTCTTAACCTGTTTTATCTTGAAGTCTACTTTGTCTGATATGAGTATGGCAACACCTGCTTTCTTTTGTTTGCCATTAGCTTGGAGTATTGTCTTCCATCCTTTCACTCTGAGCCTGTGCTTGTCTTTAGTGCTAAGATGTGTTTCCTGAAGGCAGCATATTGTTGGGTCTTGCTTTTTAATCCATCCTGCCACTCTGTATCTTTTGATTGGAGAGTTCAATCCATTTACATTTAGGGTAATTATTGAAATATGAGGGTTGAATGTTGCTGTTTTGTCACTTATTTTCTGGTTCTTTTGCATTTCCTTTGTTTCTTGTCCCATTTGTTTTGGACTGCCAATTCAGTTTGGTTGTTCTGTCTTATGATTCTTCTAGTTTTCTCTTTGTTTATCATA
The DNA here is from genome assembly GCF_020826845.1 of Diceros bicornis minor. NCBI lineage: Eukaryota > Metazoa > Chordata > Mammalia > Perissodactyla > Rhinocerotidae > Diceros > Diceros bicornis. The sequence goes on along the minus strand of NC_080753.1, from coordinate 37,709,171 downwards.
TGTGGTTTTAATTTGATTATTTGTTTAGTGGTTACCTTGAGGTTTGGGCGAAAAATCTTCTGTATGAGATAGTCCATTATCTGATAGCCTCCTATTTCCTTATACTAAGTCAATTCAGTCACTTTCCTCTTCCCCTTCTAAGTTGCTCTTGTTATACCTTATTCTATCTTGTGTTGTGGCTGTGTGTTTACAGTGATGAGGTTAAATTTATTTTTGGTGAATTTCTTCCTTTGATCTTTGAGTTTAGTATTTAAGTGGTTGCTAACCTATTCCGGTAAAGATCTACTATTTCTCTGATTTTGTCTACCTACTTTTCTCCTTACTCCAAGCTTTGTGTTCCCTTTCTCTTCTTGTTTTCAGGCCTGAGGGCCTTCTTGAGTATTTCTTGTAGTGGGGGTCTCGTGGCCATGAACTCCCTTAGCTTTTGTTTATCTGGGAGAGTTACTATTTCTCCATCATATTTGAAGGATATTTTTGCTGGATAGAGTATTCTTGGCTGAAAGTTTTTGTCTTTTAGTATTTTGAATATATCATTCCAGTCTCTTCTAGCCTGAAAAGTTTCTGTTGAGAAATCCGCTGAGAGCCTGATGGGAGTTCCTTTGTACATTATTTTTTGTTTTTGTCTAGCTGCCCTTAATATTGTTTCTTTGTCGTTGACCCTGGCTAGCCTTACCACTAGGTGTCATGGTGAAGGCCTTTGTCTGTTAATATATATAGGAGTCCTGTTGGCTTCGCTTACTGGTATTTCCTGCTCCATCCCCAGATTTGGGAAATTTTCAGCTATTATTTCCTTGAATAGGCTCTCTGTTCCTCTTTCCCTCTCCTCTCCCTCAGGAATACCTATAATTCTTATGTTACATTTTCTAATAGAGTCAGATATTTCTCGGAGTCTTTCTTCATTTCTTTTTAGTCTTAGTTCTCTCTCTTCTTCCATCTGGAGTATATCTGTATTCCTATCCTCTAAAGTACTAATTCTTTCCTCCATATTGTCAGCTCTGTTCTTTAAAGATTCCAGATTCTCCTTTATCTCCTCCATTGTGTTCTTCATCTCCATCAGCCCTGATAGGTTTTTCTTTATGATTTCAATCTCTTTTGTGAAGAAACTCCTAATCTCATTTAATTGTTTGTCTGTGTTGTCTCGTATTTCGTTGAGTGTTTTTATGATAGCTATTTTGAAATCTCTGTCATTTAGTTTATGGATTTCTGTGTCTTCGGGGTTGATTTCTGGTTGCTTGTCATTTTGTTTCTGGTCTGGTGATTTCATATATTTTTGCATTGTGGTTCCTGTGTTGGTTTTGATTTTCCTCATCCTGGAAGTCTCTGGTTGCACTTTCCACCTGCCGCCACTGTGTGGTGGTGAAGGGCTGTGTAGTCTAAGCCCCCTGCGCTCTGCCCCAGTTTTTCTGCTGCGATCCGCAGTTTTGTTTTGTTTTGTTTTGTTTCTTTTCCCCACTGCGATCCACGGGTCCAGTCCAATTTATTCAGGTCTGCCTCGGACCGCTAGATCTGGTCGAGCTGCAGACTCCGGGTTGTGGGGAGGGGGGAGCTCTCTCTTTTGCCCTCTGGGTCCCTGACGTGGGAGGCTTCTCGTTTGCCCCTCTTTATCCGCTCTCTGGGTTGCTCAGATGTTGATGGTAGCCCTGTGGCTCCTCTGAGCCCTCTGTGCGGGAGTTTCCCACTGGCTGAGAGCGCCCGAAGAGCTAGTTTCCCGCCGAGGGCCGCCCCTCCCCCCTCTCTGGGAGCCGCGCGGACCGGATCGCTGATCTGATGGGGAGGGAGCGGAGTTCTCCTTACCTCTCCCCACTTCCTCCGGGGGCCCAGCACGTTCCGCTCTCAGATGTGCGGCAATGTGGATCCCTCCGCTCCAGCTTTTGACTGTCTGGGATTCCGTTGTTTGTCTGTGGCTGTTACTTTTGTTGTATTTTGTGGGGGAAGAATTCACGGGAAAGCTCACTCCGCCATGATGCTGACGTCACTCCTCCTACTTCTTTTTCTTGCCTGATTCCTCTGGGTAGAACTTCCAGTCACATTTGTGCATTCAGATTTTCTATTTCTTCGTGATGCAGTCTTGGTAGGTTGTATGTTTCTAGGAGTTTATCCATTTCTTCTAGGTTGTCCAGTTTGTTGGCATATGATTGTTCATAGTAGTCTTTTACAATCCTTTATGTTATTGTGGCATCAGTGCTAATGTCGCCTCTTTCATTTATAATTCTATTTATTTGGATCCTCTCTCTTTTTTTCTTGGTTAGTCTATAGCTAAATGTTTGTCAGTTTTGTTTATCTGTTCAAAGAATACTCTTAGTTTTGTTTCCCTTTTCTATTATTTTTCTATTTATTGATTTATTTCTGCTCTAATATGGGTTATTTTCCTCCTTTTGCTAACTCTGGCCTCTGAAGTTTGTTCTTCTTTTCCTAGTTTCTTGAGGTGTAAAGTTAGGCTGTTTAAGATTTTTCTTTTTTCTGGACGTATGCATTTATTGCTATAAATTTCTCTCTTACAACTACTTTAGCTGCATTCCGTAAAGTTTGGTATGCACATTTTCATTTTCATTTGCCTCAAAACATTTTTTTATTTCCTTTTGATTTCTTCTTTGATCCAATGGTTGTTCAACAATGTGTTGTATAATTTCTATGTATTTGTGAATTTTCCAGCTTTCCTACTGTTATGAATTTCTATTTTAATACCATTGTTGTCGTAAATATACTTGATATAATTTCTATCTTCTTAAATTTGTTAAGGCTTGTATTGTGGCCTACCGTGTGATCTATCCTAGAGAAAGTTCCATGTACACTTGAGAAGAATGTGTATTCTGCTGCTGTTGGAATGAATGTTCTGTATATGTCTTTTAGGTCCATTTGGTCTACAATGTTAAATTCTGCTGTTTCCTTATTGATTCTCTGTCTGGATAATCTAACCATTGCTGAGAATGGGGAATTAAGGTCCCCAACTATTACTATATTGCTGTTTATTTCTTCTTTTAGTTCTGTTAGTATTTGCTTTATATATACAGGTGCTCCAATGTTGTGTTCATAAATATTTACAATTGTTATATCTTCTTGATGGATTGACCCCTTTATCATTATATAATGACTTTCTTTGTTTATTTTGACCATTTTTAGTTTAAAGTCTATTTTTCCTGATATAAGTATAGCTACTCTTGCTTTCTTTTGATTACCTTTTGCTTAAAATATCCTTTCTCATTCCTTCACTCTCAGTCTATGTGTGTCCTTAAAGCTAAAGTGAATCTCTCATAGACAGCATATCATTGTATCCTGTATTTCTTCATTCAACCATTCTATATCTTTTGATTGGAGAATTTAATCCATTTACATTTAAAGTAATTATTGATAGGTAAGGACTTACTTTTGCCATTTTGTTACTTCTTTTCTGACTGTTTTGTAGATCCTTTACCCCTTGCATCCTCTGTTGCTGTCTTCCTTTGTGCTTTGATGACTTTTTGTGGAAATATGCTTTAACGTCTTTATCGTAATCTTTTGTGTATCTACTACAGGTTTTTACTTTGTGGTTACCATGAGGCTTACATAAAATATGTCGTACATATAACATCCTGTTTTAAGCTGATAATGTGATTTCAGTACAATACTTTATACTTTTCTCTTCTCTCTCATTTTTGGTTAATAATATTATAATTTACATAATTTTTATATTGTATATCCAGGAACAAATTATTGTAGTTATGATTATTTTTAATACATTTTTTTTTCAATGAGGAATATCGGACCTGAGCTAACATCCGTTGTCAATCTTCCTCTTTTTGCTGAGAAAGATTAGCCTTGAGCTAACATCTGTGCCCATATTCCTCCATTTTGTGCATGGGACACCGCCACAGCATGGCTTGGGGAGCAGTACATAGGTCTGCACCCAGGATCTGAACCCACGAACCCTGGGCCACCAAAGTGGAGCGGGCGAACTTAACCACTATGCCACCAGGCTGGCCCCAATACATTTGTTTTTTAACTTTTAAACTGGAGTTGTAAGTGAATGATGCACCACCATTGCCATATTGGGCAATCTGACATTGACTATATGTTTACCATTACAGTGAGTTTTAAGCATTCATATGTTTTTCCAGTGTTAATTAATGTCCTTTTATTTCCACTTTAAGAATACCCTTTAGAGTTTCTTGCAAAGCAGTTCTGGTGGTAATGAACACCTTCAGCTTTTGTTTGCTCAGGAAAGTCTTTATCTCTCATTTCTGAAGGACAGGTTTGCTAGGTATAGTATCTTGGTTGACAGTTTTTTTTCTTTCAATATTTTGAATATCATTCCACTCTCTCATTGCCTATAAAGTTTCTGTTGAGAAAACCTCTAATAGCCTACAGGGGCTCCGTTGTATGTGAAGAGTCAATTTCTCTTGTTTCTTTCAAAATTTTCCCTTTGTCTTTGACTTTTGGCAATTTAATTACAATGTTTCTTGGTGTAGCCCTTTTCAGACTCAATCCATTTGGTATCTTTGGGCTTTGTGAATCTGGATGTTCATTTCTCTCTCCAGTTTGGGATTTTTTCAACTATTATTGCTTTAAATAGACTTTCTGTCCTTTTTCTTTCTCTTCTCCTTCTGGGATTATGCATATATTTTTTGACATGATGGTATTCCATAAGTCCAGTAGGTTTTCTTCAGTCTTTCATTCTTTTTTATTTTTGCTCCTCTAACTGGTAATATCAAATGATGTATCTTCTAGTTTACTGATTGTTTTTTCTGCTTGGCTGAGGCTGCTGTTGAAGGTCTTTATTGAATCCTTCAGTTAAGTCGTATTCTGATGGTCTGGGATTTCTGTTCATTTGTTTGTTTTTGACGGTTTCCACTTCTTTGTTGAACTTCTCATTTTGTTTATGTGTTGTTTTCCTAATCTAGTTTAGTTGTTTTCCTATGTGTTCTTGTAGTTCACTGAATTTCTTTAAGAGTATTAATATCATTCTTTATCAGATAGTTCTTGGATCTCCATTTCTTTAGCATAGTTATTGAAGCTCTATTGGTTTCCTTTGGTGGTGCCCTATTTACTCGATTCTTCATGATCTTTCATTCCTTTTGTTGGTATCTGTGCATTTGAGTAAGTGGTCTCCTTTCCTAGACCTTATAAGTTTGCATCAGTAGGGACAGATCTCCATCAGTTAGCTCAGCTTGGGGTATTGAATATGTCAGCTGGTAGTATAGTGGGCAGATGGGGCTTACTATTGGGTTCTTTAATTGGGCAAGGTCTCTGATTGTGCTCTGAGGTTAGGGTGAGTCTACTGGCTGAAGACCACATTCAAGTGGGACCACTGGGTGGGATGTCTGATTGGCCAGGGCTTCTGGCTGTGTTCCACAATCAGTAGGGCCACTAGCTGGGCTCTGCAATCACCTCTGATGAGAAGAGGTGCAGGCTGTGTTCCATGATAGGATAGTGCCACTGGTTGGACTCTGTGATTAGGCAGGGCTATGGACTGGGCTCTGTAATCACTCCAGATTGAGTGGCGTCGCAGGCTGCGTTCCCTAAATGGATGGTACCACTGGCTGGACTGTAGTTTTCTTTTCTTGTAGTATTCTTATCTGGCTTTGGTATCAGGGCGTGGCTGGCCTTATAAAATGAGTTTGTGAGTTTTCCCTCCTCTTCAAATTTTTTGAAAATTTTGGGAAGGGTTTGTGTTAATTTTTCTTTAAATATTTAATAGATTTTGCCAGTGAAGCTATCTGGTCCTAGGCTCTTCTCTCTTGAGAGAATTGTAATTACTGATTCAATCTCCTTACTCGTTATCGGTCTGTTCAGATTTTCTATTTCTTCTTTATCAGCTTTGGTAGATTGTGTTTCTAGGAATTTTTCCATTTCTTCTAGGTTATCCAATTTTTTTGGCAGATTTTTGATCATAGAAGTCTCTTTTTTTTTCTTTATTGTGTTAACATTGGTTTATAACATTGTATAAATTTCAGGTGTACATCATTATACTTCTATTTCTCCATGGGTTTCGTCACATTCTCATGGTCACCACCCAAATACTAATTACAATCCATCACCACACACATATGCCTAATTATCCCTTTCACCCTCCTCCCTCCTCCCTTCCCCTCTGGTAACCACCAATCCAATCTCTGTCTCTATGTGTGTGTTTGTTGTTATTATCTACTACTTAATAAGTGAGATCATATGGTATTTGACATTCTCGCTCTGACTTATTTCACTTTGCATAATATCCTCAATGTCCATCCGTGTTGTTACACATGGCTGGATTTCATTGTAGCTTATGGCTGAGTAGTATTCCATTGTGTATATATACCACATCTTCTTTATCCATTCGTCCCTTGAGGGGTACTTAGGTTGCTTCCAAGTCTTGGCTATTGTGAATAATGCTGCAATCAACACAGTGGTGCATGTATCTTTGCACGTTGGTGTTTTCATGTTCTTTGGGTAAATATCCAGCAGTGGAATAGCTGGATTGTATGGTGGTTCTATCCTTAGATTTTTGAAGAATCTCCATACTGTTTTCCATAGTGGATGCACCAATTTGCACTCCCACCAGCAGTGTATGAGAGTTTCCTTCTCTCCATATCCTATCCAACACTTGTTTCCTGTCTCGTTAATTATAGCCATTCTGATAGATGTGAGGTGATATATCATTGTAGTTTTGATTTGCATTTCCCTGATAATTAATGATGCTGAACATCTGTTCATGTGCCTGTTGGCCATCTGTGTATCTTCTTTGGAGAAAGTCTGTTCAGGTCTTTTGCGCACTTTTTTAAATTGGGTCGTTAATTTTTTTGTTGTTGAGATGCATGAGTTCTTTATATATTTTGGAGATTAACCCCTTATCAGATGTATAGTTTGCAAATAAATATCTTCTCCCAATTGTTAGGTTGTCTTTTCATTTTGTTGATGGTTTCCTTTGCTGTGCAGAAGCTTTTCAGTTAGAGGTAGTGCCATTTGTTTATTTTCTCTATGGTTTCTCTTGCCTGGTCAGACATGGTGCTTGAAAATATGTTGCTAAGACCAATGTCAAAGAGCATACTGCCTATGTTTTCTTCCAGAAGTTTCATGGTTTCAGGTCTTACATTCAAATCTTTAATCCATTTTGAGTTAATTTTTGTTTATGGTGTAAGGCAATGGTCTATTTTCATTTTTTTGCATGTGGCTATCCAGTTTTCCCCACATCATTTGTTGAAGAGACTTTCCTTTCTCCATTGTATGTTCTTGGCTCCTTTGTCAAAGATTAGCTGTCCGTAGATGTGTAGCTTTATTTCTGGGCTTTCGATTCTGTTCCGTTGATCTGTGTGTCTGTTTTTTGTGCCAGTACCATGCTGTTTTGGTTATGACAGCTTTATAGGATATTTTGAAATCAGGGAGTGGGATACCTTCAGCTTTCTTCTGTTTTTCTCATGATTCCTTTAGCTATTCAGGTCTTTTGTTGTTCCATATAAATTTTAGGATTCTTTGTTCTATTTCTGTGAAAAGTGTTGTTGGAACTTTGATAGGGATTGCATTGAATCTATAGATTGCTTTAGGAAGTATGGACATCTTAACTATGTTAATTCTTCCAATCCAGGCGCACGGAATATCTTTCCATTTCTTTGTGTCTTCAATTTCTTTCAGCAATGTTTTATAGTTTTCAGTGTACCGATCTTTCACCTCTTTGGTTAAGCTTATTCCTAGGCATTTTATTCTTTTTGTTGCAATTGTAAATGGGATTTTATTCTTAATTTCTCTTTCTGCTACTTCGTTGTTAGTATATAGAAATGCAACTGACTTTTGCATGTTGATTTTGTATCCTACAACTTTACCATATTCATTTATTACTTCTAAAAGTTTTTTGGTGGATTCTTTAGGGTTTTCTATATATAAAATCACGTCATCTGCAAATATTGACAGTTTCACTTCTTCTTTTCCAATTTGGGTCCCTTTTATTTCTTTTTCTTGCCTGATTGCTCTGGCTAGGACTTCCAATACTATGTTAAATAGGAGTGTTGAGAGTGGGCATCCTTGTCTGGTTCCTGTTCTTAGAGGGATAGCTTTCAGTTTTTACCACTGAGGATGATATTAGCTGTGGGTTTGTCATATATGGCCTTTATTATTTGAGGTACTTTCCTTCTATACAAATTTTATTCAGAGTTTTTATCATAAATGGATGCTGTGTCTTGTCAAATGCTTTCTCTGCATCTATTGAGATGATCATGTGATTTTTAGTCTTCATTTTATTAATGTGGTGTATTACGTTGATTGATTTGCGAATGTTAAACCATCCCTGCATACCTGGAATAAATCCCACTTGATCATGGTGTATAATCTTTTTAACAAATTGTTGTATGCGATTTGCTAGTATTTTGCTGAGGATTTTCACATCGATGTTCGTCAGTGATATTGGCCTGTAATTTTCTTTTATTGTGTTGTCCTTGTCTGGTTTTGGTATAGGGTAATGTCGACTTCATAGAATGAGTTAGGGAGCTTCCCCCGCTCCTCAATTTGTTGGAAGAATTTGAGAAGGATAGGTATTAAGTCTTCTTTGAATGTTTGGTAGAATTCACCAGAGAAGCCGTCTGGTCCTGGACTTTTATTTTTGGGGAGGTTTTTGATTACTGTTTCGATCTCCTCACTGGTGATTGGTCTATTCAAATTCTCTACTTCTTCTTGATCCAGTTTTGGAAGGTTGTATGATTCTAAGAATTTATCCATTTCTTCCAGATTGTCGAATTAGTTGGCATATAGCTTTTCATAGTATTTTCTTATAATCTTTTGTATTTCTGAGGTGTCTGTTGTAATTTCTCCTCTTTCATTTCTGCTTTTACTTATTTGTGCCTTCTCTCTTTTTTTCTTGGTGAGTCTAGCTAAAGGTTTGTCAATTTTGTTGATCTTTTCAAAGAACCAGCTCTTGGTTTTATTAATTTTTTCTATTGTTTTTTTGGTCTCTATTTCATTTATTTCTGCTCTGATTTTTATTATTTCCTTTCTTCTACTGATTTTGGGCTTTGTTTGTTCTTCTTTTTCCAGTTCCTTTAGGTGCATTGTTAGATTGTTTATTTGAGATTTTTCTTGTTTGTTGAGATAGGCCTGTATTGCTATAAACTTCCCTCTTAGAACCGCTTTTGCTGTATCCCATAAATTCTGGCATGTCGTATTTTCATTTTCATTTGTCTCCAGGTATTTTTTGATTTCTTCTTTGATTTCTTCGTTAACCCAGTCATTGTTCAGTAGCATTTTGTTTAATCTCCATGTATTTGTGGCTTTTCTGATTTTCTTCCTATAGTTGATTTCTAGTTTCATACCATTGTGGTCAGAAAAGATGCTTGGTATTATTTCAATCTTCTTAAATTTATGGAGACTTGTTTTGTGGCCTAATATGTGATCAATCCTGGAGAATGTTCCATGTGCATTTGAAAAGAACGTGTATTCTTCAGTTTTTGGATGGAATGCTCTGTATATATCTACTAGGTCCATCTGTTCTAGTGTGTCGTTTAAGGCCAATGTTTCCTTATTGATCTTCTGTTTGGATGATCTATCTGTTGGTGTAAGTGGAGTGTTAAAGTCCCCTACTATTATTGTGTTACAGTCTATTTCCGTTTTTATGTCTGTTAATAATTGCTTTATATATTTAGGTGCACCTACATTGGGTGCGTAGATATTTACAAGTGTTACATCCTCTTGTTGGATTGTTCCCTTGATCATTATGTAATGCCCTTCTTTGTCTCTTTTTACAGTTTTTGTTTTAAAGTCCATTTTGTCTGATATGAGTACTGCTACCCCAGCTTTCTTTTCATTGCCATTTGCATGGAGTATCTTTTTCCATCCTTTCACTTTCAGTTTGTGAGTGTCTTTAGGTCTGAAGTGTGTCTCTTGTATGCAGCATATGTATGGGTCTTGTTTTTTTATCCTATCAGCCACCCTATGCCTTTTAATTGGAGCATTTAGTCCATTGACATTTAAAGTAGCTATTGATAAGTATGTACTTATTGCCATTTTTTAACTTTTTTTCTCAGTGTTTTAGTAGTCCTTCTATACACAATTGATCCTCTCTTTAGTTTGACCTCTGTCTGAAAGCTCTACTCTTTAACTCCCCTATTCCCTCATTTTATGTTTTTGATATCATATCTAACCTCTTTTTTGTGCATTTGTATCCCTTACCCTCTTATCATGGAAACAGATAATTTTTCCTATTTGTGGTCTTCTCTTTTCTCCTTAAATCAGTCCCTTTAACATTTCTTGTAGCACTGGTTTCTTGGTGACAAACTTCTTTAATTTTTGCTTGTCTGGGAAATTTTTGATCTCTCCTTCCATTTTGAATGATAACCTTGTTGTGTAGAGTATTCTTGGCTGTAAGTTTTTTCCTTTTAGCACTTTAAATACATTGTGCCACTCTCTTCTAGCCTGTAAGGTTTTTGCTGAGAAGTCAGCTGATAGCCTTATGGGGTTTCCTTTGTATGTAACTTGACTTTCCGTGCGGCTTTTAGGATTCTCTCTTTATCTTTAATTCTGGACATTTTGATTATGATGTGTCTTGGTGTGGGCCTCTTTGGGTTTATCTTGTTTGGAGCTCTCTGTGCTTCCTGTACCTGGATGTCTGTTTCCTTCCTTAGGTTAGGGAAGTTTTCATCTATTATTTCTTGAAATAGATTCTCTGCCCCTTTATCTCACTCTTATCCTTCCGGGACACCTATAACTTGCATGTTAGTGCGCTTGATGTTGTCCCAGAGTTCCCTTAGACTGTCCTCACTCTTTTTAATTCTTTTCTCTTTTACCTGTTCAGCTTGGGTAATTTCTTCTAGTCTTTCGTCCAGCTCGCAGATCTGTTCTTCTGTATCCTCTACTCTGCTTTTGAGTCCCTCTACTGAATTTTTCATTTCCCATATTGTATTCTTCATTTCAGAGGGGTTCTTTTCTATATCTTCCATTTCTTTGTTGACATTCTCACTGAGTTCATCTATTCTTCTCCTCAGATCAGTGAACATCCTTAACACTCTTTGTTTGAACTCTCTGTTGGGTAGTTTGCTCATGTCTGTTTCACTTAGTTCCTTTTCTGGGGTTTTGTCCTGTTCCCTTACTTGGAAGGTATTCCTTTGCCTCCTCATTTTGCCTCTTTCCCTGTGCTTGTGTGTACATATTAGGTAGGTCAGCTACGTCTCTTGCTTTTGGATAGGTGACCTTATATAAGTGATGCCTTAGGAGGCCTGCAGTGTGCTTCCCTCAGTTCTCAATGTTCCAGGGGTGACCCCTATGTGGGCTACGTGTGTCCTTCTGTTGTGTCCTGTTTGCTCTCCCTGTAGGCTCCCAGGGAGGCCAAGTTATGCTCCTGGCCAGCTGTTGTAAGCTCAGCTGCTTGTAGTTGTTGTGGGCCCTTCAGTCTCTTTATCAGGTGTGGGGAGACCCAGCACAGTTGGCTGCAAGTTCTAATAATTTGTGTTGCAGTATTTCTTTTAAGTGAGTAGGCCCCCAGTGTGGCTGGTCGTTAGGCTCAAGGGCTTACAATTGCTATAAGCCTCCAGCCTTTAGGTCTCTTTTCAGCTGTCTGAGGATTGCAGCTGGGTGGGGCTGGCCTCCGGCATGGGAGCACCTAATTGTTTCAGGCTTTGGACAGTGCGGCAAACCCCCTATGTGGGTCTTTGAGAAGCACAAGTCTTCTGCATCTGACAAGCCTTGCCACCCAAAGGTCCACACACACACTCAACACAGTCCTGACCTGTGTGCATGCCCCGACCTCCTGAAGTGGATCCAGTGTCCCCATGGCGGGAACCCCACACACTCCACCACCGCCCCACACTCTCCACCTGCTCCTTGTGCATGTCCTGCCCCACTGAAGTGGGCTCAGTTGCCAGGCTGCAGAGAATCTAGTCACCAATCTGTGCAGGCCCACATGTTGCCTGAGGGCTTGTTTTTGGGTGGGGCCAGTCTCTAGGGTGAGCTGCCTGCCCTGGCTGAGCTGGATTAAATCAGTGCTCTAGTGTGTGGGGCAGACCCTGGGCTAGCAGGCCCCAGGGAGAACTCCAATGGCATCTGTGTCAGCACGCCCACACCAGGCCACAACAATGGCTGCTGCCAATCTCCCAGTCCGGGGAGAGGGCTCACCTCTCACCGAGATGCACTCAGGGCCTATCGGGCGAGTCTCTTTTCACCAAAGCACTGTGCACCTTTCTTTCTGGTGATTTTATGTTGCTTTCTGAAACGGATGAGTTTGGGTGTGGGCCCTTTAAGAGCCGGTTTTAATTTCTTTGTGAACCAGCTTTTCTGGGGGTACTCCCCAATGTTTTAGTAGCAGGCAAAGTCAGATGTTATGCCACTCATCTCAATTGTGCTGGGTCCACAAAATGTCCCCAGTGGGGCCGCTCCCCAGCTCAGGGCCCCACTCCTCCAGGGAGGGCTGCGTACCTGTGGGTTTCTCCCGGGCAGCCGTGAAGCTGGCGGCTTGCGAAGGCCCTGTTTTTCCTCTCCTGAAGGGCGTTTCTGCCCCTTCCACCTCAATTAGGATTGTCCTTTGTTGCAGGAGTTCCTCTTATCCAGTTTTCAGTTCTGTCTCAGGGGTAATTGTTCCACGAGTAGTCTAAATTGGCTGTGTTCGCGGGAGGAGGTGAGCTCAGAGTCTGTCTACGCCGCCATCTTGACTTCTCTCCTCCTGGATTAATTTCTAAACTTTTGCAGGCGTAAACTTGGAATTGAATCTAAAAGCGAATTAGGAAGACATAAATGGTTTAGGTAGGCTCTCAAAGAGCACCATGTTACTAAGGAAAAGTTTCATTTTAATTTGTTCCAGTTTTTCTGTTTCCTGGCTCCCAAACCTCCCCTACTTCTAATCAGTTTTCTTGTAAATTTAGGCTTTAGCCCCACGGGGAGCTGTGGAAAAAAAAATCAAGTGATTCAGTATAACCCATATTTTCACTGTCAATAGAACTCAAAGCAACTTTTTCCATGTTGGTTGGTGATAAATCCATTGTCATTTCAGTACTACTACAACATTAATCTGCAGGCATTTTTGCAAAGTGTTTTATCTTGTGAACGTTACACCATTGTAACCAGGACAGCTCCTTGAAGAGCATTCATTGCAACTTTGGGATTTATCCTCTCAATGGCCCCGGTCAAGGAAAGACAGTTCCGTTATTTGTTTTGTTTCCATTAAGGCCCTATTTGCTCTGGGATAAGGGGACCATCCCCTGATACCTTAAATGCCCTAAAGAGTTCCCAGGTTCTGCTAAAAGAAAATCTTTTGGACAGATTTAGGCTCCTTCTCCTGTGACAATGAAAATCACAGATACTTTCAGATTCAGCTTTCCATAGTTAGATTCCATACGTCAGCAAAGATGGTATAGGAGGGCAATTAAGTTAATGTTCTCAGGTCACATGATAACCAGAGAGCCTCGCATCACTTTATACATGATGAAGGTATAGACCAGGAGGAGAACAACAGGGAATGTGGATAAACACAGGAAGGTCAGTACTGAAAGAAGTTGATGGAGCACTGCTTAAGAATCGGGTTTAGTATAAGAGTGAATGTGACAAGAATTACAAAAATGTCTTAGTAACAATGGGGGTGATAAGAGAGGGCTAAGCCATCCATTTCCCTGATAATGTTAGACTTAAGGAAGAGAGAAGATATTTTGTTCCATAGTTCATCAAATATACCTTTGGTAGGGTCTTCATTTCCCTCTTTTCCACTGAGAAGAAAATCAAACCGTAAAGCTCCAAACTTTTCTCTTCACTAATTCTGTACACTTTTAGTCCCTTTTATCTCTTTTTACTTTTAGAATGCTGAAAGTCAGATCATACAACAGGTAAAGAAATATCACAAAACTGCCACTTTCTTTTAATTAATGTAGTAAGGAATTCAGGCAGGTTTATAAAGGAAGAAAATTATATCTGCATCAGAAAATGTCCCCACAGCATTTGAGTTCAAATATCTTGTAGGATGTTACCTCTTAATCTAGGGAAATTAAAAAAAAGTCCTTTGGAAATTTTCCATTATCCCTTAAAAGGTTAATAATGATCATTTACATTACCAATCATACTAAATAGCATATAGATATCTTTGTGCCTGACTGAATCATTCTAAGCCACATTCAATATTCCTAGCTCTCCAGCTGTAACCCAACCAATTAAAAATATCTTGTATCTTTTTTAGAGTCAAGATTACAGTATTTGAGCCAGTAAACGTCCCTCAAAAGACTGAAGGTGGATCTGTTTTGGTTGAATTTGTCTTTTGTTCTATTAGAGAGTGTGAGAAGAGCAGAAGTGGCAAGGTTATTTAGGGGTATTTAAATGGTTGGTTACTTTGTTTTATAGCAATAACTATATAATAAAAGAGTGTTTATCTTTTATATTGAAAATGAAAGATTGATAATGAAACATTGATAATGCACAAGAGAAAAATATGCAACTGAAAATCAAACTATTAGTATATACTTGAATTTCTTAACTTAATTTTTTACAAAAGAACAACCACAAGATGAACTTGTTATTGGATCATGCAATATTCACATGTCTTTGTGTATTAAAAATTAGTGTATTTTCTATTCAGAATCTCTGTTCCAAATTGTAGAAAACCTAAGACATGAAGTAATTGTAAATTATGACTCAATTTAAATAAGGTCTTAGCTATTGTTCTGAAGTAGATGAAATTTTGTGGAAACTATCTGTAAGCCTTGTTGTCCAGGTCTCACAGCTCTGTGATATATACCCTTTCAATTCCAAATACCAAAATTAGAGTTCTTCTCTTTCCTGCTCCAAACATCATCCCTTTTTCTGTTGCTCCCTCTCTACAGTTTTCTTTGACTCTGTAATTTTTTTTTGTCTTTCAAAATTAGTTATATTCTCATTTATGTTTGGAAGCAGTCCATCACTAAATAACCTAATCTACTTCATTTCTCAATTAATCAGGACTGAGACCTTCAGCTTAGCTCACATTGTGAATATTCGTAAGTTGGTGTGAGTGCGCATGTGCATGTGTCTTTGTTTAGACTTCCATTGTGTGTTCTTTTTTGTCTGAAAATAAACTGGTAGCATAAATAAACAAATAAGAATATTTTGTTCTTTCTATAGTCATATTCAATTCAAGTTTGTTCACCCAATGTTAACATTTTAAAGTTACTACTGAATTGTTTTTCATCTTACAGTAAACTCTCTTTTATATGTAAGATTATTAAGACTGCAGATGTTCCTTTGTCTGTAACAGCAAAATTAGAAATAACCTGGAAATGCAGAAAAGGGGAATAAGATTAAAGTGTTTTTGTAAAAAAAGTTTATTTTTTCATGAAAAACGTCTTCTTGGCTCTGGAATATCTTTAATCTTCATTTATGTAAATGCTAACTTCGGGATGCATAGAAAGAACTCATTCACTGGAGAAGTTATGGATTGTATTGACAACAGGACAAATGTCTGACTGGAACATAAAAATAAAGCTATAAAAATTCTACTGTCATAATGGCAGTATTTGGAAGTGGCATAGATTTTTTCCCAATTGTTTGCAATGGTTTGACAGTGAGTGGGCAGACTTTGAGTTTATGTGATTCTTTCTTCAGGTACAGAAAAAAAATTAATGATGAAGGCAAAAAATGCAAGTTCTGAAGGCTACTTTGTTCTACGGGGTTTTTCTAATTGGCCTCATTTGGAAGTAGTTCTCTTTATGGTTATCTTGACATTCTACTTGATGACGTTGATAGGCAACCTGTTCATCATTATCTTGTCATACCTGGACTCCAATCTCCACAATCCGATGTACTTCTTCCTCTCAAACCTCTCTTTTCTGGATCTCTGCTACACCACCAGCTCTATCCCTCAGTTTCTAGTCAACCTCTGGGGCCCAGAAAAAACCATCTCTTATGCTGGTTGCATGATTCAACTTTACTTTTCCCTTGCACTGGGAACCACAGAGTGTATACTACTGGTGGTGATGTCCTATGACCGTTATGTAGCTGTATGTAGACCTTTGCATTACACTGTCCTCATGCACCCTCGTTTCTGCCATCTCTTGGCTGTGGCTTCATGGGTAAGTGGGTTTACTAACTCAGCACTTCATTCCTCCTTTATCTTCTGGGTACCACTGTGTGGACATCACCAAGTGGACCACTTCTTCTGTGAAGTTCCAGCACTGCTACAACTGTCATGTGTTAATACCCATGCTAATGAGCTGACCCTCATGGTCACGAGCTCTATTTTTGTTCTGATACCTCTCATCCTCATTCTTAGCTCCTATGGTGCCATTGCCCAGGCTGTGCTGAGGATGCAGTCAACAACGGGACTTCAGAAAGTCTTTGGGACATGTGGAGCCCATCTTATGGTTGTATCCCTCTTTTTCATTCCAGCCATGTGCATATATCTCCTGCCATCTTCGGGAAATTCTCAAGATCAAGGCAAGTTCATTGCCCTGTTTTATACTGTTGTCACCCCTAGCCTCAACCCTCTAATCTACACCCTCAGAAACAAAGATGTAAGAGAGGCAGTAAAGAGACTAATGGGATGGGAGTGGGAGGTGTGACAGAGAGATTATCTGTTCTACAATTTTTGTTCAGAGAATCTTATCTATCTTGAAGATTGGTTACTGCTCTTTTGATACTGATTTGGTCTACAACCCACCAAGCATAGAAAAAGAGTTCTTTTTATTGGTTAATTCTGAAATATTATCTAGAGATAACCTTTTGTCTTTTTTAGAGATAACCTTTTTGATTTGTACCACTTTAACCATTAATTATTCCTCATTTAATGTTCATACAAGTTAGGGACTGGGTTTTAAAATTAATATGCTAAGTTTATGGACTGGGCATTAATATCTATAGAAAGACAAGGCAACATAGAAAAAATTTAGACTAATGGAGTTTTTGATCATGGACATGAATTAAATTTAGCTAAGTGGAGAAAGATATATGACAATTCTTTGACTGAGACAAACTTTTTTCTAAGATACTAAATTGTATGAGTGTTTTGTCCTGTGGGCCTATATACTTATACCATTGAACAGTATAAAGAAATATTTGGTCAAAATGGTTCTTTCATTTATCCATCCATTTATTCATCCACTTATTCACTTCATTAGCTAAATCTCTTGTAGATTGTGGAGATCTTGGTAACACAGATAAATAAAACACTATTTTTGCCTGAGTAGAACTCATTCTCTAGTGGGGGAAATGACAATGTAAGATAAAAAATGAAGTATCTGTACATGACTTAATCTGTCATTGACACAAGGCTAATAAATTAAGGTAGATTTTTAAAATCTAAAACAAAACAAAATGTTTGGCCAAAAATCTTGAAAATATATGCCAATTGGTAAGTCCTGTAGGAAGATAATGCTGATAAATGAAATCAAACCAAACCAAACAGAGTACGTGTTTAATTTGTCTCGGTTAATGACAGATATTTTAAAACTTTTCTTTATCAACATCATTTTTCCTTGCTGTGTAGTATTAGTTTTAAATGTTGAAAGGAAAATTGGTCCATATCCTTTAATTTACCACTCTTAGTGATAGATAATAAGATTAATGAATCATAGCTGGGAGAGACTCAAGTAATACAGCAGAAATAGGCTTCTCTTTTCCCTCCAGCTTTTAAAGGCAGTTAAAAGTTTATATAGATAGGAAATAACTTCTAAGGTTGTGATTTATAGACTGCCAGCTAATGAGAATTCATGGACTGGGAACAAATAGGTGCAGAAGTATTAGAGCATCTAATATATGAAGCAGATAAAACTAGGCTCTGAAAATAACTTGATTCATCCAATGGATGTCTTAATGAATATCCTGAATAAATTATTGATAAAAATAATTGATTGGTACATGTTAGTTTATTTTGTTTTTTAAACCTAACTTAATATGAATATTTTCCATTAGTAAGGATATTATAAAGATAAACATATATAATATTTTTCCAATTAAAGGTCTACATTTTCTTATTATCAATTGAGTGAGTGATTTATTAGACATATGACTCCCACCATCACCATTTGGAATAAATCTACTTTTCATATCCTACTTCAAAGTGGAATATATGTTCAACTGGAGCTAGTCAGCTTATATGCAAGGATAGTGGTCTAGGGACAATTTATTTGAAAGTAATATCTTGAAAACTCACTATGTTTTTAGCTGTAATCCAGATATTAGTTTAATTTTCCACCCCTTTTAAGATCTTGATGTAATTGATCTAGATCCTATTGAATGGATTATAAAACTAAGAAATAAGTCTCCAGGATTTCCCCTAAGTTCCTGAGTGTATTACAATTACATGGTCTGCTCTGCTTGGATTCCTTCTCTCTGTGGAATTTGTTTTTTCCTCTTTTCATCCTCTTTATCTCTCACCAGACATGAACACTGATATAGGGTGCAGTCCCATGTCCTTGAACCCATCTCCCAACCAAGGCTCATGTATGTAACAGAGTTTTACTAAATAATTGGGGCCACATGATGAGATCACATATAACACAACGTTGACAACATGTGAAAACAGACTCGTCCTGCCTCCCTGGAAATCTTACCATTTGGAATACCTCATGTAGCACTTCAGCGTTTCAATGTATAAATGCATCCCTTTTGTCAGGTCTAGTGAAGTATAATTTACATATAATAAATTCACTCATTTAAAATGTACAGTTTAATGAGTTTTAACAAATTATCACCAAAATCAAAAATATAGAACATTTTCATCATTCCCACAATAACTCTGTGTTCTTTTACGGTCAATTCTCTCCCTTCACGCACATCCTCAAGCAACCATTGATTTTCTGTCACTATAGTTATGCTTTTTAAACTTTTTTTTTTTAATATTTCATATAAATATAATCATATAGTGTGTAACCTTTGAGTTTGGCTTCTTTCCCTTAGCATGATGTTTTTGAAATTTAAGTATGTATCAGTAGCTCCTTCCTTTTAATTGCTGCTTAGAATCCCATTGTATGAATGTGGCATGAAATATCCATTTATCTAATAAAGGGCTTTTGGGAGTATTTACTTTTTGCCTATTATGAACAATGCTGTTATGAAAATTAATATACAAGGGTTTGTGTGGGCAAGTGTTTTCATTTAACTTGGGTACATCCCTAGCAGTGGTATGGATGGATCATATGCTAAGTATATGTTTACCTTTATTAGAAACTATCAAAATGTTTTCAAAGTGGCTGTACCATTTTCACTCCAAAAAGCAATGTATGAGAGTTCCAACTGCACCACATTCTCCGTAATACTTGATATTGTCAATCTTTATGCTTATAGCCTTTCAAGTGAATTTACAATTGTATCTCATATCTTTGCATTTCCTTGGGGACTGGTGATGTTGACCATCTTTTCATGTACTTCACATATCTTATTTTGTGAAATTTCTGTTGAAATATTTTACCCATTTTTATTGGGTCATTCATCTTCTTAATATTGAGTTTTAACTGTTATTTATATATTCTTGACTCAAGTCTTTTGTCAGATAAATGTTTTGTAAATATTTTCTCTCAGCCAGTGATATGCCTTTTATTTTTTCATAGTGTTTTTCAAAGACCAAGTTTTTAACTTTAATGAAATGCGATGTGTTATTTCTATTAAAAAAGGCCTACAAGCATTTTGATTGGGATTGCATTGAATTTATAGACCAATTTGCGAAGAACTGAAGTCTTGGAAATATTGAGTCTTTTGATCTAGGAACATGGTACATATCTCCATTTATTTACATCTTAATTTCTTTCAGAAGCATTTGAAGTTTTTGTTGCACAGATCTTGTACATATTTTGCTCAATTCATCCCTAAGTATTGCATGTTTTTGGATGCCATTGTAAATGGCATAGGTATACAATTGATTTTTGTATATTAACCTTGTATCTTGCGACTGCTAAATGCATATTTTATTTCTGGTAGTTTTTTAATAGATTCCTTAGGATTTTCTAAGTACATGATCATGTCATCCACAAATAAAGACTTTTATTTCTACCTGTCCAGTTGTTATGCATTTTTTTTGTTTTCTTGTGAGGAAGATCAGCCCTGTGCTAACATCAGCCAATCCTCCTCTTTTTTTTTTTTTTAAGCTGAGGAAGACTGGCCCTGGGCTAACATCCATGCCCATCTTCCTCCACTTTATATGGGACCCCCGCCACAGCATGGCTTGCCAAGCAGTGCGCTGGTGCGTGCCCGGGATCCGAACCGGCGAACGCTGGGGATGCCGCAGCAGAGCACGCACACTTAACCGCTTGCACCACTGAGCCGCTCCCCGGTTGTTATGCTTTTTATTTCCCTACCTTGCCCTGTTGCACTGGCTATGATTTCCAGGTTAACGTCGAGTGGAAGAATTGGGAGCAGAAATCCTTGCCTTGTTCTCAATCTTAATGAGAGATTTCAGTCTTTTACCAGTAAGTATGATATTAGCTGGTTTTTTATTGACCTTCTCTATCAGGTTTAGGAAGTTTCCTTCTATTCTTGGTTTGCTGAGAGTGTGTATTATGAAACGGTGTGGAATTTTGTCCACTGCGTTTTTTCGCATTTCTTGAGATGACCTGATGGCTTTTTTCTTTATTCTGTTAATATGATGAATTTCACTGATTGATTTTCATTGGTTAAACTAAATTTGCCTTCTGGGAAAAGAACCCAACTTGATCATGATGTCTTGTCTTTTTACAATCATGGTGGATTTCATTTGCTAATCTTTTGGTAAGAAGTTTTGTGTCTATAATAATGAGTGACATTAAGTAGTATTTTTCTTTTCTTATGATGTCTGTGTCTGGTTTCTGTACCAATTTAATGCTGGCTTCATTATATGACTTGAGAGGTATTCCATTCTCTTCCACTTTCTGAAAGAGTTTGTTTAGCGATTGGTCTTATTTCTTCTTAAATGTTCAATAGAATTCACCGGTGTTAACATATAGGCCTGTAGTTCTCTTTGTGGGAATATTTTAAATCGAAATTCAGCTGCTTTCATTGGTATACAAGTATAAAGATTTTCTATTTCTTTTTGAGTCTTTTGGGTTATTTGTATCTCTTAAAGAATCTATCAATTTCACCTTAGCTGTCAAATTTATTGTTCATAATGTTCCTATATCATCCTTTTAAGTCTGTGAGATCTATACTGATTCGCTTTTCTTTCTGATCTAGTAGTTTGTATCTCTCCCATTTTTTTCTTAATTAGCCTAGCTAGAAATTTGTCAGTGTTTTGATCTTTTCAAAATACTAATAGTTGCTGGGCCGGCCCCGTGGCTCAGTGGTTAAGTGCGCGCGCTCTGCTGCTGGCGGCCCGGGTTCGGATCCGGGCGTGCACGGACGCACCGCTTGTCCGGCCATGCTGAGGCCGCGCGTCCCACATACAGCAACTAGAAGGATGTGCAGCTGTGACATACAACTATCTACTGGGGCTTTGGGGGAAAAAATAAATAAATAAACATTAAAAAAAAACAAAACAAAATACAAACGGTTTCATATTTTATGTTTAATAATTTTGTTTTGTATTTCATAGATCTGATTTTATATTTATTATTTCCTTTCTTCTACTAACTTTTAATTTGATTTTCTTTTTTTTAACCTTTTAAAGTAGAAGCTTTATTGATAGTTATTAGACATTTCCCTTTTTTAAAAACATAAGCATTTAAAGGCGTAAATTTCTGTCTCAGTACTGATTTAGCTGCATCTCACACATTTTGACATTTTGCATGTTCATTTTGTTTCAAATATTTTCTAATTTCTTTTGTGATTTCTTCTTTGACTGAAGGGGGTAGCACAGTGGGTGCTATCATAAAACACTGATAAGAAAACAGGTATGGGAGAACAGGGGTTCCAGTTGAGGTGACAACTTCATATAAATCTAGAAATGTTTGATTATTGTACATCATTTCTATCTTCTCTGTAACTTTTATATCATTCACACAAGTTTAAAGAATTTGCCTTGAGAGCAGAGTCAAAGCAGAAAAATCTAGTGTTTACAGTAAAGGCAAGTTTTTTTACTAGTGCATGTCATTGCAATCTTTAGAACTAGATTCCTTTATTGATTAGTGAGTGATTAGAGTCACTGGAAGTAGGCATGAGGGACAACCAACTCAGGAATACTATGCTTCCTGTAATGGATAAGGATCTCATTACATGCCTCATTAAGGGCCTTTTTGATCTGTCAGTCCCAGAACTATCTTTATAATACTCAATCTAGTAATATTTATAGTGCATGGATTAAAAAATTGTTCTCAAGTTAGAGACCTACCCCATCTCAAGCTTTATCCTCAAAGACACCTTCATATCTTGTTTCTCAATGTATTGATGAGGGTATTGACACTGAAAGTGACAATTATATAGAACAGACTGGGGAACTTGCCCTAGTCTTGGCAATAAAAGTTTGCTGGAGAGATATCTATATCTATAATCTATCTATCTATCTATCTATCTATCTATCTATCTATCTATCTATCATCTATCTATGTCTATCTAATCCATCTCTCTATCTTGCAGTATCATAGGAGAGACATAAGTGTTGAAGGTTTTCTTTCCTCTGGCAGCTGATTTAATGAAAGGTCAAGTTACCACATGCAATATTCCTATAGGAGACAATGGTTAGAATGAGGGGCACAAGGATAACAAGGGTTGTAACGACAAAAGCCTTAAGTGCCACAATATCTCCACAGTAGGGCAGCATGTCAGTCTAGGGTACCAATATGAGAGCATTGCCAAATATGTGGATACAGGATACCAGTTAGTGCAGGGTTTTGCAGACTGCAGCATATTTGTCATCTGTCTCGACAGTCTGGAGGATAGATTTCACTATTCCCAGTATCAAGAAAAAATAGCACTGGAAGGCAAGCCTAGATAGGTTATGGTCTTATCTGCACCCCGGATGAGATTATACAGCATTGGAAGGATGGAGCCTGTGGTGAAACACCCTGTAGTAATGAAAATGTGACTCCCTGAAACAACATTGGTATGAGGAGCTGAAAATCTAGAGGTGAAAGCAAGAAAATATTCATGTTTCCCAGAAGAGTAAACAGGTAAAACGTGAGGAAAATCACAAAGAGAATTGTCCCTAGACCCCGGATACTAAGAGAAATCTACCAGGATACAGCTTTCTAAAGATCTGATATTCTTCTTTTTCATTCCCTGTAGCCTTGCTTTACCTCTGGGGAGGAAGATGAGTGTCTGTGAAAAGGACACAATTGACAACTCCAAAATGGAATGACCCTAGGGGAGAAGTGAACATTCGACTAGAAGTTTCAGCAAAGAGACATTAAACAATTATGAGATCTGAGATGCACAACATTTTTGGGGGGGTGATTGTTCTAAATTTTGACTGTGAATAATTACTGATATGTTCTGCCTTCTGTTGTCAGGTGTATAAAATGCATTTTCAAAATCTGAACATGTAAAAAGGGAAGAAAATTCAATATTCTCCATCTTTTTTTAATTTTTTATAACTGGGGGAGATTCAAATTCTTCATTTTTCCACCCTTATGTAACCCAAAAATGTCTCCCTACAGACCCTTGTCATTGTGACTTTTATCTCTGGATCAGGGAAAACCAAGATCACTTTAATGATTAATTTAAATAAATAGTTAATTATTGTAAGCTTGACCTTATAGGATCTAGTTCATATGTGAACCCAAAAAGCGTATAAGTGAACAGGCAACACTTTAGAAGGCAGACGACAGGATTATTATTGATATACCCTTCTAGTTCCATCTATTCTTTAATATTGTGTGTAACATTTATCCTGATAAGATGAGAAAGAACAACTTCTTCTGACATCTCAGTAACCCTAAGCCCTATTCTACTCCAACATCAGTGGTCTCATCATATGTTACATCACTGGTGTGTATTCTCACCCTTGGAGTGTGTAGGTTCACTGACAGCTTATGAAGATGAAAGGATTGGGAAAAGTAGGAAATCATATCCATCAGTAAATAAATAGCAATGTTTAGAACTCAATGCCAACTGAAGTTCCATCCATGATTTTTTGATAGTTTATAATCTACTCTAATTCACATTCTTCTCAAATAAACACTCAATTTACCAGAAGCCTACAGAGATCCTTCTTACATGACTTTTCCTTATGGTCTATGATAACTTATAATTAATATAGTTCGCATTGGTTTCATATCTTTGAGGGTGAGTATGAACTCTGAAAATTACCTGAACTCAGAGCCCATATTTCTTCCATAAAGCACTTTGAAAGTCACATACTTTCAGTGTGTTTTATTTCTTGAGTGTGTTGTGGGAAAAGAAAAAACTGGGAGGTGTTGCTTTAGAAATATTTTGTTATAATTAAGCCGTTTTATGCCATCCATGTTCTCTCAACAAGTTCATAGTATTGTACATAAAAACTTTAACATTTGCTAGTACCCAATAGATCGGCAGACGCTAAAACTTCTCTTACAAATCCAGTGACCACAGCATGAAGAACACTGGAGCTTGGTATGACTTGGCTATAGCCCAGGTTGTCAGACATTTCCCAGATTTTGATAACTGAGTGAATTCTGCTACAACCACATCACTGGTTAAATTCTTCCCCAATAAAATAAAAAAATGGAAACTATGAATATATAACTATTTAATAACATTAATATTTTGATTGAAATATTTTTTAAACAATATTTAATATATGTTAAAGTTAACTGGAATGATACACACCAAGCTCCTACTAGTGGTTGTCTCTGGGTTTGGTGTCGGGTCAGAGTGGTAGTTAAAGGGGATTTGGACTTTATCTGTGATATTTTATGTACTAAAAAATCCTGAAAATAAATGAGCAAAAGTAATAGTTGATAATTCTGAGTTGTGGGAACATAGGTGTTTTATTTTTAATATCTAAAATGAAGAATAACAAAGAAATAAAGTAGAATTGTTTCTTAAAATATCAGTTCAAATTAAAATTCACTCCAATGGTGACAGCAGCTAACATGTATTGAATGGTTATGTACTAAGCACTGTGGAAAATGTTTATATAATTTTCTTATTGAGTTCTCATGATAATCAAGACCACTGAAACATAAAAACTATTTTCTGATATTTCTTGTAAATAGAATGGAAATACTTGATTGCTCTCTTAAAATTACAATTTTTAAAATTTAATCTTAGTATAAAATGATTTCCATACCAAGATTTTCTTTGCTATGAGTGGAATATATTAGCCAGAAATATGTAACATTTTAAAAATGTGAATTAATTTATTAACTCATGATTTACTTTTTTTTTTTTACAACAACGTCAATTATTGGATGTAGACTACCAGTCACAGCTAATTAATTTCATTAGTTTATATAGTATGGTAAACATCTCGACAAGATGCCTAAGTAACTTATTGATGAAACAGTTTTAGAAATGTCAAATAGTTTTGTTAAGTTTTCTGAGTTTTGGTAGTTACCTTCTGAATACTTGTTTGAATGGTCTTCAAAGATTACTTTCAATCCTTTTGCAGGGCTAAACTTGGCCTTGAATTTTAGAGATGTCAGGCAAACACAATTAAATCAAAGTAATAAGGCAAAGATATAAAGTTTAGTCTTTATGCATTCCATTTTAAAAAATGTTTCATGCTTTACTTCCTCCCCAAATTAGACTACCTCTGACAAGTTATTCCTCAAATTTGGCCCTTAGCATGATGAGGAACTGGGGAAGAAATTCCAGGTAATTCAGGACAACTCATTCACTTCTCTGTAAACATAGCTTATCACATTTTTGTCGTTGATGGTTGTTCTATAGATTCGTTGTTATTCTAGTATAACAGTGTGGTATCATGTTGAAGGTATTCTTCAGAAAGTGTTCTAATTAGGACAACTCCTGGAAGGACAATAATTGCCACTTTGGGATTGACTCTCCCAATGGCCCCAGTCAAGGGAAGCAAGTCACATTATTCTTTTGTTTCCGTAAAGTTTCCATTTGCTCTAGGAAAAGGAGTCCATCCCCAGTACACTGAATGCTCTAATGAGTTCCTCCTTCCAGCTAAAACCAAATCTTTTTGGTAGATGCAGGATTCTCTTTCCTGTAGCAATGATGATCATGGTAATTTTCAGACTCTGCTTTCCTAATTTTATGTGGTAAATTAGAATATATGGTGTAGGCAGCCATTTATGTTGGTGATTTCAAGGAGAAGA
The DNA here is from genome assembly GCF_020826845.1 of Diceros bicornis minor. NCBI lineage: Eukaryota > Metazoa > Chordata > Mammalia > Perissodactyla > Rhinocerotidae > Diceros > Diceros bicornis. The sequence continues at coordinate 37,683,186 of NC_080753.1, read as the reverse complement.
CAACCAGCGATCAGATTGGTCCAAACATAATGAGAGCACTGATCAGGAAGACAAATACTACAGGGAATGTGGACAGACACAGGAAGGACAGAAAGGAAAGGAGTTGTCTGATTTCTACTTAAGCACTAGGTAAGAGTATAAAAGGACTAATATAAGAAAAATTTAAGTTGGACAGTGATATGAGGATAAGGAAAAGAGACTCATGTCCACCAGTTTTTCCTCCATAATGCTTTATTTCAAAAAAAGAGAGGTGACATTTCATTCCATAACCCATAAAAGGAAACTTTGATAAGTCCTTTACTTTCCCCTCTTCCAGTAAAAAGAAATTGAAACCCTGAAGTTCTTACCTTTTCTTTACCTACATCTGGTATTTTTTTTTTTTTTGGTCTCATCTCATATCTATTTCTAACTTCTATAAGAATTCTGAAGGATGAATCATGCAACAGAGGAAGGTATCTCACAGCTGCCACTTTTTAATTAATTTGCTAAGTTATTCAGGCCACTGTATAGGGAAGAAGAAAATTATATCTGCACCAGAAGAAGCAACGACAACATTTGGATTTATATTTCTCGTGAGGTATTATCTCCCATTCTGGAGAAACAAAAAAAAAAAAAATAAATCTTGGGATTTTTTCATCATCCCTCAAATGACTGTGACCTCTCAGTGAAGTAATCTTTATGATTTACTACTTGACCATTGCTATTTTTTGATTCAGCCATAGTGAACTTCTTCACCATTGAGTGGGCTCTAACCACACCTTCTTTGATAAGTTCTGAACGTCAGTCTCGGGGAGAAAACCTGTTTTCAAGTTTGTCATTTCTTGGATACTGTCTCTCGTTCCAAGATATCCTATGGCGTTCTCTTTACATCTTTATAGTTACTTCCCTTCCATAGTTTAATAATTCTTTATATTGAACTTATGTTTAATTACAATAAGGTTTCTTTTTAAGCAAGGTAGTGTCGGATTATCCTGGATGGTTTCTGAGTTGTAGAAAGGAATCTAGATTCAAACTAGTGTAGCAACTAGTTAATGATTAAGGGTAAAAAGGCCTGAATCAGTCTTACAGCCTTGGGGCCAAACTGTTTCTAACTTTCTTGTTGAAACTCAACCAATTAGCTATTTCTAACATCTTTTTCAAGAATTGCACTTATAGAACATGAGTGATTAAGAGACCCCAAAAGAGGTGACCATAGGTGGCTGTGCTGTGATTTCTTTCTTTTTTAGCCATCTCTTACTAGGAAGTGTGAGAGAAAGAATTGGCTGTGGAAGAAGTAGAAGTGATGCAGCAAAGCAGAACATTCACAGAGAGAAGGAGGGACATTTAAATAGTGGGTTACTATGCCTTGTCATAATAGCTATATCACAAAAGGTAGTATTAATATTTCCTATGAATGATCAAAAACCTATAAGAGAGAATCACCTAAGAGTTATAACTATTCAGGAAATGTACTTAATTTTTTTAACAAAAAGAAACATAAGATTCACTAGGCACAACATATTAAATGATAGCCGTTTAATGGTTTCAATTAATATTCAAAACTTCTCTAAGTTAGTGAATAAAAATATATGTAGAAATTATAAATTATGCTCCTAATTTAAATACTCAGTTATTGTCCTAGAGAAAAAGAAATAATGTAGAAATCTTCTTCAGGCCCTGTGGTTTAGGCTTCTCATCCCTGTCATATAGATATACACACTTTCAACTTTAAGCACCACAGCTAGGTTACTCTCCATTTTCCTCCATCCTCACACTCTTCCGTTTTTGCTCTCTCAATAAATTTATATCTTCTTTTTCCTAAAAATTTCTCTTTTCAAATTCAGTTATTTTCACACGTCCTTTAGGAAGCGTTCTATTCCTATTCTCCCCAGTCTATTTCACAGATCTATTCATCTGAACTAAGGATTCTCAGCTTTATTCATAGCATGAATATCCATTAGTTGGTGTGTAGATGTCTGTGTCTCTTTTTTCTATCCCTATTTGTAGCTTAGTTTTCAGTTTATAAATAAGCTATGAGTGCAAGTAAACAAATCAGAAGATTAGTTTCTTTCTATAAGAGTATTCAATTAGAGCTCAATATTTTTCACCTTATATAAACATTTTGAAATCACTAATAAATTTGACATTTTTATTGTCAAAAAAGATAGACTTTTTGTCTATCTGTAAGATTATTGTGATTGCAGTTATTCTGTTTTTAATCACATATACGGAAATTCCCTGAAAATGATTAAAAGAAAACTAAAGTTACTAGTTGAAAAAAATATTATTTATTCCATGGAAAATTTCTTTTGTAGCTATGTTAAAAAATTTTCACGTTACTATTTACCCTGATATCACCCTGGGATGAATGAGAAGTACTCGACATTTAAGAAGTTATTTTTCCATAACAAGGCAAATATCTGGATGAAATATAAAAGTGAAAAAATTTTATTTTATATTTACTTTTTGGAAGTTTTTATTCTGGTAAAATTTAAAATTTACAGAAAAGTTGCAAAAGTGGTACAAAGAACTACCATTAGCACTTTAACGAGGTTCAGCAATCATTTACTTTGTGCCTTAAAATATTTATTCTATCTATCTATCTATCTATCTATCTATCTATCTATCTATCCATCTATCTATCTAGCTAATCTTCTATCATCTCTTTTTCTGAACTATTTGAGAGTAAGTTGGAGATGTCTTATCCCTTTAGTTTATTTCCCAAGAACAGGGACTTTATTTTACATAACCACTGTATAGTTAACAAAATCAGAAAACTTAATATGGATACAATATTATTATCTAATCCATAGTCCATATTCATATTTCTTCAATTGTGTCAATAATGTTGTTAATAACTATTGTTTTCCCAATCAAGGATCACTCATTTAGATATCATGTCTCTTTGATTTCCTTTAATATGGATAAGTTTCTTAGACATTATTTGTCTTAATTGAACTTGATATTTCTGAAGAATATAGGCCAGATATTTAGTCCAACTTGTTCAATTTGAGATTGTCTCATGTTTCTTCATTGTTAGAATCAGGCTGTGCATTTTTGGTAGGAATATAACTGAGGTAACATTAATAAATATTCAGAGCATCACATCAGTAGGCACATAATGTTGGTTTGTCTCAACATTGGTAATGTTAGCACTGATTATTTGGCTATGGTGAAGTCCAGCAGTTTTTTTCTATTGTAAAGTTTACTATTTTTCATTTTGTAATTAACAAGTAATTTGTGGATAGGTATTTTAAATATTCTGTTTCTCATCATATTTTCACTCACTAGTTTTGACCATCATTTATGTTTTTCTAACTCTACCATTCTTTCTATATTTATTAATTAGCATCCCACCAAGAAAAATAACTTTTCTTCTCTAATATTTATTTATTTATTTTTTATATGTCAGTATGAGCTTGTAGATCCTTATTTCTTTGAAGCCATTAGTATGATAGTTTCTCTTACTGCCCAAATTACCCTAGAATTGATTAGTGGTAGGCCCTTTGACCTGGTTTCTGTTTCTTTTTCATGTGTCCCTGTGATTCTTAGAGCACATCCTAACTTTTTTTAACTGTCTATTATTCTTTCCTCAGGTAACAGGAAATGAATGACTATAGAAAAAATCAATGCAAGTTTTGAAGGCTACTTTGTTCTACTGGGATTTTCTAATTGGCCTCATTTGGAAGTAGTTCTCTTTGTGGTTATCTTGATGTTCTACTTGATGATATTGATAGGCAACCTGTTCATCATTATCTTATCATACCTGGGCCCCCATCTCCACACTCCCATGTACTTCTTTCTCTCAAACCTCTCTTTTCTGGATCTCTGCTATACCACCAGTGCCATCCCCAGTTTCTGGTCAACCTCTGGGGCCCAGAGAAAAACATCTCTTATGCTGGTTGCATGATTCAACTTTACTTTTACCTGGTATTGGGAACCACAGCGTGTGTGTTACTGGTGGTGATGTCCTATGACCGTTACACAGCTGTATGTAGACCTTTACATTACACTGTCCTCAGTGTACCCTCATGCACCCTCGTTTTTGTCATCTGTTGGCTGTGGCTTCTTGGGTAAGTTGCTTTACCAACTCAGCCCTTCTTTCCTCCTTTACCTTCTGGGTACCCCTGTGTGGGCATCACCAAGTGGACCACTTCTTATGTGAAGTTCCAGCACTGCTACAATTGTCATGTGTTAATACCCACGCTAATAAGTTGACCCTCATGGTCACAAGCTCTATTTTCATTCTCATACCTCTCATCCTCATTCTTAGCTCCTATGGTGCCATTGCCCAGGCTGTACTGAGGATGCAGTCAGCAGCTGGACTTCAGAAAGTCTTTGGGACATGTGGAGCCCATCTTATGGTTGTATCCCTCTTTTTCATTCCAGCCATGTGCATATATCTGCAGCCATCTTTGGGAAATTCTCAAGATCAAGGCAAGTTCATTGCCCTCTTTTATACTGTTGTCACTCCTAGCCTCAACCCTCTAATCTACACCCTCAGAAACAAAGATGTAAGAGGGGCAGTAAAGAGATTAATGGAGTGAGAGTGAGCCCATATAATTGTGGTATTAACAGTATAATTGACCATCTCTTCACCAATGATTTATCTACCTATCCATTAATCAACCACTCTTCCCTTCACTCACTCTATCAGCGCTTATTGAGCATGTACTCTCACGAGGTCACAGAGTTCTTGGTAACAGATAGGAAATAAACAAGACTCCTAAATATCAATCACTCTCTAATGGAGCAAACAGCCATGTAAAATCAAGATCAAACATCAATCTTAAATTTTTTCAGCAGCACAAACGTCATAAAACAAAGGTATCCTTTTCTTAATTTTAAAGCAGGCATAAAATCTGTTGTAAATATTGATAAAAGAGCAGGTGTAAATCCTATTGATAGATATTCCTAATTTAAAAAATTAGGAATTAAAATTAAAAACAGTTATTCTTTTTTCTTTTTCTTTTTTATTTATTATTTTTTTTGTGAGGAAGATAGGCCCTGAGCTAACATCTGCCAATCCTCCTCTTTTTTTGCTGAGGAAGACTGTCGTTGGGCTAACATCCATGCCCATCTTCCTCCACTTTATATGGGAATGCCCATCTTCCTCCACTTTATACGGGATGCCGCCACAGCATGGCTTGACAAGTGGTGCATCGGTGTCCTCCCGGGATCCAAACCAGCGAACCCCGGGCCAAGGCAGTGGAGTGCGAGCACTTAACTGCTTGCGCCACTGGGCTGGCCCCTATTCTTTTTTTGAATAGTAGAAATATTGAGAGAAATTTTGGCCTGTATTCTTGAATATCCCGTTATCAATAGTAAGAAAATAAGTTTTATGAATCTTAGCAAGAAAGGCTCTGACACAATGCAACACAAGTAAGCATCTTGTATTTCTCTCTATTTTCAAGGCAGTGAGTACTGTCTATACTTCTCACTGTAGGTGAGAGTACGGAAATGTAGGAGATCTGTGTAGAAGAGGTGGTAATAACTTGTGAAGTTCTGATACATAGCTTGTAAACTAGTGGACATTATAGGCTTGGTGTAGTTAGATAAAGTAAATGCTTGGAGCACCTGCATCACCTAAGGAACAGTAAAGAATCTCTGAGGCAGAGAGAGTACTGGGCTCTAAAATGACTTGATGAATTCAATGGGTGTTTGAAAGAATTACCTGAAAACATATTGGAAAAATTTTGTGATAAAAGCTTTATGGAAAATGTTAGTTTTTTTTGTTTTTAAGCTTCATTAATTTGACTGTTTGAGGTTAAAAAGTACACTACGAAAATCAAATTATATATTTTCCAAATCAAGAAATATATTTTTATAAAAATAATAGTTTTGTCGCCTATATTATTACCAACCATCTCCATCTAAAATAAGTGTACTGCGTATACAACACTTTAAACTGCAGGCATATTCATCTGGAGTGGAATAACGGATAAAGGATAATTCAATATAAAATGAAATCTTGGCAATATCTGAGTTTTGCATGGTAACCCAAATGTCAGTTGTAGTTTTTGACACCTTTAACATTTAAATATGATTGATTAAAACCCTATTTCCTAAATTATTAAAATGAAAAACACATTTCCAAACTTCCCCTCAATTTCTTGCGTGGCTTGCAATTACATTGATTCTGCTGACATTCTCTTCTCCTTTATGTGTCTGTGATTCTTCCTTTATTTGCATAAACGCATGAGCAATAATATGAGGTGTATTCACTTATCCTTACCCTACTGTCCAAGAAATGAGGAACCAAGAATCATGTATATAAAGGAACTTTTGATAAATAGTTGGGACCACACATAGTGTGCCAACACAGAGCAAAAAAACTTACTTATAAAAACTTAAAACACATAGCTTAGTTCTTTGAACCATCTTGCACTATAGAAATCTTATTTTTTGGGACATCTCATGTAGTACCCTGGTCTCTCACTATCTAAGTTTTTTTTTCCTGAGGAAGATTCACCCTGAGCTCACGTCTGTGCCTGTCTTCCTCCACTTTATATGTGGGTCATTGCCACAGCATGGCTGACTAGTGGTGTAGGTCTGTGCCTGGGATCCAAACCTGTGAACCCAGGCTGCTGAAGTGGAGTGCACCGAACTTAACCACTATGCCATGGGGACAGCCCTTCACCATCTAACTTTTAATAAAAAGTTTTTAATTTACCATTCTCTTTTCATCTTGAAAATCATATAAATACCCTTTTATATATGTAAACTATTTTTTTGGAATGATAATTATAGCATATATGATGTTAATTCCTAGCCACATTAGCTTGATATTCTATTTAATTTGTAATCTAAAACAAAGATCAGTTACCAAAAATTCCTCCAATGATTAACACAGATATTACTGTTTTGTACTTTTCAAACCATTTATGTGAACCTTATGCAATTTTATCACAAGCAGGATGATAGTTATGTTTTTTCTCACTTTGTAAATGAGGAAACTACAGTGAAGAAGATATGTGACTTGCCCAAGCTTAAACAACTTGTAAGGAGTGACGTCAGCATCATGGTAGAGTGAGTTACTCCCTTTGTCTCTCCCCTCTAAGTTAAATCGGTAGGACATCCATAGACCAACAAAGGATCCTCTGTATAGTGTGCCAGAGCACCTGAGACATCCATACTTCTATACATATAAAGGCGGGTGAATTGGATGTGGTAGGGGTGGTAGAATCAGGAAAGAAGTGGTGGCAGCTCCCAAGACTGGAGGTTCCAGGAAATGCAGTAACACTCATGAACAGAGGCCCCAGGAACTGAGGCAGCCTATGCTCCTGGAGGCTGCAGTAACCTTTGCAGAACCTGTGACCCAGTCGCCACCTACTCTCTTGGTGGCAGCTCCTCTGACCTCAACCTTCCCAACAGTGGGGGCGGCATTAAAGACCCTAGTACTCTTGGCAGTGGCAGTGGTGCCCATGACCAGAGGTTCAAGGAATCGTGCTGGCGCCAGAGGCTCTGGGAACTGCAATGGCATTTGCTACTCAGCTCCTCCACTTCCCCCAGCAACGGCGGGTGGCTCCCATGACATAGGCTCCAAGAACTGCTGTGGCGCCTGAGACCAGAGGTCCCAGGAACTACAGCAGTGCCCATGACCCACCTCCCTCACCTTCCACCCCAGCCATGGTGCCTCTGACAATTGCCCTCCCAGTAATGGGGGCTGCATTCAACCCTAGTACCCTCAGCAGTGACGACAGTAACCATGACCTGAAGCTCCAGGATTTGGTAGTGCCTGTGCCCCAGGTTCCCATCCTCCCATGGCAGTAGTGATGGTGCCTGTGAACCCAGCCCACCTGGCAGCAGTAATGACACCCACAAACCCAGTGCCCAGGCAGCGGTGCTGCCAGCACCTCCAGAAAACCTAGGAGTACCAGTGCAGGTGGCACATGTGGCAGCAGAGCCTGAGGCCTTAGAGAGTGGGAAACAGTGACAGCAGAGTCCATGACCCTGCTTTCCCCTAGTTGCAGTGATGCCTGTAATCTGGCCACCCAACCCAAGGCAGTGGCACCTGCAGACCCAGCAAACCTGGATGTGGTAGAGGTGTCCATGACCCTTGCTCCCACTCCCCCCACCCCTCCTCCCACTGCACTGTGGGAACCTGGGACCTAGGTGACGCCAGAAGCAGCACTGGTTCTCACCATCCCAGTGACCCCTGTGTCAATGCTCACTTCACTGACATTGTAAGCTGCAAGGCACCAGCAACATTGGAAGCACAAGTTGCACAACAAAGGCATTGACCACACCTCTGGCAGAGGCAGTGGAGGGTGGAAAGTGCAGGCTCTCAAATACAACCAGAAGCAGTTCTGAATCAAAGTAAACAAAGCCTTACCTAAATAAGAAAGGTATTTGCTATTCCAGATGCACCGGGAGAGGAACAACTCATCAAACACCATGAAAAACTATGGTAACAGAGTATCACGAAAACAAAGCGGCAATTCTCTAGAAACCAAACTTGAAGTCATGGAAGGTTATGATATAACTGATAGAGAATTCAACATTGCTGTTATGAAGAAACTCCACAAGGTACAAGAAAACTCAGAAAGACAGTTCAATGAGCTCAAGGATAAAATTAATGAACAACAGGAGTGCTTCACCAAAGTGATTAAAACTCTAAAAAAGAACCAAACTTAAATTTTGGAGCTGAAGAACTCAATAAATGAGATGAAGAAGAAAGTAGAAAGCATTAGAAATAGAGCAGACCATATGGAGGAGAGATTAGTGAGCTCGAATATAGAAATCTAGAAATTGTTCAGGTGTAAGAGGAGAGAGAACTAAGATTTTCAGAAAATGAAGAAATTCTATGATAAATATCTGACTCATTTAGGAAGAGGAACATAAGGATAATGAGTATCCTAGAAGGGGAAGAGAAGAAGAAGGGAGCAGAGAGCTTATTTAGAGAGATAATAGCTGAGAACTTCTCAAACTTGGATAAGGAACTGGATATACAAGTATGTGAAGCTAAAAGAACACATAATTATCTCAACACAAAAGGACCTTCTCAAAGGCATATTATATTAAAACTATCAAAGTCAATGACAAACAAAGACTATTAGGGGGCCAGAGGAAAAAAAGTAGTAACATACAAAGAAACCCTCATTAGGATATAAACAGATTTCCCACAGGAAGCTCTACAGGCCAGGAGAGAGTGGAATGATATATTTAAAATATTGAAAGATAACAAGTCTGCCAAGAATACTCTATCCAGCAAAGTTCTCTTTTAAATATAAGGAGAAATAAAGGCTTTACCAGACAAACAAAAGCTGAAAGTTCTACAGCACTAGACATACCTTACAAGAAATCTTGCATAGAGCTTTCCTATCTGAAACAAAAAGGCAAAGGTATACAAAGCTTTAAGCACAGCGATAAATAGAGGGACAGAATCAGAAAATTGCAACTTTATATCAGAATATATTAGTAAACAATTATAACATAAGGTGAAAGGGAAATAAAGCATTAAAAATAACTATAACAACTTCAATTTGGCAACAGATTCACAATACAAAAAGGGGTAATTTGTGACAACAAAAACATGGAAGGGGAAGAGGAAAAGGATGGAACCCACATATGCAGGTAAAGATAAGACGCTATCAGCAGAAAAAAGACTATCTCATTTATGAGATCTTTTATACAAACCTCATGATAACCACAAAACAAAAATTCAGAGCAGAGTCACGAAACAAACAAACAAAAAAAAACAAAGAAAGAGAAAATTGAGAAACACATCACAGAAAACCACCAAACTGAAATAGCAGATAGAATCACAATGAAAAGTAAACAATGGAAATTATAGAGCAACCAGAAAACAAAAGATAAAATGGCCATATTAAGTCCTCACATATCAATCATCACCCTAAATGCAAACGGATTGAATTCATCAATGAAAAGACACAGAGTGGCTGGACAGACAAAAAGACAAGACCTAACAATATGCTGCCTCCAAGAGACCTATCGCTGTTCTAAAGACAAACATAGGCTCCAAGTGAAGCGATGGAAGATGATACTCCATGCAAATGGCAACCAGAAAAAAAAGAGCGGGTGTAGCCATATTTATATCAGGCAAAATAGACTTCAAGCCAAAAAGATAACAAGAGACAAAGATAGGCATTATATAATGATAAAGGGGCCAATCCATCAAGAAGGCTTAACATTTATTAATATATACGCATCTAACATAGGAGCAAACAAAATATATAAAGCAACTAATAACAGACCTAAAAAGAGAGATTGACAGCAACACAATAATAGTAGGGGACATTAACACCCCACTTGCATCAATGGATAAGTCAGACAGGAGATATTGGCCTTAAATGACACATTACACCAGATGGACTTAATAGATATATAAAGACCATTCCATTTAAAAGCAGCAGAATATACATTCTTCTCAAGTGTACGTGGAACATTCTCAAATATAGACCACATGTTGGGAAACAAAACAAGTCTCAATAAATTTAAGAAGAGTGAAATCATATCAAGCATCTTTTTTGACCACAATGGAGTGAAACTAGAAATCAACTACAAGAAGAAAGCTGGAAAAGTTGTGATATATGAAGACTAAACACCATGCCAATGAACAACTACTGGATCAATGAGAAATAAAGGGGAAATCAAGAAATATCTGCAGAAAATTAAAAGTGAACATACCAAAACCCATAGGATGCAGCAAAAGTGGTACTAAGAGGGAAGTACATAGCAATACAGGCCTACCTGAAGAAAGAAAAAATCTCAAATATACAGTCAAACGCTACACCTAAAAGAACTAGAAAAAGAAAATCAAATGAAGCACAAAGTCAGTAGAATGAAGGAAATAATAATCAGAGCAGAAATAAATGAAATAATAACTGAAGAGACAATATAAAAGATTAATGAAACTAAGAGCTGGTTCTTAGAAAAGCTAAACAAAATTGACAGACGTTTAGCTAGACTCGCTAAGAAAGAAGAGAGAAAGCTCAAATAAATAAAATCCAAAATGAAAGAGGAGAAATTACAATTGGTACCACAGAAATAGAAAGAATTGTAAGAGAATATTATGAACAGCTATATGCCAAAAAATTGGATAACCTAGAAGAAATGGATAAATTCTCAGAATCATACAACCTTCCAAAACTGAATCAAGAAGAAATAGAGAATATAAATAGAGCAATCACTAGTAAAGAGTAAATGAAACAGTTAATTAAAAACCTCTCAAAATGAAACTTCAGTACGATATGGCTTCTTTGGTGAATTCTACCAAATATTCTAGGAAGATTTAATACATATCCTTCTAAAATGCTTCCAAATTTTGAAGAGGAAGTGCTGCTTCCTAACTCATTTTATTAGGCCAACATTGCCCTGATATCAAAGCCAGATAAGTACAACACAGAAAAGGAAAATTATAGGCCAGTATTGATGATTAACATTGATGCAAAAATCCTCAACAAAATATTAGCAAATTGAATGCAGCAATGCATGAAAAGGATAATATACCACAATTAAGAGGGATTTCCTCCAGGGATGCACGGATGGTTCAACATCTGCAAATCAATTAATGTGATACAGCACAATAACAAAATGAAGAATAAAAATCACATGATCATCTCCATAGATGCATAGAAAGCATTTGTCAAGATTCAACATTCATTTATGATAAAAACATTTTAAGATAAAACTCTCAATAAAATAGGTACAGATAGGAAGTCCCTCAACTTAATGAAGGCCATATGTGACAAATCCATAACTAACATCATACTCAATGGTGAAAAACTGAAATCTATCCCTCTAAGAACAGGAACAAGACAAGGATGCTCAATCTTGCCACTCTTATTCAACATAGTATTGGAAGCCCTACCCAGAGTAATCAGGCAAGTAAAAGTAATAAAAGCGTATCCAAATTGGAAAGGAAGAAGTAAAACTGTCACTCTTTGTGGACAATATGATTTTATATATAGAAAACCCTAAAGAATTCACCAAAAAACTATTAGTTATAATAAATGAATACAGTAAAGTTTCAGGGTACAAAATCAACATACAAAAATTCAGCTGCTTTTCTGTACACTAACGACAAACTAGCAGAAGGAGAAATCAAGAATACAATCCCATTTACAATCACAACAAAAAGAACAAAATACATAGGAATAAATTTAACCAAGGAGGTGAAAGACCTGTATACTGAAAACAATGAGACATTGTTGAAAGAAATCAAAGAAGACACACAGAAATGGAAAGTTATTCTGTTGCTAAAGGACTGAAAGAATTAACACAGTCAAAATGTCCATATTACCTAAAGCAATTGACAGATTCAATGCAATCCCAATCAGAATCACAAAGACATTTTTCATGGAACTATATAACAAAGAATCCTGAAAATTATATGGAACAACAAAAGACCCCAAATAGCCAAAGCAATCATAAGAAAAAGAACAAAGGTGGAGGTATCACAGTCCCTGATTTCAAAATATACTACAAAGATATAGTACTCAGGACACCATGGTACTTGCAGGAAAACAGACACTCAGATCAATGGAACAGAATTAAGAGCCCAGAAATAAACCCAAAGATATATGGACAATAAATTTTCAACAAAGGAGCCAAGAACATACAATGGAGAAAGGAAAGTCTTCCCAGTGGTGCTGGGAAAACTGGACAGCCATATGCAAAAGAATGAAACTAGAGCACTATCTTACACCATACGCAAAAATTACCTCAACATGGATTAAAGACTTGAATGTAAGTCCTGAGACCATAAAACTTTTGTAAGAAAACATAGGCACAACTGTCTTTGACATTGATCTTAGCAATATCTTTGTGAATATGTCTCCTCAGGCAAGGGAAACAAAAGAAAAAATAAACAAATAGGACTACATCAAACTAAAAAGCTTCTGTATGGCAAAGGAAACCATCAACAAAAGCAAAAGACAACTTATCAACGGGGGAAGATATTTGCAAATCATATATTTGATAAGGGGTTAATATCCAAAATCTATAAAGAACTCATACAACTCAACAGCAATAAAAACAAACAACCCAAATCAAAAATGGTCAGAGGATCTGAAGAGACGTTATTCCAAAGAAGATATACAGAGAGCCAACAGGCACATGAAAAGTTGTTCAACACCACTAATTATGAGAGAAATGCAAATCAAAACCATGTGGAGTAAAGGGAACCTTTGTACATTGCTGGTGTGAATGTAAATTGGTGCAGCCAATTTGGAAAACAGTTTGCAGATTCCTCAAAAAATTAAAAATACTATTATATGATCCAGCTATTCCGCTTCTCAGTATTTACCTAAAGAATATGAAATCAATAATTCAAAAAGAGATATATACCCCTATGATCATTGCAACATTATTCATCATAGCCAAGACTTGGTAGCAACATAAGTACTCATTGACGGATGAATGGATACAGAAGATGTGGTAAATATATACAATGGAATACTATTCAGTCATAAAATGATTAAATCTTGCCATTTGTGACAACATGGATGGATATTCAGGGTATTATGCTAAGTGAAATAAGTCAGATGGAGAAAGAGAAACACCATATGATTTCTCTCATATGTGGAAGATAAGCAAACAAACAAACATATAGAAACAGAACAGATTGGTAGTTACCAGAAAGGAAGGGGGTGGGGATATGATGCGACACATATGTATGGTAATGGATAGGAACTAGACTTTTGGTGTTGAACATGATGTAGTCTATACAGAAGTTGAAATATAATGATGCACACTTGAAATTTATATAATGTTATAAACCAATGTTACCTCAACAAAAGCAAAAAAAACCAAACAAACAAAATCCTCCAAAACCCAACTTGTATGTGACAAAATCAGGGTAATGACAATAGATTTTTAGCTCTGAGGTCCCTTCTTGTGGTCAACAACACCCAAGGTAAGCTAGAAACTCTGAGGTCCTCCCATTGCCAATCCTACACCTCAGACCAGCATTTGGTGAATTGGCATTTACACAACACACATGAATTTGAGCCACAGGCAACTTTTCTGACGAACCAACAATGAAGCCAGCCTTTTTCCAGCTGAGAACAGAGGTTAAATGCAGCGAAGCACCAGCTGCTTCTTTACCCTAGTAAATTTCTCCTCCTCATTCAGACAGACGTCTCCCAATCTTTGTCTACTTCATCTTATACTTAGTCCTGTGCAGCATATACCCCATACACATGCTCAGTTATCTCTTCCTCTTGTGTCTCAGCAGCACAGGATTATCAGCACAAATATGTCATCCAGGTAATCACAGAAACTGGTCTGGCTTCCAGTCCAGATATACTCAGTCTCTGCTCTTCTATTAGCTTCAGCCTCACTTCTTGTATCTCTATTTTACAAATGTGGGGCTGGAAGGTCACTAATTATCATATATTATAACAACATCAAGTGATTTTAAACATAATAAATTTTCAAATTCAAATCCACCATATTCCAACTATAATTCAACAACAGCAACAAAACCTACAGAAAAGAAAAATAGTACAAAGACTCACCATAGACCTTCACCAGATTTCACACATGTTAACATTTACCATGGTTGCTTTCCTCCTCTGTCTGTAATAATATAATATTACTATGCATTTTAAACATTTTTCTGATGTATTACAGAGTATAGTGCCTACATACCTCTAAGTGATCCCATGGAAATATATCCTAAAGAAAAGACCTAATCCAGGATCACAAATTGGATTTAGGTGTTATGTCTCTTAGTGACCTTTAATCTGGAACCATTTCTCAGTCTTTGTCTTTAATGAGCTTAACGTTTTTGAAGAGTACAGCCATTTATTATGTATAATTATCTTTTAATTTAGGTTTGCCTGGTGTTTATGCTTAATTAGATTATTCATTTTTGACAATAATGCCACAGAAATGATATTGTATTCTTCTGAGTGCATCTTATTAGAAGGTTCGTAGTATTTATTTATTCTGTATGATGATGTTAACTTAGGACATTTGGTTAACATAGTTCTTCCAGGCTTCTTTACTATAATGTTATTATGTTTCCCTTGGTAGCTCATAAGCACCTTATGGAAGAATGTTGAAATTAGGTAGAATTTTGTTTTCCATTTAACTTTCACCCACTAGTTTTATTAATATATATTTTTAATTTTTTCCTCGGCTTTACTGAGATATTGTTATATAAGATATATAGTTTTAGGTGTACAGTGTGATGATTTCTACACATATATATTGCAAAATGATTACCACAATAAGATTAACACATCCACCTCTCACATACTTGCAATATTTTTGTGTGATGAGAACATTTAAGATTTACTCCCTTAGCAACTTTCAAGTATATAATACTGTTGTTAATTATAGTCACCATGTATAAATCAGATCTCCAGAATTTATTCTGCTTATAGCTGGAAGTTTGTACCCTTCAAACAATATCTCCTCATTTTTCCCAATCCTAGCCCCTGGTAACCTCCATTCTATGTGTTATTTCTATGAGTTTGGCCTTCTTGATTCCACATAGAAGTGAGAGCATACAATATTTGTCTTTCTCCATCTGACTTATTTCACTTAGCATAATGCCCTCAAGGTCCATCCATGTTGTCACAAAAGGAACGATTTCCTTATTTTTCATGGCTAAATAATATTCCATTACATATCTATCTATCTATCTATCTATCTATCTATCTATCTATCTATCTATCTATCTATCTATCTATCTATATACCCATATTCTTTATCCATTCACCAGTAGGTAGACACTTAGGTTGTTTATATGCTTTGACTACTGTGAATAATGCTGCAATGAACATGGGATGCACATATTTGTTTGATATCCTGTTTTCATTTCCTTCTGATATATACCCAGTAGTATATATACCACATGCCAGTATATATACTAGGATGCCAACTTCTCTCTCCACTTGGCAACCCCATATCCTCTCTAGAAAAGGAGTAAGGGGAGGTTGCCAGGGAGCTTGACATTTATTTGGAGAAAATTTAAAGACTGAAGCTTTGACTCCCAACCCCCAACATTTGTGGACTGGCAAACTCAAAGATGCTGGGCTCCCCCAATCCCAGCTTCCACTCCTCCATCTCCCCCAGCCCTGAATCTTGATTTTGGATCTCCCACCCCACCTTTCCTTATGCTTCATCTCATGAAAATTTTATCATGTGGAAAATTGATATTTTTTAACATTGGAGGTGGGCCATGCCACCATGCCATGGAAAACATTCCATTTGCCCTATCACACATCTCCTGCCCTGAACCCTGACCCCTCCTATAGCTGTTTATCCCTTTCTTCATTTCCAAAAGGCAGTTATATCTATTATGCATAAGTAAATATATTATAAAAAAGATTTATTCATAAGATTTATTCATATTCATTAAAGATTTAAATTCATAAGATTACAACTATAAAGAATATAATTTTCATTAATAGGAGTACTGCTAAAGAAAAAATGATATATCTATATAGTGAAGTAATATGCAGTAATAGTTAAAACTATATACCATCATGGATGGAGCAACAGATGTATTGAGGGACTAGCTGGATGATATGGTAGTTCTATTTTTAATTTTTGCGGGATTTCCATACTGTTTTCCATAGTGGCTGCACCTATTTACATTCCCAACAATAGTGTACAAGGGTTGCCTTTTCTCCAGTTTGTCGCTGATACTTGTTACTTCTTTTCTTTTTGATAATAGCCATTCTAACAGATATGAGGTGGTATCTCATTGTGGCTTTGATTTGCAGTTCTTAATGGTTATTGACGTTGATCATCTTTTCATCTACCCATGGCCATTTGTATGTCTTCTTTAGAAAAATATCTATTCAAGTCCTTTGCCCATTTTTTAATCAGATTGCTTTTTTGCTATTGAGTTGTATGAGTTCTTTATATGTTTTGCATATTAACCCCTTATTGGATATATGATTTGCAAATATCTTCTCCCAATTGATAAGTTGCTTTTTTATTTTGTTAATTGTTTTGTTTGCTGTGCAGAAGCTTTTTAGTTTGATGTTGTCCTATTTGTTTATTTTTTCTTTTGTTTCTCTTGCCTGAGGAGACATATCCAAAAAGTAAATAGCTTATGTTTTCTTCTAGGAGTTTTATGGTTTCAGATCTTACATTTGACTCTTTTGAAGTAATTTTTGAAGTAATTTTTTTGTGTGACATAAGATAATGGTCTACTCTCATTCTTTTGCATGTGGCTATCCAGTTTTCCCAACACCATTTACTGAAGATACTTTCCTTTCTCCATTGTATGTTCTTGGCTGCTTTGTTGAACATTAGCTTTCCATAAACATGTGAGTTTATTTCTGGGCTTTCAGTCCTATTCCACTGATCTGAGTGTCCATTTTTCTGCCAGTAACATGCCATTTTGACTACGATATCTTTGTAGTATATTTTGAAATCAGGGAGTGTGATGTCTCCAGCTATTTTCTTTTTTTCCTCAGGATTGCTTTGACTATTTCAGGCCTTTTGTTGTTCTATATAAGTTTTAGGATTCTTTCTTCTATTTCTGTGAAAAATATTGTTGGAATTGATAGGGATTGCATGGAATCTGTAGATTGCTTAAGAAATATGGACATTTAACTATATTAATTCTTCCAATCCATGAGCATGGAATATCTTTCCATTTCTTTGTGTCTTTGATTTCTTTGAAAAATGTCTTATAGTTTTCAGTGTACAGGTCTTTCACCTCCTTAGTTAAATTTATTCCTAGGTATTTTATTCTCTTTGCTGTGATTGAAAATGGGATTGGCATTCTTGAATTCTCTTTCTGCTAGTTTGTTGTTAGTGTATAAAAATGCAACTGATATTTTTATGTTGATTTTGTACCCTGCAACTTTACTGTATTTGTTTATTATTGCTTTCTTTCTTCTTTCTTTCTTTCTTTCTTTCTTTTTCTTTCTTTCTTTCTTTCTTTCTTTCTTTCTTTCTTTCTTTCTTTCTTTCTTTCTTTCTTTCTTTCTTCTTCTTCTCTTTCTTTCTTCTTTCTTTCTTTCTTTCTTTCTTTCTTTCTTTCTTTCTTTCTTTCTTTCTTTCTTTCTTTCTTTCTCTCTTTCTCTCTTTCTCCTCTTTCTCTCTTTCTCTCTTTCTCTCTCTCTCTTTCTTTCTTTCTTTCTTTCTTTCTTTCTTCTTTCTTTCTTTCTTTCTTTCTTTCTTTCTTTCTTTCTCTTTCTTCTTTCTCTCTTTCTCTCTTTCTCTCTTTCTCTCTTTCTCTCTCTCTCTTCTCTCTTCTCTCTCTCTCTCTCTCCTCTCTCTCTCTCTCTCTCTCCTCTTTCTCTCTTTCTTTCTTTTCTTTCTTTCTTTCTTTCTTTCTTTCTTTCTTTCTTTCTTTCTTTCTTTCTCTCTCTCTCTCTCTCTTTCTCTCTCTCTCTTTCTTTCTTTCTTTCTTTGAAGATCAGCCCTGAGCTAACATCCACGCCAATCCTCCTCTTTTTTGCTGAGGAAGGACCGGCCCTGAGCTAACATCTGTTGCCAATCCTCCTCCTTTTTTTTTTTCACTTTTTCTCCCTAAAACCCCAGTAGATAGCTGTATGTTATAGTTGCACATCCTTCTAGTTGCTGTATGTGGGATGCCACCTCAGCATGGCCCGACAAGTGGTGCAGTGGTCTGCACCTGGGATCCGAATGCGGGCAGCCAGTAGCGGAGCGCGCCCACACTTAACCGCTAAGCCACAGGCCGGCCCCTGTTTATTATTTATGATAGTTTTTTTGGTAGATTCTTTAGGGTTTTCTATATATAAAATCATGTAATCTGCAAACAGGGACTGTTTATTTCTTCCTTTCCAATTTGTTAACCTTTTATTTCTTTTGCTTGCCTAATTGCCCTGGCTAGGACTTCCAATACCATGTTGAAAAAGAGTGGTGAGAGTGGTCATCCTTGTCTTGTTCCTGTTCTTAGAGATAGCTTTCATATATTCACCTCAGAGAATGATGTTACATAACAACTATATAATAACAAAGATGTTGATATACATAGATAAGAAGTCAAGATTAATTATTAATATCCCCATTAATG